>NC_060122.1:155992370-156300870 GCF_021461395.2 Schistocerca americana
TCTGTAAAAGTGCAACGTCAGTTGTAGTCTTTTCTTGTCTCGTATTAAGCTGGGAAAATTTAGCACTGAGTTCAGTCATCTGTTTGGTCAGTGTGGCGTCTATAAGTTCCACACGCTTACATAAAGTGTCATTACCTGTCTTGAGTGCTATGAGATCAGATTTGATTCCGTCATTTTGTGTCTTTAACTGTTCATTTTGCGTCTGTAAGGTTGCCATATTTTCTGCGTTTTGTTTCATTAGCATTTGTAACATGTCGGCAATGTTTGCCGTTTGCAAGGTCTCTGCCCCCGCCGCGTCATTAGACGTGACGTCATGCATTAACATGGGCTCTGATTGAGACTTTGAAATTTTTGTGGTGGAGGGCCTATTGTCAAAATTTTCGTCAACACTTGCGTCAATGTTTGATGAATCGTCACTACCGGTTGCTGTCGTAAAGTCATTTTCTAACATTTGTCTCTCGTCCGAGTCGGATTGCGTCTGAATAGTACGTCTTTGCTGTTCCATTTTTGCGTATTGTTTTCTAGTTATTACCATGCCACACGTGATATATGTTTCAAGAAAATATTTGACACTGATTTTAAAATAAAATGCAGTTGAGCATGAATCGGTCGTAGCAACAATGGCTGTCTGTTAATTTAAAAATATAAACTGAATTTGAGATTATTGGTAATGGCTGCTGGCCATGATACATGATATCGTACAGAAGTCGGCCATATTGTACACTCGTGTATTGGTATTGTTGCTTACGTTATTGTTTAAGGAAAAATACTGAGAATGGAATTTATCACTGAAACTGTTATGCGGAAAAGAAACACTACAGAATATTACTGAAAAGCTAATACACTGAATTATACGTCTGGTCAAGCCTGCTAATGCAAAGATGCTGCGTCTTACCTTATTTTGCTGGAAGCTTCTTTGCGTCTTCCCGCAAAAATTTTATAATTGGCAAATATCTTCTGATTTTTGTTATTTCTCATATAGTCAAGTCCAGGTCCAGAAAGTTGATTTTTCACATGAAACAAAGAGAACAATGTAACAAATGACAAAATAACAAGTCCGACACGCAGTCGCCAATATAAAATAAATAAAATAAATTAAATAAAATAAAATATTAATTATTTTATCTGTATGATTGTCTCTCCTATGAGTCGTCAGGTTTTAATTATTCGGTATCAGACGCTTGACAATGGCTTTTTCGTAAAGGCAATGTTACTCGTAGTTGACCGTGAAATAAAACTGAAATAATCGGACTTCGTAATTAAATCGTTTCCAAAGACTGCTGCGGTAGGTGCGGACTCATAATCTAAATCTCAATATTACAATAATTTGCCAGCCATGCCAAAACGTCGTACAGAGGTGATTGTCTACTAAACAAAAAATTACACAGTTAGTTAAATCAGATATATTCAATGAATAAGCCTACAGTTCATAATCCTACTTACTTTTATAAATATAAATTCTTTTCAGAATCGAGTGCCTAGTATGGTTGCAACTCGCAGTAATTTTCTATAACATGAAATATGGCGGTGTGCCAGACAATAAACTAAAATACGTGCTTCTCGCACCACTTCAACCAGAGCTCTCCTTTCTTAATCAAACATACGAGTAACGTAATTGTGCTTTTGTTTTATCAGCAACACAGCGCTGCAGTTGTGTGCCATAGGCTTTATTTATTTGTCACTGATTATTTATTTAATTAATATCTCGCGTTTCCGAGGAAACTCACGCTCGGCATGCAAATGTGCCTTTATAAATCCAAAAATTTGAGTGAAACGTATGACCTGCAATACAAAATGATAAGTGTGTCTGTAACTTTACGTCTACTCCTTTACCAGATACTGCTCCTTTTACTTTAGTTTTGGCTAATGGTAACGTAGGATAGGTATTCTCTTTGTTACATTCGTTGAAAGTTTCTTCATTTATAACTGACATAGGTGATCCAGAATCGATTACTGCTGAAAATTTGGATGCTCCAATCTGTACTTCAATGACAGGGTGGGAAATGGTTTTTTGAATAACTGGTTTTTCATGCAAAAGTGTGTCTCGGATGTCGTCAAAAGTAATAACATTTTCGTGAACAAGATTCTCCGTGTCAAAAGTATTGCTTGCGTTGCTGGAAGATTCAATCTGCACTGTATCTAGTCAAATTCTTTTTGACGTGCTGTTCTTTTCGGGAGGATGCTGTGGCATTTCGACTATTTGTACTGTTCTGTTATTTCGTCCTGACGTATTACGTTCGGGATGATGTCTACTGTCTGGTTCATTCATGATAATTTGTTGTTGCGGATGATTCTGCTGCTGGTAAGACCGACTGTTATTAAACGTACGCTGAAAATAGTGCTCATTACTTTTACGTCTGTCATGATAGTCATTTCCATACGGTGCATTGCGATATGAGTTGAAATGATGAGTTTTCTGTACGTACTGATTTCCTTGTTGCTGTGCGTTACTATTTGGTGGAGCCGATGCTATACGTGTAGGCGGCGAAACATTAAAGCTTGGTTGACATTGCACATTACATTGTTGGTTAGGTATGCTAACCGGATGGTTTTGTTGCTGTTGTTGGGAAAAACCTCTATTGTTACCAAAATGTAGATGCTCTTGCTGATAATTTTGACGATACTGATAATTAAAATTTTGTCTGTTATTGAAGTTCTGGTGGTTGTCGTTCCTGGAGCGTCTATTACCTTTGCTATTGAAATAGCGTGACTGTTCGTAATTACTGTATGTTGGTTGGCCTTGGTTATGGTGTGAAAAATTTTTGTTTATAAAAGAATAGTCTGATTGCTGAACTTCCAAAAGCTGTAAGAGATCTCAAAATGCCGAAATATTTTCTTTCTGCTGTCCTGTTAAAAGTGATGCTCTTAACGATCATGGTAATTTAGAAATACATAATTGGATAAGTGCAGATTCACTGTATGGCTCACTTAAGTACTGGTTTTGTTGGACCATGTGTTCAAAAAAATTGCGTGACAGTGGAAAAATTTGAGTTCTCATAATTCGGTAAGCTAATTAATTGATCCTTGATTCTGCGGTGTCGTCTTCGACCAATACGCTGACGGAAAAGCATTCTGAAATTCTTCTACCGAGTAGCATTGTCTCGCGATCGGTCTCATACGAGTTGCCGGTTCGCCTTCCAAAAAACTGCAAATAAATTCAAGTTTGTGTGTTACAGGGCAAGGTGGTGGAAAAGCAAAGCTAAATTGTTGTATCCAATCCAAGAGGTGAATCTGTGTTCTGTCATTTTTAAATACCTAAAATTTTCTCACGGATAGAAAGTGCTTGTAATCTAACTCATGTACTCTCTGTAAATTACCTAAATTATACTGGCTGTGTGAGTCTGACAAATGTTCGGAAAGTAGCGCATGCTGTGACGTGTTAAAGGCTGAAATATGTTTCATCTCCGTCACTTCTTGCTGTAAAGATGACAATTTTCTACGTAATGTATTATTGGACGAACCTATCTCACTAATCGTCTGCTGTAAATTTTGGAATTCGGGTGTTTGATTAAACGAAACAGGTGACATATCGTCTGATTTGGTGTCATTATTACATTCGATAACGTCAATATGACTGGCCAATTCATCATATTTTTCAGTCAGTGCTTTTACGTGATCGTCGTTTTTAGTGTCACAAGCATTAATTTGTTTTTGTATTTTACGTGTGGTTTTGTTCAATTTCTTAACGTCTGCTTTAATGGCATCGGGATCCTGTATTAATTCCAACTTTTCAAGTCTGTTGGTCATTCTCTGAAAGTATAATGTGTGTGTGTCTGTTTTTGTTTTAAGATCGGAGATTTCATCATGCAATTCGGTGTTCGACTGTTTGACTTCGTCTGATACTGTAGCAATATTGTTGTCTACGTATGTTTTTGCTTTCGTAAACAATTTACGCTTATCTTCCTGTCTCTGTGCAGTAATTGTTTCCATGACTTGTTGCTTTACTTTATTCTGTTCCTGTATAAATTTACTGTAACGCGTTTCACTGTTTTGTAGGCGGTGATTAAAACGTTCGTCCATTTGGCTGTTTGTTGGTCAAATTTCGCGCCTACTTTTGCATCCAGTGTGCGTGAAAGTTCTGCTGACATTAATTTAAACTCGTCGCGTAACTGTGTTGCGTTTTCAGAACATTGCTTAGCGACTGCACTAATTTCATCTCTAAGTAATTTAGTTGTGACTGCATGTGTATTACTTAATTCTTGTGCCACAGATCTAATTTCTTCACTACTGTTCCTAGCACAAGCCTTAATTTCCTCACGTAATTGTTCTTTAGTATCATGACATTGTGCGGCAACGGCTGCAATCTGTTCACTAAGTTGTTTGAAATTGTTGTCTTGTTTATCATTCGATTGTTTGGAATCACTGTCTAGTTTTTCATTAAGTTGTTTGTTCGATTCATTAAGGTTGTCGTATTTTCATTCAATTGTTTGGAATTGTGTCTAGATTTTCATTATTTTGTTGTTTGAGATTATCATTATTTTCATTAATTTGTAGCAATAATGCCATAACTTGATCCAAGCCAAAATTAGCGACTCTTTTCTCTGAGCTGTGTGGTGGTGTGTCTGCATTTGTCACGTTTTGTGTAACCATTTGGTCATTCTCTGATTCACGAAAAGGTTTGCCAATTGGATGTGCACTGTTAGTCACTACCTCCGAATCAAATAAATCTGACGTACTTTGAGTACACTGTTCATTTTCGTTAGAAACATTTATCTGTTCGTTACGTAAATTTTGCAAATCGGGTGTGTCAAACTGGGCAGCGTTCATTGTAACGTAACGTGCCTCGTCATCAATTGTTACATTTACTCTGGACATAATTGAATTTGTTTGCTCATCATTAGGATCAAAACCAATACTAGTGATCGGCACACACTGATTATCTGTAATTAGAGGATTATCACTATTACACTGAGTGTCGCAAGTATTATCGGTCAAATTATTCGAGTCGGCTATTTCACTCATTGCACAACGCGATGTACTGTTAACAGTTTTTCGCGGCATTTTTCACAAATCAAAATTAAGCACAAAAATGAAACAAAGACGAAGCAAAAATGGAACAAACACAATTATAACAAAGAGCAATAAATTGCCGATGAACTGTGAAGGAAAGAGTGACAAATTAGTAAATGCGTTGCGCCAGATTCAAACTACATTTAAGTAAATAAGAGCAGATATATGACTACTTTTCAGAAATTCACAAAGAAATACGATCGTGGCCGGTTGTCGACAAGTGTAACCTTCCCACAAAATTCTTTCTCCAGTGTAACCTCGCCACAAAATTCTTTCTCATTTAAACTCCCCACAAAATCTATTCACATTTACTCTCCCCACAAAATTTAAATAAATAATATGAATAATATTCCCCATCAAAATTCGTTCCCATGTAGCGTAACCTCAAAACAGAAAATTCCTAAATCTCTCAACAGTAAAAAATTATAATTATATCGTTCACATTCAGTGTAACGTCCCCACAAAAAAAATAAATTCAGTGACCTGGTAATAATACAATGTAACTAACCTCTCAATTAAATTGTCACTCACTTATGACTTTTCAATAATTGACTGTGAATTTAACCTCATAAATTTTGGACGTCAGCAGTGCTGCGTCATGGCCCTAAAAGGTCACTCTGAATAAAAAAAAGAAAAATTCTTACCTCAATGAAGTCGCCGGATAACGCATATACATCTGCTCTTGCAATAAATTTTTCTGGCACAGCCCTGTGCAATGCTGGCCGATAGATTTGTCATTTATGAAAGGAAGCAACTGATTTTTCTTTTGCAACAATCGGGATGATCATGGATGGGAGAAATTAGTAAATTCTTTAAATTGAAATGAATGGTTATTAAAAGTTACTTTTTGTGAGAAAGATTATTATTACGAGATTTTTAAAACATTTACGTGGGACTTGAGATAACATTACTACATATGCGCGAGGCTGCTTTTTACCGTATACAATAATACTCAGGCTCCGGCATCGCTGCACCGCGACCACCCACCCAACACGATACACCAGACCAGACCAGAGCAGACTGCAGACTAGCAACAACTTACTGCTACAACTACACAGTTCCTACTGCAGTCAACACTGCTCTCTGGTCAGAGATTCTCTTATACCTTGCATATCGCAGGCAGCGCATGAGCAATACATCGAAATTACATCTGCTCGGACCTCTTACAATGTGTCTGGAAGTGAGTGGGAAACGAACCAGCAGTGCAGTCGCGACGGAGCAGCAGTCGCGGACGGAGCAGCGGGCAGTCGGTCGGTTGGTGCGGACCAGGAGAGACGGGAGATCGGCGCGCCTTCCTGCGTCCGTTGAAGCGGCTGGCAGCGGACGATTCGTGAGAGCAATGTGGGGGTGCTGCGCGAGGTCTTCTTGAGAAATCGCAGTTTATTAGAAGTGAAGTGATTGGTGATATGTTGTGTGATTTACTCTTGTTAAATTTTACTTGCTTTCTTGGTCAGTCTTTCGTCCCCAGCTTGCTCGTTTGTCTCTCGTCCGCATTTGTTAAGCAGTTAGTGTCTGTCGGTCGTTCGGAGCTGCCTCTGTCATGTTTATCGGATTTGGTGTGTTCGAATTTATTGCTTGGAGTGTAACTGCCTAATTCCTGAAACATGTTTTGATCTTGCCTATCATCTTGAGAGGCGGTATCTGTGTACTGTAGAGCATCTTATCTGGTTTGGCCAACCCTGTAGAATTTTATATAAGATTGCATTTCATGGGCTTTTATTTAAATGATCATTTTAGTATATAAAGTTGCCACCCTTTCACCGTAAGACTTTCTTAGAAGTTGAAATCAAGTTGCATCTTCGGTGGCGACGTTTTAATTTTAGTGTTTTGTACCATTTCCATTCCTCATACGGTGTGCATAGTTTGGGTCCTCGTGTGAATTGTTAAAACTTTTAGTTTAAGTAATCTGGTGTGTTGCAGATTTGCACCAGTGGAGGCTTTCAGAGGTTGTTGTGAGCGGTCGTAACTACGGTCGTGTCAAAAGGGAGCGGCAAGGTTCTCATCCCGAAAGCTAATACAGTCAAAAATTTGTATCTTTCTGCCTCTGAATAATTTGTAACTTGATATTTGGAGGGTGCATTCTGCTTATAATTTTAAGTCTGTTTCTTTAAAAAAAAAAAACGCTTTTAGGAATAAAATTCCCATTTTTAAAAGTAATTTCATTATGATTTCATCAGTTACTCCCTGGCAACTACTTCCACGCTCACATAGTGTGATTAAATGTGTTAATGTTCTTGATGAATCGCTAGTAAATAATAAAAAGAAATCCATCGTTCAGCATGGATACAGTGGAAAGAGTGAACTCTATCCCTGTGCTCTACAGGAGTCCATGGATTGGGCAGTGTTTCGGGTACTCGCCGTCGGGTTCTCTTCTACGTGAGGAAGGAGGTCCTCTTCACAGTCGAGAATGCAGCGCCCCCGTAGAGCAGCGCAGCCAACCGTCCTAGTTTCGAATGTACCAATTTCTCGTAGCCATTGTTGTAGTCGCACAAAGTTGTCATGTGACTTCATAATTACAAGACGAACTGACAACAGCGCCCTCTTCTCAGGACGTGTGCGTGTCGTGAAGCGGGAAATTTGAAAGAGACCGTACCCTAAAACTGATTTGTCATCCAAACGGTACATTTACAGACGTGGATCCCATGTCAAAACCTCACCTAAAAAAACCTGTATACAACTTACAGACGGTTGCGCTAGGAATTCACCCTCCTGATCACATATTGCCAGCTACAGTATTCTTAGCCGTTTCTGTAATACTGAAGCAAAATAGTTTACTGCAACTACACTACTGGCCATTAAAATTGCAACACCACGAAGATGACGTGCTACAGACGCGAAATTTAACCGGCAGGTAGAAGATGCTATGATATGCAAATGATTAGCTTTTCAGAGCGTTCACACAAGGTTGGCGCCGGTGGCAACACTTACAACGTGGTGACATGAGGAAAGTTTCCAATCGGTTTCTCATACACGAACAGCAGTTGACCGACGTTGTCTCGTGAAATGTTGTTGTAATGCCTCGTGTAAGGAGGAGAAATGTGTAACATCACGTTTCCGACTTTGATAAAGGTCGGATTGTAGCCTATCGCGATTGCGGTTTATCGTATCGTGACATTGCTGCTCGCGTTGTCGAGATCCAATGACTGTTAGCAGAATATGGAATCGGTGGGTTCAGGAGGGTAATACGGAACGCCGCGCTGGACCCCAACGGCCTCGTATCAGTAGCAGTCGAGATGACAGGCATCTTATCCGCATCGCTGTAACGGATCGTGCAGCCACGTCTCGATCCCTGAGTCAACAGATGGGGACGTTTGCAAGAAAACAACCATCTGCACGAACAGTTCGACGACGTTTGCAGCAGCATGGACTATCAGCTCGAAGACCATGGCTGCGGTTATCCTTGACGCTGCATCACAGACAGGAGCGCCCGCGATGGTGTACTCAACGACGAACCTGGGTACAGGAATGGCAAAACGTCATTTTTTCGGATGAATCGAGGTTGTGTTTACAGCATCGTTATGGTCGCATCCGTGTTTGGCGACATCGCGGTGAACGCACATTGGAAACGTGTTTTCGTCATCGCCATACTGGCGTATCACCCGGTGTGATGGTATGGGTGCTATTGGTTACACGTCTCGGTCACCTCTTGTTCGCATTGACGGCACTTTGAACAGTGGACGTTACATTTCACATGTGTTACGACCTGTGGCTCTACCCTTCATTCGATCCCTGTGAAACCCTACATTTCAGTAGGATAATGCACGACCGCGTGTTGCAGGTCCTGTACGGGCCTTTCTGGATACAGAAAATGTTCGACTGCTGCCCTGGCCAGTACATTCTCCAAATCTTTCACCAATCGAAAACGTCTGGTCAATGGTGACCGAGCAACTGACTCTTCATCATACGCCAGTAACTACTCTTGATGAACTGTGGTACCGTATCGTATTGAAGCTGCATGGGCAGCTGTATGTGTACACGCCATCCAAGCTCTGTTTGACTCAATGCCCAGGCGTATCAAGGCCGTTATCACGGTCAGAGTTGGTTGTTCTGGGTACTGATTTCTCAGGATCTATCCACCCAAATTGCGTGAAAATGTAATCAGATGTCAGTTCTAGTATAATATATTTGTCCAATGAATACCAGTTTATCATCTGCATTTCTTCTTGGTGTAGCAATTTTAAAGGCCAGTAGTGTGGCTATGTGCCGATACAGCGGTAGCGGCGATTAGCGACATTTTGTGATGCAGGTCGCCGTGCTGGCTTGTTGACGTAAGACCAAGCGGTGCGGTACTTGTGTACCTCCAGCGCTCTGTGACACTGGCAGGAAGTCGCAGGTCTCAAGTAAAACCCATGACCATCGGAGACGAGAGTCAGGTGATGGCACCCCACTATGCGGTATCACCTCGCCGGATCTAATTCAGTACCTTGTACCACCAGGGCTTCCTCAAGCCTCGTAGATCGGTGGCTTCACCTAGTAAGTGACACTACATAATGAAGGTAGGGCAGGTTACAAGGAGACTACATGGCAATCGAATTTTCAGAATTTTTTATATTTGTGGTACGTAAAATTCAAAGCTGAAACATGAATCACACAAAGCTGTTAGATGCAACTTTCAAAAATTCTCGAGATAATCGACTTTGATGATTTAGAGATATTCCTCTTATCTTTGGTAAGGTCGATTTTTCGGTGGACTGTGTGGTTCTATGGCACAATAGACGTCCGTCAAGTGGGCCATATACGTTCGATTTGTGGTCTATGCAATTTTTGAACCAAACGTGCGTGCTCTACGAGTATGTCTACAAAGCGAAAAATGCCTGATGATGGGAAAAATCTCTAGCGCTCGAAACTGGAGATCATCCATTCGAGTCTCGTTTCGGTCATTGTTTTCCTTTCTCTTTTTGCTCAGTCAAATTTAATATAAAATTCATCTAGTGTACGGTACTTAACATAATCTGATTATAACTTTTGCAAAAAAAAAAAAAAAAAAACACGTCTTCTTGTTTTTAATTATACACGGTGAGCACAAATTCTTGCCCTGATTGTAACAATTTATTACAGAATAACCGTCTGATATAATAATTTACATTTGATTCCGTTACATGGGTTAGTGTCACTAGTTTTTTTTTTTACGGCCACTTACGTTACTAAACCACAACGTGCGCTCCCTTGGTAGCTCGGAGAATGTCGGGCCGGTATTCCAGTTCCCGCCATTTGTTTCGTAACATGTGTTTTCTCACAGTACCCACAGCAGCTTGTACCCTAGCTTTCAGTTCGTCGACGTCAGCAACTGGCGTAATGTCTGGAGAGTGTGGTGGCCAGGGTGTTGGACAGTTGGCCGGCCGCGGTGGTCTAGCGGTTCTAGGCGCTCAGTCCGGAGCCGCGCGACTGCTACTGTCGCAGGTTCGAATCCTGCCTCGGGCATGGATGTGTGTGATGTCCTTAGGTTAGTTAGGTTTAAGTAGGTCTAAGTTCTAGGGGACTGATGACCATTGATGTTAAGTCCCATAGTGCTCAGAGCCATTTGAACCATTTTGTTGGACAGTTCCTCCCACTCCAGACATTACACCCCTTGACCTCTTTTTTCTGGGGCAATATCAAGGACAGAGTCTTCGTCACATCAGTTGCTGACGTCGACGAACTAAAGGCTAGGATACAAGCTGCTGTGGGTACTGTGACAGAACACATGTTACGGAACACCTGACGGGAACTGGAATACCGCCTCGACATTCTCTGAGCTACCATGGGAGCATACGTTGAGGTGTCTTAAGAAAAACTAGTGACACTAACCTATGTAACGGCGTCAAATGTAACTTATTATGTCAAACGGTTATTCTGTTATAATTTTTTTTAATTAGGGCAAGACTTTGTGCTCACCCTCTACATCACAAACAAAACCAGTTTTCATTGCAGATATTATTAATTATGGATCTTTTATAAAGGACCGCCAGTAACACAAGCTGCTTCATAGTCGCGGATTACAACAGTAATCCAAGGAGTGTAGATTAAATTTCTTTTCTTCCCGGCAATGGTCACATAACGTTTGGTCCTTAGATTACCAGTTTCGGTCGCGAATGACTGTCTTCCAGTGTGTTTTAGAACATATCCTAGTATAATGAAGCTATAGTGGCATCGTCACGAAATATGCACTAAATCAGCACTTGCCACGCACCATTTTTAAATACACTCCTGGAAATTGCAATAAGAACACCGTGAATTCATTGTCCCAGGAAGGGGAAACTTTATTGACACATTCCTGGGGTCAGATACATCACATGATCACACTGACAGAACCACAGGCACATAGACACAGGCAACAGAGCATGCACAATGTCGGCACTAGTACAGTGTATATCCACCTTTCGCAGCAATGCAGGCTGCTATTCTCCCATGGAGACGATCGTAGAGATGCTGGATGTAGTCCTGTGGAACGGCTTGCCATGCCATTTCCACCTGGCTCCTCAGTTGGACCAGCGTTCGTGCTGGACGTGCAGACCGCGTGAGACGACGCTTCATCCAGTCCCAAACATGCTCAATGGGGGACAGATCCGGAGATCTTGCTGGCCAGGGTAGTTGACGTACACCTTCTAGAGCACGTTGGGTGGCACGGGATACATGCGGACGTGCATTGTCCTGTTGGAACAGGAAGTTCCCTTGCCGGCCTAGGAATGGTAGAACGATGGGTTCGATGACGGTTTGGATGTACCGTGCACTATTCAGTGTCCCCTCGACGATCACCAGTGGCGTACGGCCAGTGTAGGAGATCGCTCCCCACACCATGATGCCGGGTGTTGGC
The DNA here is from genome assembly GCF_021461395.2 of Schistocerca americana. NCBI lineage: Eukaryota > Metazoa > Arthropoda > Insecta > Orthoptera > Acrididae > Schistocerca > Schistocerca americana. The sequence goes on from NC_060122.1 coordinate 156,004,174, forward strand.
CCTGTGTGCCTCGGTCGTATGCAGTCCTGATTGTGGCGCTCACCTGCACGGCGCCAAACACGCATACGACCATCATTGGCACCAAGGCAGAAGCGACTCTCATCGCTGAAGACAACACGTCTCCATTCGTCCCTCCATTCACGCCTGTCGCGACACCACTGGAGGCGGGCTGCACGAAGTTGGGGCGTGAGCGGAAGACGGCCTAACGGTGTGCGGAACCGTAGCCCAGCTTCATGGAGACGGTTGCGAATGGTTCTCGCCGATACCCCAGGAGCAACAGTGTCCCTAATTTGCAGGGAAGTGGCGGTGCGGTCCCCTACGGCACTGCGTAGGATCCTACGGTCTTGGCGTGCATCCGTGCGTCGCTGCGGTCCGGTCCCAGGTCGACGGGCACGTGCACCTTCCGCCGACCACTGGCGACAACATCGATGTACTGTGGAGACCTCACGCCCCACGTGTTGAGCAATTCGGCGGTACGTCCACCCGGCCTCCCGCATGCCCACTATACGCCCTCGCTCAAAGTCCGTCAACTGCACATACGGTTCACGTCCACGCTGTCGCGGCATGCTACCAGTGTTAAAGACTGCGGCGGAGCTCCGTATGCCACGGCAAACTGGCTGACACTGACGGCGGCGGTGCACAAATGGTGCGCAGCTAGCGCCATTCGACGGCCAACACCGCGGTTCCTGGTGTGTCCGCTGTGCCGTGCGTGTGATCATTGCTTGTACAGCCCTCTCGCAGTGTCCGGAGCAAGTATGGTGGGTCTGACACACCGGTGTCAATGTGTTCTTTTTTCCATTTCCAGGAGTGTATGTGTGATTCTGCTAAGCTGATTTTGTGTGTATTGTGACGACGCCACTAAGGATTCATTATATTAGGGTATGTTGTACATAAGATGTGAAGATGGTCATCGCTGACCGAAACCGATAGTCTAAGGACCAAACGTTTTGTGCTCGTTGACCGAAATAAATGAAGTTTATTATAGATCTTTAGTAAGGCTTGGTCAATTAAAGAAAAGACACTACAATTTTGTTTTCGTCTTTATGTATTTTACTCTTCACGGAAATGCTCATATAAAATGCACCTTTATTTAAAAATTTACCATACCAGGAGATCGAAGCCAGATGCGCAACATGGTGGGCAAGTCCTCAAACACAGCACGATGCTGCCAGATGAAAAATCAATCTGCCGTACTAGCACTCAACCACAGCACGATGCTGCCTCGTGAAAATTCAATCTCTGGCAGGCAAGTAGTCAACCACAGAATTATGTTGCCCAGTGAAAAGTCAACGTCAGTTTAGGGTACTAAAGACTCTCGGAAAGCCTACAAAGTCAATTTTGAGTTACGAGCTTTACGTAGCATATCCATAAGAAATCAAAAAATCTGATTGCCGTGTGGTCTCCTTGTTACCTGTGTGGTCAACCTAGTTTCAACCACCGACAAGTGGGCGTTACAGCTTTCATGGACGCCAGTAGGGGGGAAGGGGCGTTAAAAACATTTTCATTAGGGTTTTGTAAAATTTTGACATAAAATATTTGATAAATAATCAATACTATTTGCTTTAACTTGGTGTAACTTCGCATTATAAATCACCGCTGCTGTGGAACCGGTGGGCGGTTACAAAAGTTTACTTTTAACACAGATACAAAAGTGGGCGACAGGTAGAAAAGGTTTACCACCACTTATATATATACTCTCTCCGGCCAGGCGTGTTACGAATAGTGACGGCCTTTCGTAACGTACTAGGCTGTGGAGACGCTACAGTGTGCTTTCACTATGCGGCAACACAGGCAACCACTGTCTGCAGAACACCGAGTTGCACGGTTCTGTACCGGTACTATTGTAGCGTCCAGTTGCAGAATTACGTCCGTCGCTGTCCAGCATATCGCTTGGTTGGTTGTGAACTTCAGGCAGCAAAATTACTAACATCTTTCAAATATTTTCAGTTTCTTCTTTTGCTATCTTCCTATAACCTAGCTTTCCAGATGTTTTAATATTAAGTTTAAATTTTTGGTCTAATATCACAGTCGTTATTGAAATTTTTCATTTGTTTTATTAATTTTCGACTTATGTGAACATGCCGTGGTAACTGGTAATTGCAGATGTGTTGAGTTCGTCTGTTCTTCAAAAATGGCTTAAAGCACTATGGGACTTAACATCTTAGGTCATCAGTCCCCTAGACTTAGAACTACTTAAACCTAACTAACCTAAGGACAGCACACACATCCATGCCCACGGCAGGATTCGAACCTGCCACCACAGCAGCAGAGCGGTTCCGGACTGAAGCGCCTAGAACCGCTCGGCCACAGCGGCCGGCCGTCGGTTCTCGTCCCTCTGTCCTGTTTACTTATAAGTCTTGACGGAAGTCTCCAGAGACGGAAACGGTACTGTTGGCCATAGGCCCACTGTTGTTACACAAGTGTTGAATTGTTCTATGGGATGCTTGAACCGATATTTTTTGGGATACGGGAACCTCATCACAAGCAATGGAAGTACAATCCTACTTGAATTCCCACTATTACTTTGCTCTGAAACATTACAGATGATATACTTGTCGTAGGTATTGGCTGTTTGGGAATGTCTGTATGTAGAATGAGAGCTTCGTAAAGGACCTGCAATGCTAGTGCCGGCGTGGTACGGAAATCAGCAACATTACTCCTATCACAGCTTGATGGCTAAGACACTCTTTTCACAGTGGCAGGGGAGCTCACTTCATCGCAACTCACTCAGTTAGCACGAAATATTTGTAAATTATATACACAAATCTGTCTCGTGAATCACTCTATCCATTACTACTGAAAACCAGATTAAAAAACTCTTATAGTAGACCTGAGATTTTTGACTGAACACACATACAATATAAATTTGTAACGGTAAAAATATTTTTTTTGTGGTTTAATTACAAAGTAACAATTTTCGTATGTTTTCTTTACTTTTACTGTAGAACATTGCATCTTGCCAAATCTACGTAATGTAGTCCGTTACTTTTGGTGAGTGAGTTTGCGAGTATCAAAGAATAGTCATATCTTTTAAATGCATTGACTTATAAACTAAAATATTTTCCACCACCAAGAGACAGCAGACCTCAGTGTGTGACATAAATTTCAGCTTGATACCACTAGCCGTTCCTGTGAAAAACGGGTGTTAACAGTAGGGCAGACAAACAAATAAGCGGACAACAAAGTAATGCTATAAGGGTTCCGTTTTTGGGATGCATGCCTGAACCTGTAGAAACGGCACCCTTACAGGGCTGCCCGTTTGTCTGTCTCTCTCCAACTATTAGGACCTCTCTTTTTTTCAGAAATGCGTAGAGGTATCAGGTTGGCTCTGAGCACTATGGGACTTAACTTCTGAGGTCATCAGTCCCCTAGAACTTAGAACTACTTAAACCTAACTAACCTAAGGACATCAGACACGTCCATGCCCGAGGCAGGATTCGAACCTGCGACCGTAGTGGTCACGCGGTTCCAGACTGCAGAGGTATCAGGTTGAAATTTATGTCTCATTCTAAGGTCTACGTCTCTTGGCGTTAAAAATACTTTAGCTTATAAGTCCATGCCATTTAAAAGATATGGCCAGTTTCTGATATTCGCAATCACGCTCACCAAAACCAGTAGGGTACTTACTGTTGAGCTATCATGAAATTCGGCAACGAGGAAGGATTCACAGTAGCAGTAAAGGAAAAATCGAAAACTGTTAATTTCTAACTATATTACGTAAATTTTTGGCATTACAAAATTACGTAGCATTCGTAATCCGTTAAAAACATCAATAACTGCTATATAGTTATTTTGATCTGGTTTTCGTTGATAGAGTAATTCACAATGGACGTTTGTGTATTTACAGTTTTTTTCTCGAGTTGGCTAAGCTACGGAGACTTTTCCATCAAGCACTGACAGGCGTAAGGCTGCCAAATAACGCCAGCGCTACCATCATAGGTCTTTACGAACTGTTCATTGTACGTACAAATATTCCCGAAAAGTCTGTATGTACGACACGTACATCATCTGTAATGTTTCAAAGCAAAGTAATACTGCTAACTGAAGCAGGATATCAATTTTGTATGGCATGAGGTTCCGATATCCCACAAAATACGCGTTGAGGCATTCCACGGAACAGTTCGACATTTGTGTAACAACAATAACGCTATGGCCTGGCGCACCGTTTTCTTGTCTGGAGACTTCCGTCAAATCTTACCAGTAATTACAACAGAGATGAGAGCAGACACCGTCAATGCGCCTGCAGTTGCCAAATGGCATGACATGTCAACATAACACCAAAATTAATAAAATAAATGGAAAATTTAAATAGCGAAAGCGAAATCACACAAAACAATTAAATTTATGATACAAACACTGTCGAAAGTCTTTGATTCCTAATACCGATGTCCTGCTAGTATCGATATCGATGAGAGGCAAAAATCGTCGAGATTCTCGATTCCCGGGATGGATGAGACATCGAACCTCATAATCGAGTTTGTACAGAATCCTCGGAGAGCGACTCCTGCCCGCACTTGTCCCGTTTTTCACTTTTTGTGGTACTGTCTCCCTCTGACTTTTAATTCTGTTAACTATTTCTTGTTGTGGAAGCGGTTCTCCACTCTTTTTTGGCACTCCTTATTTTCATTTTTCTTTTTTAACTTATTTTCATTACTTCAGAATTTTGGAACTGCGTGTTATGGACAACGTGTAAGTAGGATGTTTAGGTTTATATGTTGGTAACGCCACGTAGCGCTCTGTATGAAAATCAGTGACTGTGCTGTGTGCATTCTGTGGCTGGTTGGACTCATTGTTGGAATATTCGCTATTGCAGTGTTGGGCAGTTGGATGTTAACAGCGCTTAGCGTTGGGCAGTTGGAGGTGAGTCGCCAGCAGAGGTGGATGTGCGGGAGAGATATGCCAGAGTTTTGTGAGCGGCCGATCTGGACGTGTGTCCGTCAGAAAAAGGAAATTTGTAAGACTGGATGCCATGAACTGATATATATATATATATATATATATATATATATATATATATATATATAATGACTTTTGAACACTGTTGAGATAAATACATTGTTTGTTTTCTATCAAAATCTTTCATTTGCTTACTGTTGTGTTGGCAGAAGAGCCAACACCGTGTTACTAGTGGAGGCCGAAATGCACGCGTTTTAGGTCACGCAAGCTGGCGTGAGGAGGGAAGAACTATACTGACGTGAGGTCTGGAACATGACAAGGAATTAGAATTCAGAAAGCGGACGTAATTAGTTTGATACTTACCTTTAATCCATTAATGATGAACGTCGCTCTTGAATGTACATGATTCACAATATCAATAGTAGCTGCATATGGCGCCTTGCTAGGTCGTAGCAAATGACGTAGCTGAAGGCTATGCTAAACTATCGTTTCTGCAAATGAGAGCGCATGTAGGCAGTGAACCATTGCTAGCAAAGTCGGCTGTACAACTGGGGCGAGTGCTAGGGAGTCTCTCTAGACTAGACCTGCCGTGTGGCGGCGCTCGGTCTGACTCACTGATAGTGGCGACACGCGGGTCCGACGTATACTAACGGACGGCGGCCGATTTAAAGGCTACCACCTAGCAAGTGTGGTGTCTGGCGGTGACACCACACCTACTATGCCTATCAGTAGTTAATGCCTTCAGTAGTTAAAATCTTTTATTTAGTTGACAGTATTGGCGCTCATTGTATTGCAGTAACTCGAGTAACGAATATTTTTGTGAGGTAAGTGATTCATGTAAGGTATAGGTTATTGTTAGTCAGGGCCATTCTTTTGTAGGGATTATTGGAAGTCAGACTGCGTTGCGCTAAAAATATTGTGTGCCAGTTTAGTAATGATCAGAATAAGTAAAGAGAAAACTGTTTCGGTACGTTGAGTTTTGCCCAACTGTTTGAAAATCAAATAACGCAAGAGGTTTACCAGTACAGTAATTCATAATGTTTCAAAGGGGACGTTACAAAGTTACACGTGACTTATCTTGTAATGGAGTTTTACCTTATTCTGTAATAATTCCGACAATCTGTTCGTGAAATAAGCTCTGTTTTGCGAACAGCCCCAAACTTTAACAGGCCAGTGTTCATTTCTAACCATTGTTTATAGCTGCCGTTTCTTTACCTGATAGATGTTGCATCGATCGCAAAACCAAACGTATCTTTAGGTCAGTTAGTATCAAGAGAAGCAACCGTTGACGTACAGAATGGACCTTCGTTTTCTCGTACGGCTTTTGAGAGGCTCCCTAATTTTGCCATGCATGTCCGACCTTATACGCAGGAACGCGAGTCGGAAGGAAGGGAGGACGAGCACCATTTGTTGAGGAAGATGGCGAGGCTTTGTAGCTCGGGCAGAGGTCGCCTCGTTATCCGGATGCGCTCCTCCCGACCGCTAAGGGCTCTTGGGCTTTCTGAGAACTCTTTACAAATCGAATGCCTTCTGGGGAGAATACGGAATGCGGAACGCCAGCGCCAGCTAAGTAGTTAGCTGCCAAGTGTCGTCTTTCAGCTGTTCTCCTTGTGTTCCACCAAGTACCTGCTGAATCCCGAGCTCAGAATTGTACCGTCGTTTCATCAGGTAACGCTTAACAGTGCGATGTAAATGGCTACGGAGATTACAAGCTGTGAGAAGTTCAATGAATATATTATGTCCACTAAGTTCACTCTTACATACAGATTAATCATTAAATACACTCCTGGAAATTGAAATAAGAACACCGTGAATTCATTGTCCCAGGAAGGGGAAACTTTATTGACACATTCCTGGGGTCAGATACATCACATGATCACACTGACAGAACCACAGGCACATAGACACAGGCAACAGAGCATGCACAATGTCGGCACTAGTACAGTGTATATACACCTTTCGCAGCAATGCAGGCTGCTATTCTCCCATGGAGACGATCGTAGAGATGCTGGATGTAGTCCTGTGGAACGGCTTGCCATGCCATTTCCACCTGGCGCCTCAGTTGGACCAGCGTTCGTGCTGGACGTGCAGACCGCGTGAGACGACGGTTCATCCAGTCCCAAACATGCTCAATGGGGGACAGATCCGGAGATCTTGCTGGCCAGGTAGTTGACTTACACCTTCTAGAGCACGTTGGGTGGCACGGGATACATGCGGACGTGCATTGTCCTGTTGGAACAGCAAGTTCCCTTGCCGGTCTAGGAATGGTAGAACGATGGGTTCGATGACGGTTTGGATGTACCGTGCACTATTCAGTGTCCCCTCGACGATCACCAGTGGTGTACGGCCAGTGTAGGAGATCGCTCCCCACACCATGATGCCGGGTGTTGGGCCTGTGTGCCTCGGTCGTATGCAGTCCTGATTGTGGCGCTCACCTGCACGGCGCCAAACACGCATACGACCATCATTGGCACCAAGGCAGAAGCGACTCTCATCGCTGAAGACGACACGTCTCCATTCGTCCCTCCATTCACGCCTGTCGCGACACCACTGGAGGCGGGCTGCACGATGTCGGGGCGTGAGCGGAAGACGGCCTAACGGTGTGCGGGACCGTAGCCCAGCTTCATGGAGACGGTTGCGAATGGTCCTCGCCGATACCCCAGGAGCAACAGTGTCCCTAATTTGCTGGGAAGTGGCGGTGCGGTCCCCTACGGCACTGCGTAGGATCCTACGGTCTTGGCGTGCATCCGTGCGTCGCTGCGGTCCGGTCCCAGGTCGACGGGCACGTGCACCTTCCGCCGACCACTGGCGACAACATCGATGTACTGTGGAGACCTCACGCCCCACGTGTTGAGCAATTCGGCGGTACGTCCACCCGGCCTCCCGCATGCCCACTATACGCCCTCGCTCAAAGTCCGTCAACTGCACATACGGTTCACGTCCACGCTGTCGCGGCATGCTACCAGTGTTAAAGACTGCGATGGAGCTCCGTATGCCACGGCAAACTGGCTGACACTGACGGCGGCGGTGCACAAATGCTGCGCAGCTAGCGCCATTCGACGGCCAACACCGCGGTTCCTGGTGTGTCCGCTGTGCCATGCGTGTGATCATTGCTTGTACAGCCCTCTCGCAGTGTCCGGAGCAAGTATGGTGGGTCTGACACACCGGTGTCAATGTGTTCTTTTTTCCATTTCCAGGAGTGTAGTTCTGTGTACGTAGCAGTTACAATAGTAGCTTCGAACGCAAATAGAGCTATCCCTGGCTCACATGAGCGGTCCTTTCCTGCTCACTGCAGTGACAATACAGCTTACCACTTCGTTTTGTACGGTAAGGAAATCTGCCAAGCAGCTGCAGACGGTTTGGAAGTTATGTGATGAAATCTATTATAGCGAAAGTGGATCTGTAATGTTGACTGTGTTTTTAATGCTATGGTCTTTTAGATGGTACGCATACTGATAACTTGCGTTTACCTTGCGTAACACTAGCTGTTGGTGGCAAAATTCAGCTGCGAGATTGCGTAAAAAAAGCTAACTGCGAGAACTCTAAGGAAACCATCCCCTACATTTCCATCTGTACCCTATGAACCACCGTGAGGTCCATGGCAGAAGGTCAGTCCCATTATACCAGTTATTAGGGTTTCTTCCTGTTCTACATCTACATCTACATGATTACTCTGCAATTCACATTTAAGTGCTTGGCAGAGGGTTCATCGAACCACAATCATACTATCTCTCTACCATTCCACTCCCGAACAGCGCGCGGGAAAAACGAACACCTAAACCTTTCTGTTCGAGTTCTGATTTCTCTTATTTTATTTTGATGATCAGTCCTACCTATGTAGGTTGGGCTCAACAAAATATTTTCGCATTCGGAAGAGAAAGTTGGTGACTGAAATTTCGTAAATAGATCTCGCCGCGACGAAAAACGTCTTTGCTTTAATGACGTCCATACCAACTCGCGTATCATATCTGCCACACTTTCTCCCCTATTACGTGATAATACAAAACGAGCTGCCCTTTTTTGCACCCTTTCGATGTCCTCCGTCAATCCCACCTGGTAAGTATCCCACACCGCGCAGCAATATTCTAACAGAGGACGAACGAGTGTAGTGTAAGCTGTCTCTTTAGTGGACTTGTTGCATCTTCTAAGTGTCCTGCCAATGAAACGCAACCTTTGGCTCGGCATCCCCACAATATTATCTATGTGGTCTATCCAACTAAAGTTGTTCGTAATTTTAACACCCAGGTACTTAGTTGAATTGACAGCCTTGAGAATTGTACTATTTATCGAGTAATCGAACTCCAACGGATTCCTTTTGGAACTCATGTGGATCACCTCACACTTTCCGTTATTTAGCGTCAACTGCCACCTGCCACACCATACAGCAATCTTTTCTAAATCGCTTTTCAACTGATACTGGTCTTCGGATGAACTTACTAGACGGTAAATTACAGGTCATTTATATAGATCAGGAACAGCAGAGGTCCCAGGACGCTTCCCTGGGGAACACCTGATATCACTTCAGTTTTATTACTACGAACTGCGACCCTCCTGACAGGAAATCACGAAGCCAGTCGCTTGTGAGGAACGGTGTATAAAGCTTTCCGGAAATCTAGAAATACGGAATCAACTTGAGATCCCCTGTCGATAGCAGCCATTACTTCGTGCGAACAAAGAGCTAGCTGCGTTGCACAAGAACGATGTTTTCTGAAACAATGCTGATTACGTATCAATAGATCGTTCCCTTCGAGGTGATTCATAATGTTTGAATACAGTATATGCTTCAAAACCCTACTGCAAACCGGCGTCAATGATATAGGTCTGTAGTTCGATGGATTACTCCTACTACCCTTCTTAAACACTGGTGCGACCTGTGCAATTTTCCAATCTGTAGGTACACATCTATCGGTGAGCGAGGGTTGTATATGATTGTTAAGTAGGGAGCTATTGTATCAGCGTAATCTGAAAGGAACCTAATCGGTGTACAATCTGGACCTGAAGACTTGCCTGTATCAAGCGATTTGAGTTGCTTCGCAACCCCTAAGGTATCTACTTCTATGGAACTCATGCTAGCAGCTGTTCGTGTTTCAAATTCTTGAATATTCCATTCGACTTCCCTGGTGAAGGAATTTCGGAAAACTGCGTTCAATAACTCCGCTTTAGTGGCACAGTCGTCGGTAACAGTACCATTGGCACTGCACAGCGAAGGTATTGACTGCGCCTTGCCGCTTGTGTACTTTGTATACGACCAGAATTTCTTCGGATTTTCTACCAGATTTCGAGACAATGTTTCGTTGTGGAACGTATTAAAGGCATCTCGCATTGAAGTCCATGCCAAATTTCGCGTGTCTGTAAATTTTAGCCAATCTTCGGGATTTCGCGTTCTTCTGAACTTCGCTTGCTTTTTCCGTTGCCTGTGCAACAGCGTTCGGACCTGTTTTATGTACCATGGGGGATCAGTTCCATCTCTTACCAATTTATGAGGTATGAATCTCTCAATTGCTGTTGCTACTATATCTTTGAATTTGAGCCACATCGCGTCTACATTTGCATAGTCGGTTCGGAAGGAATGGAGATTGTTTCTTAGAAAGGCTTCTAGGGACACTTTATCCGCTTTTTTTAAATAAAATTATTTTGCGTTTGTTTCTGGTGGATTTGGAAGAAATGGTATTGAGCCTAGCTACAACGACCTTGTGATCACTAATCCCTGTATCGGTCATGATGCTCTCTATTAGGTCTGGATTGTTTGTGCCTAAGAGGTCAAGTGTGTTTTCGCAACCATTTACAATTTGCGTGGGTTTGTGGACTAACTGCTCGAAATAATTTTCGGAGAAAGCAATTAGGACAATCTCAGAAGATTTTTTCTACCTACCACCGGTTTTGAACAAGTATTTTTGCTAACATATTGAGGGAAGGTTGAAGTCCTCACCAACTATAACCGTATGAATGGGGTATTTATTTGTTAAGAGACTCAAATTTTCTCTGAACTGTTCAGCAACTATATCATCTGAGTCTGGGGGTTGGTAGAAGGAGCCAATTATTAACTTCGTTCGGCTGTTAAGTGTAACCTCCACCCATACCAATTCGCATGGAGTATCTACTTCGACTTCACTACAAGATAAACCACTACTGACAGGCACAAACACTCCACCACCAATTCTGCCTAATCTATCTTTCCTGAACACCATCTGAGACTTCATAAAAATTTCTGCAGAACTTATTTCAAGCTTTAGCCAGCTTTCTGTACCTATAACGATTTCAGCTTCTGTGCTTTCTATTCACTCTTGAATCTCAGGGACTTTCCAAGCACAACTACAATAATTTACAACTACAATTCCGACTGTTCCTTGATCCAAGCACATCCTTAATTGATTAATTACTTTGATAATGTTGTTGTAAGATCTATAACAATTATTGGTATAATAAATCTAATAAAAACTCTTGTAGATAGGATTAGGATTGTTTTTCTTGATTTGTATCAAGCTTACTGATTGTAAGTCAAATGTACTATTTATACTAGAAAAGCAATTATCTACCTCATCAGTAAATAGAAATGTACAAGAATAACCATACTACGTCTATGAAGTGTCAGTATCATGCTGCTGCTTCAAATCCAAAGTGGTTTCTTGGTGAGAATTGATTTATTGAGTGTCGAAGTAGACAAGTTGTTAAGAAAATTGTTCCAATAATTATGTGGAGACCATGGAACCCTGTTGCAACAAAGAATGTTGATCCATATACTGTGTGTGCAATAGTGAAAGGTGCTTCTCAATATTCATATGCTTGAAGAATTGTGAAATATAACTCTAATAATACTGTAAAAAATAATCCTTGTAATGCTTCAGTGTGATTATATTCTATTAAACTATGATGTGCTCATGTTACGGTTACTCCTGAGGCTAAAAGAATAGCTGTATTAAGTAATGGAATTTGTATAGGATTAAAAAATTGAATTCCTATTGGAGGTCATAATGTTCCTAGCTCAATTGTTGGTGCTAGTCTTCATCTAAAGTAGGCTCAGAAGAATGATACAAAGAATAATACTTCTGATGCAATAAATAGGATTATTCCTCATTGTAATCCAATTGATACAAATCCTGTATATAGTCCTTGATATGTTCCTTCCCATACTACATATTGTCATCATTGAATTATAGTTAATAAGGTAATTCCGAATCCAATTATAAAGAAGTTAATGTTAAATAGGTGGAATCATTTTGCTAATCCTGATACTAGGACTATTGCTCCAATTGCTCCTATTAGTGGTCACGGTCTGTAGTCTACTAAGTGGAATGGGTGATTTGAGTGAGTTGTTAACATAGGTTTAATATACTTCTCTAGAATATAAGGTTCTTAAAATTGAAAAAACATAAGCTTGAATTATGGCTACTGCTGATTCTAGAATTAATAGAAGTATTTGTCCAATAATTAGTAGTGAGATTAAGTTTATTGCTATAGACGGTCCTGTGTTTCCTAACAAGGTTAATAGTAAGTGTCCCGCAATTATATTTGCTGCTAGTTGTATTGCTAGTGTACCTGGTCGAATGACATTTCTAATTGTTTCAGTGAATACTATGAATGATATTAATGCAGGTGGTGTTCCATTTTGGAACAAGGTGTGTAAATATATGATTAGTATGATTAATTCATCCAAATAATATGAATCTTAATCATATAGGTAGGGCGGTTGCAAATGTTAATGCTGAATGTCTTGTTCTAGTAAAAATGTAAGGGAATAGTCCTATAAAATTATTAAATAGTATTATAATAAAAATTGAGATAAAGATGAATGTTGTTCCATTAAATGATTTTTGTGCTAGTAGTGTTTTAAATTCATTGTGTAAAGTTAAGGTTAGTTTATTTCAGATAATATTAATTCGTGATGGTGTAAGTCAGAACATCGATGGGATTAATAATAGACCTAAGAATGTTCTAGTTCAAAATATTGACAAATTGAAGATGTTTGCTGATGGATCAAATGTTGAGAATAAATTTGTTATCATTTTCAATTTAAGTTTTTTATATCAATTGTTCTTTTTTCTGCTCTTTTAATAAGGTTAGGTTTAAATGAAAAAAGTTTATTTTATTAAATAGAATTAAAGTAGCTGAAAATATAATGAATAGGGAGAATCATATGAGAGGATATATTTGAGGGATTTAGATTTAATTTCCCCAATTCAGAAGTAGTCGTTAATATCCTATTGGTTTAAGAAGCCATTACTTACTTTCAGTCATCTGATGTTTCAAGGTGTACTAATTGTTTAGTTATTTAAGATTGACACTCTAATGTTACCTATTTTAACTAACTCCTTAGATTATCTTAGATAATCACTTGAGAAATAAATTTACTGAAGTTCTTTCAATTACAATTGGTATAAATCTGTGGTGTCCTCCACATATTTCTGAGGATTGGAGAAAAATGGTCCAGGTTGGTTTATTCTAAATGTTTATTGATTTAGTCGACCTGGTGTTGCATCAATTTTAACCCCTAGAGCAGGAACTATTCACGAGTGAAGAACATCTGATGCTCTTGTTAATACTCATACTTCTAAATTTATTGGGAAAATTGTTCGGTTGTCTAAGTCTAGAAGTCGAAATCCGTCGTTTTGTAGATCTTGTTCCGGTGTTATATAAGTGTCTAATTCTACGTCTATGAAGTCTGAATATTCATATCTTCAGTATCATTGTCGTCCAATAGTTTTGATTGTGATTATTGCATCTACGGAATCATCAAGTAAGTATAGTAGTCGTAGTGATGGTAAAGCAATAAAAATTAGGGTAATTGCTGGTAATGCTGTTCAGATTGTTTCAATGAAATGTCCACGAAGTATGTTTCGGTTTGTATAGGCAATAACTAATATAAAACTTAGGGCATAACCTACAATTACTGTAATTAACAATAATACAACCATAGTAAGATCATGAAAGAATGATAGTTGCTCCATTAATGGTGAAGCTCCATCTTGAAGGGATAAATATGATCATGTTGCCATTTGAATATTTTTCTAATAAAAGGTCAAACCTTTATTTATAGAGCTTAAATCTACTGCACTAATCTGCCATATTAGAATCTAGAGATTAATGGTAATTCTGAGTAACTGTGTTCTGTAGGTGGATTATTTTGTAGTCATTCTGTTGATCTTTTTATATTAGCTCTGAATATAATTGCTCGGTTTGTAACCATTCATTCTCATTTGATTACAAAGAATATAATAATTCCTACAATTGAAATTGTAGACCCAATTCTTGATACTACATTTCATGATGTATATGCGTCTGGGTAGTCTGAATATCGTCATGGTATTCCTGCTAACCCTAAGAAGTATTGATGGAAGAATGTAAAGTTTACTCCAATAAATATAATTGTTAACTGAATTTTTAATCATGTATTATTTGTAGTTAATCCTGTAAATTGTGAGTATCATTGAATAACACCTCCTATAATTGTGAATACTGCTCGTATAGATAGAACATAGTGGAAGTAGGCCACTATGTAATATGTATCATGTAATACAATATCAAGTGGTGAATTTACTAATACTAATCCTGTTAATCCACCAATTGTGAATAGGAAAATAAGTCTTAGAGCTCATAATAATGGTGGGTTAAACTTGAATTTAGTTCCATATAGTGTAGCTAGTCATTTAAATACCTTAATTCCAGTAGGTATGGCAACAATTATTGTTGCTGATGTGAAATATGCCCGTGTGTCAACATCCATTCCTACTGTAAATATATAATGAGCTCATACAATAAATCCTATTAATCCAATTGATAACATGGCGTGAATTATATCTAATGTTCAAAATGATTTAATTTTTCCTCTTTCTTGACATACAATGTGCGAAATAATACCAATTCCAGGTAGAATTAGAATGTAAACTTCTGGGTGCTCAAAGAATCAGAATAGGTGTTGATATAGAATTGGATCTCCTCCTACCACAAGGTCAAAGAATGAACTATTTAGGTTTCGGTCTGTTAATAATATAGTAATAGCTCCTGCTAAAACTGGAAGTGAAAGAAGGAGAAGAAGGGCTGTAATAGCTACAGACCAAACAAATAAAGGTGTTTCATCTAAAGTTATACTTTCTGATCATATATTAATTGCTGTTGTAATGAAGTTTACTGCACCAAGAACTGATGATACACCTGCTAAGTGAAGTGAAAAAATAGCTAGATTATTTTTAACAGTATTATTAGAGTTGTATTTCACATTACTTCAAGCATATGAATACTGAGAAGCACTTTTCACTATTGCAAACACAGTATATGGATCAACATTCTTTGTTGCAACAGGGTTCCATGGTCTCCACATAATTATTGGAACAATTTTCTTAACAGCTTGTCTACTTGGACACTCAATAAATCAATTCTCACCAAGACACCACTTTGGATTTGAAGCAGCAGCATGATACTGACACTTCGTAGACATAGTATGATTACTCTTATACATTTCTATTTATTGATGAGGTAGATAATTGCTTTTCTAGTATAAATAGTACATTTGACTTACAATCAGAAAGCTTGATAAAAATCAAGAGAAACAATGCTAATCCTATCTACAAGAGTTTTTATTAGATTTATTACTCCAATAATTGTTACAGTATTTGCAACAACATTATCAAAGAAATTAATCAATGATCAGGAAAAAAGATCGCCATTTGAGTGTGGGTTTGATCCAAAAACATCAGCACAAATACCATTCTCCCTCCGATTCTTCCTATTCGCAGTAATTTTTCTAATCTTTGATGTAGAAATTGCACTAATTCCTTCAATTGTACTTATTTTCAATACTTCAGACATTATAATCTGGAGAGTATCAACAATATTTTTTATTCTAGTCCTATTAGGTGGACTATACCGTGAATGAAATCAAGGAGCCCTACAATGACCAGAATAGAGGGTTTTAGTTAACTACAACATTTGGGATGCATTCAAAAAGTATTGATATAATCAATCAAATAGAATAAGAATCGAAATATTGCAGTAAATAAAATACCCTTATTCTTTTTAATTGAAGCCAAAAAGAGGAATATTACTGTTAATGATATAACTGAACTACGAAGTTCCAATTAACGATATGTAAAGTCAATATAAAAGCTGCTAACTGTTTATATTAGGGGTTAAACTCCATTAACATTTCTAAAATTTATGTAGTTTAAATAAAATATTACATTTTCACTGTAAAAATAATACATCTATATTTATAAATACCTAAAAGTAAAAATACCTCCTTAACATCTTCAGTGTCACGCTCTAATTGTAAGCTATTGAAGTATACGAAAAACAACATTACTAAAATAAACATTCAAAAAATAAAAGTTAAATCTTGAAATTAGAATCATATCAACCTTGAATATATCCCATTAAATAAATAAATAATCTATATAAACTTTGGCCATTAAATAACTCACCTCAACCATAATCAAATGATTTTGATGAATAATAACCTAATTTTAAAGGTACATATCTAACAAACTTAGTTGAAGGAAATGGTATAAATCATATAGAACTAGCAAATCCAACAAAAGAAAGCATACTTAAAGAACACAAATTATGAGAAAAATCAAACTTAGAAATAAGATAACCCAAATAAGCACCTAAAATAACAACTGTAATAGTCAAAAACTTTAAATAATAAGGTAAAGCAATCATATGAGGAATAGGAAAAATTAACCAAGATAAAAGACTACCACCAAAAACAGCAACAAATAATAAACCAATCATACCAAATGAAATATAATAACCCTTATCATAAAAAAAATAAAAAATAAAAAATATTATCCCCAGATATTGAATAATAAAATAAACGAAAAGAATAAGAAGCAGTTAAACCATTAGAACAAAATAAAGAAAAAATTAAACAATTAATTCATCTTAAACAAATCATTTCAAGAATCAAGTCCTTTGAGTAAAACTCTGCCAAAAGAGGTATACAACACAAAGATAAACTAGAAACATTGAAACAAACGGAAGTTAAAAGTATGAAATTAACAATTGAGCCCATAAAATGAATATCCTGAGAATCCTTTAAGTTATGAATTATTGATCCTGCACACCCAAATAAAGCGTGAGCCAACAAGTGAAAGAATGCAAGCTTTGGATAACCTATAGCCAAAATTCTTATTAATAAACCAAGTTGTCTTAAAGTAAAAAGAGCAATATTCTTCTTCAAATCAAATTCAAAATTAACGCCCAATCCGGCCATAAATATAGTTATACAGCCAATTAAAAGTAAAAATCAACCACAATTATAAGTATCTAATATTGGTCTAAAACGAATTAATGAATAAACCCCAGCAGTAACAAGAATAGAAGAATGAACTAAAGCAGAAACAGGAGTAGGAGCAGCAAGAAGTCAAGAAGAAAAGGGAATTTGAGCTCTCTTAGTTATAGCTGCCAAAACAATTAGTATAGTAATAAGCTTTATTTTTAAAAAATTAGAAATGAATTCATGATAATAAATATAATTTCAACCACCAAAATTTAACATTCAAGCAATAGAAATTAAAACACCAACGTCACCAATACGATTAGAAAGTGCAGTTAATATACCAGCACTATAAGATTTTACATTTTGATAATAAAGAACTAAACAATAAGAAACTAAACACAAACAATCTCATCCTAACAAAATTCTAATCAAATTAGGACTAATAATTAAATAACCTATAGAAATAATAAATATTAAAAAAAAATAATAAAACGATTTATGTTCTTTTCTCCTGATATATAATCCTACCTGTAGTACATCACCAAAGAAGAAATATACATAACAAAAGATATAAAAACAAGAGACATTCAATCCAAAATTAAAGTTGTAACAACCATAGAACCATTCAAGTTAAAAAGTTCTCATTCCACAAAAACTCTATAATCAATTATCAAATAACAAATACATAAAATAAAAATTATAGTTCTAGAAAAGAGCAAAGAAACAAATACCTAAAGATCAAATAGAAGATAAATTCAAAGCCTAAGATTCCTCAAAACAATGTTTTAAATTGAAATACTTATCCAATTTACACAAAAAACTCACCCTTTAAACAAAGAATATTTAAAGGCAATCAATGTAAAAGTAAAAGGTGATATTCGCGAAATAACCAAGAGAACAAGTATAAACTCCAGAATAATAATTCCTGTGGTGAGAATAAGAACATATATATATATAAAGTATAAACAGCTCTAAAGAAGATAAATTAAAGCAAAAAATTAAAAAGAAGATCAAGTCATAATTCTATTTAATAATATAAGTTCACCTACCAAATTGAATGGTAGAGGGGCAGCCATATTTGATGATCTCAAAAGGAATCACCACAAAGCCATTCTAGGTATCAAATTAATTATACCCTTCTTAATTAATAATCTTTGTGTACCTAAACGTTCATAAATAATATTAGACAAACAAAATAATACAGAAGAATATAAACCATGACCAATGATTAAAAAAAAGAACCCATACAACCTCATCAATTTATGGTCATTAATCTACCAGTAACCATTCTTATATGAGCAACAGAAGAATATGCAACTGAAGACTTTAAATCAACCTGACAAAAACAAATAAATCTAACAATAAATCCACCAGATAAAATTAAGATAATCAAATATAATTAAACGTTAAACCCAAATAAGAAATAACCTTAATAACACGAAAAATACCATAACTATTTCAATAAAACACCAGCAAGAATTATTCTACCTGAAATGGGAGCCTCTACATGACCCTGAGGAAGACATAAATGAACCAAAAATATTGGCAACTTAACTAAGATAGCCAAAATTATAAATACATAAAACATAAAATAATGAGAACCAAAATCAACCAATAAAGGAAAATGCAAAGTGGTAGAAAAATCATAAACCATAAATAGAACCAACAACAAAGGAAATCTAGCAAACAAAGTATAAAAAATTAAATAAACACCAGCCTGTAAACGTTCAGGTTGGTAGGCTCCACCCAAAATCAAAAGCAGAGAGGAACTAATCTAGCATAAAAAAATATGAAAAGAAAGAAGACTCAATCTAGCAAATGAACAATAAAGCATCATCATAAAATTAAAACCATAAAAACAAAAAATTAGAATTATAAGAATTCAAATAAACTGAACCTCTAGCAGTAATTATTAAAGAACTAATTCTAAAACTCAACAAAATTAAACTAAAAGAAAAATAATCAATACTAAAATAATATCTAATTATATTCAAGCCAGCATATGAATAAACACAAATCATAAAAACAAAACTGGACAGAAACATTGAAGAATGAACCAACCATGAACAATTATTTAATAAACAAAGAGGGATCAAATATAGTTATAAATAAATACTTTAACATAAGGATAAACCAAAAGAATTTAAAAAATCAATGCCATGAGACCGAGTTATTGAAACCAAAATAGAAAGACCTAAAGCACCTTCACAAACAGAAAAAACTAAAAAATAACAGGAAAGAAATACTCATAATCAAATTCAATAAGAAAAACAATAATTAATACAAACAAAGAAAGAACAATATACTCCAATCTCAGAAGAACCATTAATAAATGTCTACATTTAGAAGAAAGAACGTAAACACCAGCAAAATATACCAACAAAGAAGTAAAAACAGAGAATATAAACATTAGTATTAGTAATTTTAAAAAAATAAGTCTAGCCCCCTCTTTTAAAACTTCAGAGGTGTGGAAAAGCTTCCATCATTGGTCCCCACACCCAATATTTTAAATCAACTAACCCCTGAAATAATTAACGTAATAATTATATCACTATGAAATGTAATGAATATTAGTTTTATTAAATTAAGACATCCGATATCAATGATGCTTTTCATTATCCTCCAAACTTTTTTAGTTGAATTAATAACAGGAACAATAATGGAAAGACATTGACTCTACTATATATTTTATTTTTAGCGTTACTTGGTGGTATATTAGTCCTATTTATTTATATTACAAGCATTGCATCAAATGAAATACTTCAACCTCAATAAATTACCATAATTATTACCCTAACAATATTAGTATTTATTATATCAATATTAATTATCCTAGACATAATAATATTTATAGACGTCTTCAAAAATAATGAAACTATAAATATTGATAATTCAATCAATTACCAAGAAATAACAACATCTTTAGAAAAATTGTATAATGGACCAACATTCATTATTCCAATAATAATAAAAATTTATTTATTTTTAGCACTATTAGCAGTAGTTAAAATCACTAATATTAAACAGGGGCCTATTCATAAAATAACTTACTAATGAATAAACCCTCGCAATTAGGACATCCTTTAATTAAAATTATTAACAATTCTTTAGTTGATTTACCTGCAGCTACAAATATTTCATTTTGAGGAAATTTTGGGTCCCTGCTAGGGTTATGCTTGGTAATTCAAATCTTAACTGGACTATTTTAGCTATACATTATACATCACATTTTGAAATAGCATGTAGTAGTGTAGTACACATCTGCCGAGATGTAAATAATAGCTGAATTATTCGAACTTTACATGCAAATGGAGCATCTATATTCTTTATTTGTATTTATTTGCATGTAGGACGAGGAATTTACAATGGATTTTAGATATGCATACACACCTGAATAATTGGTACAGTAATTCTATTCTTAGTTATAGCAACCACATTCATAGGATACATTTTCCCTTGAGGACAAATATCATTTTGAGGTGCAACAGTAATTACTAATTTATTATCAGCAATTCCATACTTAGGAACAGATTTAGTTCAATGAGTGTGAGGAGGATTTGCTGTTGATAACGCAACATTAAATCGATTCTTTACATTTCATTTTATATTACCGTTTATTATTGCAGCTATGGCAGCAATTCATTTATTCTTTCTTCATCAAACAGGATCTAATAACCCATTAGGGCTAAACGGAGATATCGAAAAAATTCCATTTCACCCATACTTTACTTTCAAGGATTCGATCACATTTGTATTAACAACATTGCTATTAAATATATTACATTTAATTAACCCTTACTTCCTTGGAGATTCAGATAATTTTGTACCCACTAATCTATCAGTAACACCAGTCCATATTCAACCAGAATGATATTTTTTATTTGCATATGCAATTCTACAGTCAATTCCTAACAAGTTAGGAGGTGTTATTGCACTATTCTTATCAATTAGAATCTTAATAATTTTACCATTTTATAATAAAACACCATTCCGAGGTATCCAATTCTATCCTATTAATCAGATTCTATTCTGAATCATAGTAGTTGTTGTATGTTTATTAACATGAATTGGTAAATGACCAGTCGAAGAGCCTTACATCATAACAGGGCAACCTTAACAATTATCTACTTTACATACTTCTTAATTAATGTCCATGTTGCAAATGTATGAGATAAACTAATTAAGGAATAAATAAGTCAATTAGCTTAGGAAAAGCATATGTTTTGAAAACATAAAACTAGAAGTTTTCTTCTATTAACTTTTCTTAAAAATTTCACTCAATAAATGAGATAAATAAAATCTTTAAACTAACAAAGAAAATAAAAAATTCAAAGATAAAAAAAAAACTTTTTCAAGCCAAGTATATCAACTTATCATAATGGAACCATGGTAAACTAATCCAAACTCAAATAAAGCCAAAGGATATAACAGCAAGCTTAGTAAAAAATATAAAAGAATAAAAATCACCTCCTAAAAAATTAAAGCTAAAAATATTCTCATAAAAACAATTCTAGTATACTGAGCTAAAAAAATTAAAGTAAAACCGCTTGCACCATATTCTATATTAAATCCTGAAACTAACTCAGATTCACCTTCATCAAAATCAAAAGGAGTATGGTTAGTTTCGTCCAAACAAGAAGCAAAACTCGCTAAGGCTAAGGGAAAAGAAATAATAATAGATCAATGATAAAGTTGATAATTTATAATATCAAACATCTTAAAATTACTAATTAAAATAATTAAAGATAATAAAATCAAAGCCAAACTAACTTCATATGAAATAGTTTGAGCGACAGAACAAAGTGAACCTAATAAAGAATAATTTGAATTAGAAGATCACCGAGCAATTATAACGGTATAAACACCTAATCTAGTACAACATTAAAAAAAACAAAAATCCATAAGAAAAAGAACATATATAAGTTGAGTAAGGGAAAATTACTTAAACGCCCAAAGAAACATTAAATTAAAAACAGGAGAAAAATAATAAAGTAAATAATTAGATATAATAGGAATTGGCTGCTCCTTACAAATCAGCTTAATAGCATCGCTAAAGGGCTGTGGGATTCCTACAAACCCTACTTTATTTGGACCCTTACAAATCTGAATATAACCTAAAACCTTCCGCTCCAATAAAGTTAGGAAAGCAACACTAATTAAAACACAAATAAGTAATAAAAGAGAATTTAAAATAAACATAAAGTATCAATACCATTTGTAGAAAAAATCTACATAAAAGAATTCTAAATTCAACACATTAATCTGTCGAAACAGTAAATTAATTATTATTAATTAATATCATAAAAAATATTTTAACCATATGGTCCTTTCATACCAATATGGATTAATAGTCTTAGGACAGAAACCAACCTGGCTCACGCTGGTCTCAACTCAGATCATGTAAGAACTTAAAGGTCGAACAGACCTAATCACTGGGCTGCTGCACCCAAAATTTTTTCTTAATCCAATATCGAGGTTGCAATCTGCCTTGTCGATATGTGGTCTCAAAAACAATTACGCTGTTATCCCTAAGGTAACTTAATCTATGATCATAAATTATGGATCAAAACAATAAACATAAATCAATGATATAATAATGAAGAGTTTACTTATTCTTCATGTCACCCCAACAAAACATCCAAAACATCCACAAGTGGAGTGCAGGAAGAATGATTTTTTGAATGCCTCTGTTTGAGCAGTGAGTAATATATCTAATCTTATCCTCATGACCGTTATGTGAGAGATATGTAGGGGGTTGCAGTATATTCCTAGGATCATCATATAAACCCAGTTCTTGAAACTTTGTTAATATTCTCGGGGTAGCTTACGTCTATCTTCAAGAGTGTAGTTCCTTCAGTATCTCTGTGACATTCTCCCATGTATTAAAGAAACATGTGACCAATCGAGCTGCCCTTCTCAGTGTATGCTCAATATCTGCTGTTAGTCCTATTTGATACAGGCCCCACACACTTGAGCAATATTCTAGAAAAGGACGCACGAGTGATTTGTAAGGAATCTCCTTTGTAGACTGATTGCACTTCCCCAGAGTTCTACCAATACACCAAAGTCTACCACCTGCTTTTCCCACGACTGAACCTGTGTGATCATTCCATTTCATATCCCCACAAAGTGTTACACCCAGGTATTTGCATGAATAGGCCTATTACAACAATGAATCACAGCTATTATAGTCTTAGGATACTACGCTTTTTCGTTTTGTGAATTGCACAATTTTACAATTCTGAACATTTAGAACAAGTTGTTAACCACGTTGAAATCTTATCAAGATCGAACGGAATATTTATGCAGCTTTGTTTAGATAGTATTTCATTATAGATGACCGCATCATCTATAAAACGTCTGATTTTACTATTGATATTAATGTACAATATGAACAGCAAGGCTCCCAACACACTTCCCTGTCGCACACGGGAAGTGATGATGACTTTCCATACTGTGTCTTCCCTACCAAAAAGCCCTCAACCCAGTCACAAATTCCACTTCATACCCCATATGATCGTACTTTTGACACTAAGCGTAGGTGCAGTACTGAGTCAAACGCTTTTAGGAAATCAAGAAATACTGCATCTACCTGATTGCCTTGATCCAAAGCTTTCAGTATGTCATGTGAAAAAGGGCGTGTTGGATTTCACATGATTGGTGTTTTCGAAATCCATGGTGGCTGGCATTGGGAAGGTTAATCTGATCAAGACACCGCATTATGTTTGAGCTCAGAATGTGTTCTGAGATTCTGCAACAAATCGATGTCAAGGATATTGGATTGTAGTTTTCACTTGCACTACCCATCTTGTACAGGGGTGTGACCTGTGCCTTTTTCCAAGAACTGAGCATGGCTTTTTGTTTGAGGATCTATGATAGATTATAGTTAGAAGGGGGCTAACTCTGCCGTAAATTCAGTATAGAATCTGACAGGGATTCCATTGAGGCCAGGAGCTTTGTTCAGTTTTAATGACTTCAGCTGTTTGTCAGCACCACTGACACTAATACTTATTTCATTCGTCTTTTCAGTGGAATGGGAGAATAAATTGGGGCACTTTTAGTAGGTTTTTATTTGTAAATGAACATTTGAAGATGGAGCTAAGAATTCCAGCTTTTGCTTTGCTACTCTCAAGTTCAGTTCCTGTCTCACTCGCTAGAAACTGGACACCAACTTTGGTGCCACTAACAGAATAAACGTTAATAACATTCAACATTTTTATATTTTATGTCTGCATTTGTATTTCTCAACAGCATGACAATGAGCACATTTATTCCAACGATACACCAGTTTGTTGATAGTGTCTAGAATGTTTGACAACCTCACCTCTGCTTCATCACTATCAAGATGAAGTATTCGAAGGTGTTCTTTAAGCTTTGGAAACAGGCGAAAATCTGATGGAACGAAGTCGAAACAGTATGGAGGTCGTCGATGACAGTGAAATCAAGTCGTCGGATTTTTGGCACATATCGCAGAGCTCGTGTGTGGTCTGGCATTTTCATACTGAAGGGGAAGGGTGCCCCATGAGTGGAAGAAATCTTCGAATTCGAAATTCTATTACAGCATGCTGTTTCGCTAACACAGTCAAGGGGAGATTTTGGTGACCCGCGGGTCGGATTCATATACATATTTCAGCTCGCGGGCCGCATTGTCACATAACGTGACAACAGTGCTCCTGACAGATAAAGTCAAAATTAATGGGTCTGTGAACTTAATGTTTACAGACTAACGGACTGATTGAATGACACCCCTTTCCCAACAAGCCATGCCAGCAAATTAAGATTCGAAAATAGCATCATTGAATGAATGTTTACATTCACCCAATCTTAACATTTTCATTTATTAGTGCATGGTAAATAATGTATCTCTATCTATGAGGTTTTGCAGTAGCTGGTTTAAAACGTCCATTGGAATGTTCTGCAAAACCGTTAGTAAAGAAACAATGCTCATGACATGTAAATAAATTGAATTATGTGAAGATTCGATCTTGAAATGTCATCATGGAGACATTAATTTCTATAAAAGTAAGTGGTTGCAGCTAATTCATTATAAAGTACCCACAATTTCAACAGCTGCAGTGTTGTAATATGTCCACAACAGACAAGAATTAGTTGCTAATGTTTATACGAGAGGGAACTGTAAACATGTGAACACAATGGCGATTTATCAAATGATAATGATTGTCGTCACATGTTCAATACATGTTGGTAATACTGAGAATGTTTTGCATATCATCAGCACTGTTCCTCGATATTTCTAGTATTATTAACACTCGTTCTCAGACAGTCATTATATTGACATATTGACAATAGTATTGAACATGCGAGGACCTTGGGACTTCCGTGTGAAATTTGTATCACTGCTAATGGTAAGCACAAATCGTATGTTGTTTATACTGCATGTAAAGGTCGAAACTGCTCACATCAATGATAGCAGAGGTTTTACAGACTGTACAGTCAGTAAAAGACAGCACTCATGTCACGCGATAGCAACGCCTGTAAAAAAAAAAGTTTGAAGACGTCTGTAACATGCAGGTTTGCAGAAAATATATTTAGACTCACCTCTAAGATTTTCAAGAGAACATGAGTATTATGTTACATAATGAAATACAAAAACTCGGCCATAAATTCAAAAGGATATTCACCTGGCTTGACCGCAGCTTGCCAAGCGAATAAGGTGAAATTTTGTCATGCATGACTGACAATACACGACACCCCTTCTTCGGATGTTTATATTTCTTTTCGAGCTGTACTTTAACTCGGTGTCTTGGTTCCTTAGAATTCATGATAATAACTTATATCCTAAAATAAAACTTTTCAAGATCATGTGATTGCACAGAAACCCATGTGAAACATGGCGACCTTACCTAAATACAGTAGATTGAACATACAAATTTTGCCATTAGGCATTAGGAAAGTTGAAAAGCTGCACTTAACCAATGTATTTACAGTGGTTTATCGATTTAAAAAAAATTCAAGCGCAGATTAATGTGAGCTCTGAGTTTAAATTTTTAACACAAGTTTGTTGATATCTGGATTTATGTCACTGATACCAACTGAGTCTTAAGGTATTTCCCAGGTTGTCGTCTATTCCCTTGCAAGTGTGTTGCATTCATTCGTTTTCATAAGCATAAAAAGTTGTTCGCACTTACATGTGCTTCCAAAAAGACGAATTTTCCTTCTTGAAAATGACCTCAGTTGTGGATATTTCTCTTTGGTCAAGTAAGTTTTTTAAAATTCGACCAGGTTTAGTTTTTCAAATTTAGATTTTAAAGACAGATCTTCTTGAAGTTCAATAATTAGACTTGAAGATTTACTGGGGTGTTATTGGATTATCAAATGCAACAAACATGCTGCCTGCAGTCCTGAAATCGGAAAACCTTGTGGTAAATTGCACTAATAATGATTTCAGGTCATCAGCATAAGTAACATAATCAACATTTTCAAGGGTTGACACTGTGAGAAAGTAGTAATAGTTTCCAGCTCTCATCTATTTTCTCACAAGCACATATTTGTCTGAAAAGCTTTCAGGTTTCTTTATAATTCGTTAATTAACTGTCCTTGTTTCTGGAGTTTGTAATGTAGGTCATGAGCTGTGATATCAACCAGAAATGCTAAATTACAAACCCATCGGGTATCATTTATTTCAGGCAATGGTTACCCTGTGATAGCAATAAAATCTTCCATTCCTTGTCGAAGATCGTAAAAACATTTGCCCTCATTTCGCAATGGTAAGCCAAATCTTCATGTTCTGAGCACTGGTCGTCCAAATACTGTTTGAA
The DNA here is from genome assembly GCF_021461395.2 of Schistocerca americana. Classification (NCBI taxonomy): domain Eukaryota; kingdom Metazoa; phylum Arthropoda; class Insecta; order Orthoptera; family Acrididae; genus Schistocerca; species Schistocerca americana. Next base: position 156,031,063 of record NC_060122.1, read on the forward strand.
CTGGTGGTGGGGGACTTAATGAAATTGATGCTTGTGGTAACCACGTTCATGACATGTTTCATTTTAACTGATTTAGCATACATATTTTGCTGGTGGTCAATGTAGTGAAGAGTAGTTAAACTTTCTTCGTCGGTATTTAGTTCAAAAACTTTCTCATTTAAAATGTCGATAAAACCTTTTCGCGAACCGTCCATCGTAGGTACTCCATCAGAACAAACTCAGAGTTGACTCTAATGCAGGTTGAAGGTTTCGATGATTTTTTCAACTTCATGAAAAATATCTTCACCAGTTCCTTTCAACGGCCCTAATGCTAATAGTCCTTCCATTATTTTGAAGTCCACATCCACACCACGAACAAAAACCGCTAATTGAGCCTGTGTCTGCAAATCAGAGCTCTCGTTCATAGCAATGCAAAATGCTTCGAATGTGGCAGCACCTTCACAGAAACTTTTGTTAACGTCACCAGCCATCATCTCAGTTCGTCAAACCACTGTTCGACACCAGAAGCTTATTTGTTCAAACACTTTTATTTTATCAGGTCATAGTACATCCACAATGTCCAAGAGGCACTCCTTCGCGAATTCACCTTCAGAAAAAGGCTTTAATGACTTGGCAATGTTTCTGCTCTCTATATAACTAGCTGTAACCAAATTGTCGCACTGTCTTCTAGGTTTGGCAAACATTTACTGTTGGTTGTCCAAATTGAAAATTAACAACTTAATTTTGTCATTTCGCAGTTGCCCTGTAAGCTGTTGTTTAGCAGTGTGCATCGTAGAAAAGTTCCTTTTCATGTTATATTCTTTCACAACAGGGCGGACATGGCCAGCTGTGCAGCACAATTTATATTTATTTGGTTAAGCATAATGAAATAAATTGCTGTACAACAGCCCTTCTGCGTCAGATGACGTTTGTGAATTAAACTAAACATGAAATGGATGCTTAACCCATGGGCTATAATGACTCCAGAATGTGATTTCCTCGATGACGAGATGTCCTTACCAGTTTGTCCAATATGAGGAAGCTACATATTACTTAAGAGTACGATTACCAAAAAATCGAAGGTGCTCTGCTCTCCAAAATGTTATAACAAAATATGTTTTAGTTCGCCTTATTAAGAACAATGAAATCTGAAGGCAAATACTTAGATCGTTCGCCCAGCAGCTTGGCCTCAGTTCACCTTCAAAGGTTAATACCAAACACGCAAAGACTAGCGTGCATATGTATTGCATTGCATTCACCCAAACTGACCACTTCCATCAGGCACAAACATAATGCTATTGCAGGTTTTAGAGTTAACCTCAAATTCAGTCACACGCCAGCAACCATATAAAAACTGCGGCACCACGTTACACAAACAATAAAATTGCTTGCCAAATCATATGTAGTCTTGACAAATAGCCAGGTGCATTAATACATGCACGTTCTCGGAACAGGCAGTTGCCATTGAATGATTCCCGTGCATGTCTGAAAGGCTCCTGTTACGGGGAAGGTTCGTTTTATGAAAATATCTTTGTTAATGGAACAAGTAGAAAGATTCCTGGTCGTATGGAGGCTTAATAAAAGGTTTCTCCTTCTACTGCTTCAAGCTTATTTATCATTCTCTCTTTCTCTGACTATTACTTCTCTGGTTTTCATTCTCATTATAAATACAGGATTCTATTTTAATTTTTTGGAATAATAGCAAACCAATGAATTAAACATTAATTTATTTTACTGATTGCAACATTTAATATCTCGATAATAATGCTAATCTCCTGGGTGTTTTTACAATTATAAGCGAACGGATAATGTACTCAGGTAATGGATGAGCACTGGATGTTTCCACATTAATGCTAGTACTTGTGTTCTAGAGTCATACATTTACTGCACACCGGATTATATTTCATGCATCACGATTAGTGTGGTGCAACAAGTTACAAGTAATGCATCACAGTCGAACACTATCTGGACTTCGTTATGAAGTTCCAAGCTAAGGTGCATTCCGCGATTCTAAATTAGCAGAGTTCTGACCGAAAGATCCGCGCACTAGCGAGACGCTACACATCGCTTAGCGGGCCCCCTTTCGCTCGCCTCCAAGACGGCGGATTTCCCCAGAGCGACCAGAACTCGGCCCGGCGCAGCCTCTGTCCCTTCTGCACAACGCGGTGCTTTACCTCGCAGTCCAACTCCTTTCAGACTGGAACGCTAAGAGGGTTCCTTTAGCTAACTGCCGACTAGGATCTGTTCCTGCGGTGAAGCCGCACGTGTAGCTTCACGAAGAGAAACTGTCCAAGAATGTAATATTGCTCTTTCTACTTACAACACTAATAAGTCAGGCTAATTCATGTGAGGCACGTGGCTTTCCCTGGACTATAATATCGAACCAACGCGTTACTTGGCACCTAAACATTACCCATATGATGAATATTAAAATCGCCCTACAATACATATAAATTCACAACTTAAATAACAAGAAGAAACCCTCTAGCATCCTAACTAATTTACTGTATTAAGCAAAAGGTGGATCTACACATTGCCTACCACGTGGCCACAAGTCCACGTGTTAGCCGACTATTCAAGTTAAATCTCGGGATTTACTGTTCCCTTCTTTCACGATGCACTAATTCCCAGAACATATAACAATTTTACAAACATGGAAACACATTACACATATCTTGTTCTCGCCACTGGAGCGCTCGTGTACAATGGATCTATAAGTCACACGTGTTGTTCTATTCAATCTCAAAACACGAATGGTATTTCACACACGCATCTTAATTTAAGATATATCCTGACCTTAAGCTTTAGCAGCTGTGTCTTACCATTTCATCGTCCTTTTAAGCTACACGACTCAGAAATTTACCATGACAAAGCTTCACACGATATCTTAAAATATTCAAAAGATTCTTAATTATTTCACACACGCAACTTAATTTAAAACGTATCCTGATTTCCTAACGCGGAAATAAAAGAGTTAGTATTGTTGTGGCTCACTTAAGGTGAACTCACCAACCAGCTTTCTTAGCGGAGATACCCAACACGTCCACTCACCATGGAGTCCGCTGCCAGAGTGCTTTAGAACAGCACATCACCCAGCATTCTTTGTCCCCAGCGGAAGTCCACCCAAGTATCTTAAAAGAAGCTCCTCTCTTACCGCCAACCTTCATATCCGCTTGACCAAGACCTGAAGATTCGACTAGCTGTTGCTCTCTTTGGAGCACCTTTACATCTCTGTCCAGCAGACGCTATCGATTGCTGCAATACTGAAATTGTGCAAATATCTTTCTCTCTCTCACACACCACACATAACATGGGATGTTGATTTAGAGAATTACACAGGAAAGGTAGGGTTTACAAGGTGTAACATTAATAGACTAATGGCCATTAAAATTGCTATACCAAGAAGATCACGTGCTACAGAAGCCAAATTTAACTGACGGGAAGAAGATGCTGTGATATGCAAATGATTAGCTTTTCAGAGCATTCACACAAGGTTGGCGCCGGTGGCGACACCTACAACGTGCTGACATGAGGAAAGTTTCCAACCGATTTCTCACACACAAACAGCAGCCGACGGGCGTTGCCTGGAGAAACGTTGTTGTGATGCCTCGTATAAGGATGAGAAATGCGCACCATCACGTTTCCGACTTTGATAAGGGTGGGATTGTAGCCTATCGCGATTGAGGTTTATCGTATCGCGACATTGCTGCTCTCGTTGGTCGAGATCCAATGACTGTTAGCAGGATATGGAATCGGTGGGTTCAGAAGGGTAATACGGAACGCCGTGCTGGATTCCAACGGCCTCGTATCACTAGCAGTCGAGATGACAGGCATCTTATCCGCATGGCTGTAACGGATCGTGCAGCCACGTCTCGATCCCTGAGTCAACATATGGGGACGTTTGCAAGACAACCATCTGCACGAACAGTTCGACGACGTTTGCAGCAGCATGGACTATCAGCTCGGAGACCATGGCTGCGGTTACCCTTGACGCTGCATCGCAGACAGGAGCGCCTGCGATGGTGTACTCAACGACGAACCTGGGTGCACGAATGGCGAAACGTCATTTTTTCGGATGAATCCAGATTCTGTTTACAGCGTCATGATGGTCGCATCCGTGTTTGGAGACATCGCGGTGAACGCACATTGGAAGCGTGTATTCGTCATCGCCACACTGGCGTATCACCCGGCGTGATGGTATGGGGTGCCATTCGTTACACGTGTCGGTCACCTCTTCTCCGCATTGATGGTACTTTGAACAGTGGACGTTACATTTCAGATGTGTTACGACCCGTGGCTCTACCCTTCATTCGATCCCTGCGAAACCCTACGTTTCAGCAGGATAATGCACGACCGCATGTTGCAAGTCCTGTACGGGCCTTTCTGGATACAGAAAATGTTCGACTGCTGCCCTGGCCAGCACATTCTCCAGATCTCTCACCAATATAAAACGTCTGGTCAATGGTGGCCGAGCAACTGGCTTGTCACAATACGCCAGTTACTACTCTTGATGAACTGTGGTATCGTGTTGAAGCTGCACGGGCAGCTGTACCTGCACACGCAATCCAAGCTCTGTTTGACTCTATGCCCAGGGGTATGAAGGCCGTTATTATGGCCAGAGGTGGCTGTTCTCGGTACTGATTTCTTAGGATCTATGCACCCAAATTGCGTGTAAATGTAATCAGTTGTCGGTTCTAGTATAATATCTTTGTCCAATCAATACCCGTTTATCATCTGCATTTCTTCTTGGTGCAGCAATTTTATGGCCAGTAGTGTAAATGACCATTGGTTATGCCTTCCTTAGTTTGCTATTACATTTTCTTGTCTAACTGAGTTTACTTATATGATTGTCATTACATTTTCTACTCAAACTAAGTTCATTTCCATGAGAGGGTCCAAGCAGGGACTTCTCAACATCAGTGTGCATGGAACAAAGAGGAAGGTATTCCACCGACCAGGGCCGTACAGTACGTCGCAATAAACCATGAAGGTGACCCGGTACAAGATCCACGATGGCCAACTGCCTAAGATTCACTTCTGCTGCCACGCCACAACTAGCCCCCGTTCGCCATGCCTACGCTCTGCAATGCCGCTCACTGGATTGCCTGGCGAAATCGTCACTCCACGACTGCTCCCGGCGGTCGGAACATACTCCGCTTACACCACCTGCGCCCTTCGTAAATGCTCTGTAGCTCTCCCGACATGGCTCTGAGTCACAGGTTAGAACTCTTTTCGGAAACAAAGGTCGGCAGGAGCCCGCATGACTCTTTATTGATAAAAGACCCTCTCTCTACTGGACGAGGCCCATAACTTATGTGCATTAACAGTCTACGTTAAGACCGCCTCCCTCCCCCCCCCCCCCCCCCCCCTCCACGCGTCCGGCCCTCCTGATCCAGGTTTTCTGTCATTTTCCTAAATCACTTCTACATCTACATATACATGGATACTGTGCAAATCACATTTAACTGCCTGGCAGAGGGTTCATCGAACCACCTTCACAACTCTCTGTTATTCCAGTCTCGTATAGCACGCGGAAAGAATGAACACCTATATCTTTCCGTACCAGCTCTGATTTCCCTTTTTTTATCTTGGTGATCGTTCCTACCTATGTAGGTCGGTGTCAACAAAGTATTTTCTCATTTGGAGGAGAAAGTTGGTCATTGGAATTTCGTGAGAAGATTCCATCGCAACGAAATACGCCTTTCTTTTAACGGTTTCCAGCCCAAATCCTGTATCATTTCTGTGACACTCTCTCTCATATTTCGCGATAATACAAAACGTGCTGCCTTTCTTTGAACTTTTTCGATGTACTCCGTCAGTCCTGTGTGGTAAGGAGCCCACACCGCGCAGCAGTATTCTAAAAGAGGACGGACAAGCATAGTGTAGGCAGTCTCCTTAGTAGGTCTGTTACATTTTCTAAGTGTCCTGCCAATAAAACGCAGTCTTTGGTTAGCCTTCCCCACAACATTTTCAATGTGTTCCTTCCAATTTAAGTTGTTCGTAATTGTAATACCTAGGTATATAGTTGAATTTACGGCTTTTAGATTAGACTGATTTATCATGTAACCGAAGTTTACGAGTTCCTTTTAGCACTCATGTCGATGACCTCACACTTTTCGTTATTCAGCCTCAACTGCCACTTTTCGCACCATTCAGATATTTTTTTCTAAATCGTTTTGCAGTTTGTTTCGATCTTCTGAAGACTTTATTAGTCGATAAACGACAGTGTCATCTGCAAACAACCGAAGACTGCTGCTCAGATTGTCTCCCAAATCGTTTACATAGATGAGGAACAGCAAAGGGCCTATAACACTACCTTGGGGAACGCCAGAAATCACTTCTGTTTTACTCCATGACTTTCGGTCAGTTGATACGAATTGTGACCTCTCTGACAGGAAATCTCAAATCCAGTCACATAACTGAGACGATATTCCGTAAGCACGCAATTTCACTACGAGCCACTTGTGCGGTACAGTGTCAAAAGCCTTTCGGAAATCCAGAAATACGGAATCGATCTGAAATCCCTTGTCAAAAGCACTCAACACTTCAGGTAAATGCCGTGATGGTTTCTTTGAAAGGGCAACGCAGATTTCTTTTCCCATCCTTCCCTAATTCGAATTCGTGTTCCGTCTCTAACGATCTGGTTGTCGAATGAATGTTAAACGCTAACGCTCTTCTCCCTCTCCGCCTCCTATAGCCCCGAAATCTTAATCCTGACATGATTCAACAGTCAATGGCAATTTTCATAATAGGATAGAATCCCTCTCTACACCTGATCCACGCATCAAAGACTCTTAACAACTGCAAAATTGTGTGTGTGTGTGTGTGTCTGTGTGTGTCTGCGCGCGCATATATATATATATATATATATATATATATATATATATATATATATATATATATATATATATATATATATATATCTGCACACACTGAACATAGCTCAATCTGTTACAAAAAGGCGTGATTAGTGACGAAATTTTCAAATAAGTCTATATTTAGACGAAAATAGCACAAGCATTGGTGGTTCACAATATAAACAAACATTGAGCTAAATACTAAAGGCACATAATGTGTGACCACGAGTTAGCGCAAGCGCAAGTCTCACAATGATTATTATTGCAAAAAGGCATTGAAAAAGTTGAGAATGGGCATAAGAGAATACAAAGAACGAATGTGGGAAGCAAAATCCTCCACGTCGGTCAGTGCATGTGTCGAATTATCGATTGGTCTTAATGCACGTTAAGATTTGGGAAAACCAACTAATCGAAATTCTGCAACTACAATATGCCCAGAATGGGGTTTTAATTTTGTGATTTACATAATCAGAAATGCATAAGTTACTTATTTTTTCATGCTTAGCACAACGCGTTTCGAGAATCTGCTGTCATTTTCAAGTGAATTTTTGCATTTGTTCATATGGAGGTTTTTGGTGATGTTTTTGTGCTTCTCTTGCGTCTTTTTTATGTTATTTTTCGATCGATAAATCGGACAAAGTGAATTTCTGAATGCTTTAAATTCAAATGCTTATGCTGGAAATCGTATGGTTTTTTTTTTTTTTTTTTTTTTTGTCTATTTACAGGTATTGTGTGCCTCATCCATTACACAGAATATCAAGCACACGCTAAACATTACTTATACTGTTTGTTTTAGTAATCAGAATATGTACAAAGGTATTACGACACTATGATTTCATAAAGAGTTCGTACACAGTCAGAGTTGTTGCAGTGTTTTTATATATGGTACCTAGAACAAATAACGCAACGTACATCTTTAACGTCATGATCAAAAGGAGATTTTACAAAGAAATTTCAGGCAAGAAGTGGACCTTCCATCGTTTACCCAGAACGTGCAGAGATTGGTAAATGATCTACGATGTTATAGGCTGTGTAATAGCGGTCTTCCTGGGGGCAGTGTAAAACTCTGAACTTTATAGTGTACAGTCATATAAATGGCTTTAGCTTTGCAGTGTAAAGTGATGCTCCGTCATCAGGCCACAAGTATATGGTAGCACTTTAACGCCATGTAGCGTTATAAATCTATATACAACCGTGCAATGGCGTTATATGTGTAGATACAAAAGATTTATGTCAGTACTGTTTTGGTAAACCACCTAAATAGTCTTTACTTTATGCTACACATCTATAATACTAAAACAATCTTGTTGCGTATAATTACTGTAGCAGTTCTAAATGGTATATTTTTAAATTTTAGATACTGAAAAGAGCACTGTGGTCAAAAGAACATGTGAAGGCTGCAATGAATGCAGTAAACGGAGCAATGAGTGTGAAAAGAGCTTCAAAACTACATAAAATGCCTACAAGGACACTACACGATCGTATCCAGACTGCATCATTAACCATAATCCTTACCTTAGGAAATGGAAGAAAAATTATGCTCTCATATTTTTCGACTGAGTAAGACTGGTATGCAAATAACAGCGAAAGTTTTGCGTGCCTCCGGTTTCAACTTTTGCCTACTTATCAGTTTACCACACCCTTTTCAGGTGTCAAAATGGTCTGCTGGCAAGAAGTGGTTCAGACTCTTCCTGCAATGTCACCCAAAGGTAGCTGCAAGAAAAACCCAAACAATGAACCCAGGACGTGCAATGAAATAAATTTTTTTTCCGAGGGATCATTTTGCAAAGCTACGAAATCTTTTTATCGAGAAAACCCAATGATGAAGCCAGGGGAGACATATATAACATCGGTGAGAAAGAAGGCCGGCTCACTCTACATCGTCACCTAACTGTTATAGCAATGAGAGGCGCCAAAAGAAGTAATTTATTCTTGGACAGGAACAAGTCCATTGACTTCAGGAAAAGTGAATTTGGAACAATTTTCAACACAGTATGGGCAAGAGCTCTCTCACCGAGCAACACGAAAGGCATTTCCTCCTTCAGCCGTGTCTGAAGCAGCAGAACAAACAGAATTAGCAACTGGGAATCAAACTACGCCTACAACAAAAGGTTCACATACCACTAGTACTCAATACAATCCACCAAGAGTGTCTCTCGCATTGGAAAGAGCTCCTCAAAGTTCTCGCACACTAAAAAATCCTAATTTTAGTCGTTTTATCGACAATGGTAACGAAGACGTGGCAAGAACATCACGAATAACTACACCTTCAACTCCATTTTCTGCTGTTCTCATCATGCTAAAACGGAAACACCCTGAGAGAGCTGTACGCAATTCGTTGAACTACAAAGGAACTGTAATTAAGGCTTCACTGTTTAATGACTTCGAAAATAAGCGTCAGAAGACCAGCTCTAAGGATGTTCCTGCCACAAGTGATCCCCAACAACACAAACTCAGGCACAGGATGGATGTACTTACTGGGTAATAAAGATCGTGTGGAGCACATGTCACTGTGAAAATTTGGTATCAGGTATTTGCGCGATAAATGTCAGGTCATTAGAAAAAACACAAACCTTGCAACGTACAAGTGCCCAGAAGGCGCAGAGTGATGACGTTGATGTATGAATATTCATGTGCTACATAAGGTCAAAATAGGTTGACAGTGACACTTTTAGTAAATTAATGATACCTATGAGAGAAAATAACTATTTATTTTCTGTTTAAAATATATGGCGTTAATTGAACAATGTGTTCTGATAACGTCAGCGTGCAACTTTTTTCCTAATTCTGAGTTTCTGAACCTCCAGAAATAAGTATCAACAATATCTTCATGTTTTTATGGTCAAAAGAGGTTAAAGAACCGGTTTCATAAATTTTGTTGGTTCAGAATGACTTACTAACGAAGCCACAATATATAATGTAATAAGGTGCTATTATTTGCTCGCTGTATCCTACACAGGCTGTCAATTGCAAAAAGAAATATTCAGATATTTATTAATACTACACAGACAGGTCGCAGCAAAAAGTCATTGCGCAAGAAAGTGTTAAATGACTATAAACAGTATAAACAAAGATAGCTTTATACTACAAAGTACTTAACACTCAGAATTTAAAAATAATTTATACTTATACAGGGTGAGGCAGCTTAGTCATAACACCCCTTGTATCTCCCCAACCGTAATAGATACAAAAATGCCGTTTGGACAATGAATTGCAGGGACAGGGGCTACTTGAATACATCACGTTTCATGTTTGTGCTATCTTTTATTACAGAGATGTAAGACCATCTTTGGGTTTTTTTAAAATGGAACCCTATGTTAAATTTTAGCGTAACATGATGGGCTTAAAAAGACGGTTTCAAATAAGTGTGTATCATAATATTTAGGTGAATAGTTTTTGAGACACTGATATATTCCCGTATCGCATTCGTCCTTCGAAGCGGCGTTGTCCAATGCGACCTTTCCTGTTGACTACTGGGGAACTTAACAGGGAAGGTGTTGTTTTCTTGCTTCTCGGTAACGCAGCAAGGTGACGCACCAGGTAGCTGAAGAGAAGGGTATGAATGTGCTATTGAGGTAATTAGACATCGCATTTCCGTCACAGTTTCTTGGAGCAGACACGTACACCAACTAAGAAAAGTTAGATATGTTTCTAGTGTATGGTGAAAGCAGAAGAAATGCTGTTAGAGCAATAAAGCGATATGGGGAGCTGTGTCCTGATCGTGAGCGTCCTACGCGCCAGCTTCTTGAATGTATTTGCAAGGAACTACTTGAATCGGGATCGCGGAACGCCCTACAGAGGACAAGGCAGAAAACTGCAGTTGGCGAGATACGTGAAGAGGTCGTACTATCGTTGGCGCATAACGACCCTACTGTTTCGTCGCGACGTATAGCCTCGGAATATGGTACAAGTCAGAGAAGTGTTCTACGCATATTGCACCGGCATAAATGGTTCAAATGGCTCTGAGCTCTATGGGACTTAACACCTGAGCTCATCAGTTCCACAGACTTAGAACTACTTAAACCTAACTAACCTAAGGACAGCACACACATCCATGTCCGAGGCAGGGTTCGAACCTGCGACCGTAGCAGCAGCGCGGTTCTGGACCGAAGCGCCTAGAACTGTCCGGCCACAACGGCCGGCGCACCGGCATACATTTCACTTCTCATTACATCAAGCACTCTCCGGTGTGGATTTCGAAGGGCGCCAGGAATTTTACGGGTTTGCTCTGCAGCACCTACAAGATGATGCAACGTTTTTCCAAAGGGTGCTTTTTACTGAGGAAGCGACTTTCACCATCCACAGTAATATGAATTTGCATAATATGCATTACTGGTTAGTAGAGAACCCTCACTGGCTTCGACTGGTGCAGCATCAGCAACCGTGGAGTGTCAACGTGTGGTGCGGCATCGTCGGAAATGTCATTGTCGGGCCGTACGTCTTTCCGGGTATACCAAATGGCAATAACTATGCACAGTTCCTGCGAAACGTTCTGCCCATTTTGCTGGAAGAGGTACCACTAACTTCGCGTAACTGCATGTGGTTCCAACATGACGGCTGTCCTGCTCACTCCTCCCGTGTGTCTACAGAGCTGTTAAATGAAAAGTTTCCGGATTGTTGGATAGGACGACGTGCTGAACCAACCCGGTCTCCTGATTTGACCCCTATTGCTTTTTTTTCTGTGGGGAAAAAATCAAACATAAAGTGTATACTCAAATACCAACTACGCCAGACGATATGAAGCAATGTATCATAGAAGCGTGCGCTGATAGGTGACACCCTCGCAGCCATTCACAAATCATTCGAACGGCGACTACAAATGTGCATTGCAGCAGAGGGGAAGCATTTTGAGCACATGCTTCAGTGAAGTTTTGTATCATGTACAGTATGTATTTTGCATCTTTGTGTGTATTTGCTTCGTACTGTGATCAATAGTAAATATTTTCAAATAAGAAACAAATACATACGAAATAATTGTGAGGCCTCCTCATTTACATTTGTATTTTTGTTACTTAAAATGTATTAACATCTTGTAGTATTTGAATACTGTATGTTGTCTACAATTTTGGTATCACAGTTGTCAAATAACTGAATAATATTTGCGCGGCATCATCAGTTAATGTTTGCGCAAAGTATCGCAGTATATATTACTATTGTCGGGTAAATGGGCGCGTTTGTGTAAGGACGGACTCACGATGTGTACCATGTACTCTGCACAACAGGAAAGGTCGCACTGGACAACGCCGCTTCGAAGAACAACCACGATTCGAGAACACATCTGTGTATCAAAAACTATTCGCATAAATATTATGATATACACATATTTGAAACCGTCTTTTTAAGCCCATCATGTTACGCTAAAATTTAACGTAGGGTTTCGTTTAAAAAAACCAAAGATGTCCTCAGATCTCTGTAATAAAAAATAACACGAACATGAAATTTGATGGCCGGCTGCTGTGGCCGAGCGGTTCTAGACACTTCAGTCCGGAACCGCGCTGCTGCTACGGTCGCTGATTCGAATCCTGCCTCGGGCCACCACATTGAACATCTATTGGCCTGAGATGTCGGGACACACTCTATTCCACTCCGTAATTGAAAACGGAAAGCACGTGTGTACGTGTACCTCAACCCTCATGGTAATGTACATGTGCGTCAGTGAAAAAGACCAATAAAAAGGTGTTAGCATGTAGACGTAATGGGCTGTTCCAGTCTCTTCTGTACCTAAGGTCCATCACCGTTCCCTTTGGATCCCTACGTAATTCGGTGCTCTCCGATACACACGATCCAACAGCGGAGGAGTGGTACTCAAGCGTCAGCTTAAGGTAACAATATCTCCGGATGTAATTAACATTTTACAATGCAACGAACGGCACTGATTACGTATTTGTTTATATGTTCAGATGTGCTAACAAAACTAACGGGGTTCCATTTAAAAAAGACGTAGGTTTGTGTTAAAAAACATACTTCCGTGCATTTTTGTATGGTTTGTATTAAACAATTTCACTAGCCCCTCTCCTCACGTTCGGTCTGTGGAATCGGTTCGTCAGTATTTGATGTGGTTTACGAAATATATCCAGCGGTAATGTTAGGTGACTCACCCTGTATATGACAAATAGAATAATAAAAAGGTTAATTTAATAAGAGCAATTTTCTGAGACCTAGTCTTAATATAAGTAAAAACTTTTTTTCCAGCATGAAAACTTATTACTGAAATCTGAATCGCTTTGAAAGCTCGTAATTGCAGACAGTTCAATTAGTGACACTTGATAGGAGAACGGCTTCGCATCAGCCGCAGCAGCTCCATCGCCACCTGCGAGAGCCCTGTTGTAAAGGTCGGCCACGGGATCGCCATTCTGCAGGCCCCGAGGCGACCGTAATGACGCAACCCTCGACGTGCCATAAAGCAGCCGCCTCGGCCCGCACGTGTAGTGTTAACAGCAGGGGCAGCCACCGTTAAACGGCGCGCAGATCTGGTCGCGAATTGAGGTCCAGCAAGAGCTGTTATTCCAACGAATTGCGGCGCTGCGCTTTATTCGGCGAGATAACCCCAGTTCCCACTCCTTCTGCTTTCTCTTCCCCACCCTACCGCTCCCCCCTCCTCGTCCACTCTCCCCCCCCCCCCCCCCCCCCACCCGCCTCCATTCGTAGCTTCCTGTCCGGCGGGCGTCGGGCCGTAAAGTTTATGGCCGCGGAGTTCATTTCGAAAAGCGCGATGCTAAGCAGTCGTCCGCGCTGCGAGCTGACTACTGCTGGCTGTTGTTAAATTGGGAGCAGCTCGTCCGACGGCTGGTGGTCAGTCTGAGAGTCAGGCCTTTGGCGGCACAGCCGACAGCACCGCTGGTCGTTACTGCGGTGTTCCAGGAGAAAAAGTAGAGCCACTGCCTCCGCCGTCTCGCAGCCATTCTAGTTCAGATATAGTCTCAAATTTAATGTAGGGTTCTCTCTCATGGCCTGACTCACAGCATTCGGAGGCAAAAAAAAAAAAAAAAATGGTTCAAATGGCTCTGAGCACTATGCGACTTAACTTCTGAGGTCATCAGTCGCCTAGAACTTAGAACTAATTAAACCTAACTAACCTAAGGACATCACACACATCCGTGCCCGAGGCAGGATTCGAACCTGCGACCGTAGCGGTCGCTCGGCTCCAGACTGTAGCGCCTAGAACCACACGGCCACTCCGGCCGGCCATTTCGGAGGCACACCATTGTGATTGCATTATAGTTCTTCCGTGACTATCTAGTGGAACAGCTCATAACTTATAGTACATACAAGTAATTAGTGAAGATTTTGCAAAAAACGGCTTTTAATTTAAGTTCACGTAACGAAAGAGTGACTCAGTTAATGCTGTCGTAAAATGCCTTAAAATATAAAGGGCACTACCTATGCCATTACTTGTGTGTCGAAAACTTTGTAAATGATGGTCGGGATATAAGGTGTATTTATCAAATCACTAATGTGAGTATTGTACAATGACGTACAAGAAATCGCAACACAATAAGTTATTAACGCAGAGAAACCAAATTTTGGGAGTACATTTGGATAGGTAACATATTTAAGTGATTAACATTGCAAGATCACAGCGCAAGATAAGCCACTGATAAGTGAGATTCTGATACATTAATAACCGATGTAAGAACCAGAATGTTGAACGCAAGCATACAAATGTGCATGCAGTGCTTTGTATAGGTGCCGGATGTTAGTTTGTGGGATGGAGTTCCATGTTCGCTGCGTTTCATCGGTCTGTACAGGAACGGCTTGTGGATGACGCTGACGTTGCCGTCCAATGATGTCCCATACGTGCTCGATTGGACACAGAGCTGGTGCTCGAGCGGGCCTTAGCCCACCCGGTTAGCTGTGCGATCAAACGCACGGCTTTCCGGATTGGGTTCAAAATGGTTCAAATGGCTCTGCGCACTATGGGACTTAACTTCTGAGGTCATCAGTCCCCTAGAACTTAGAACTACTTCAACCTAACTAACCTGACATCACACACATCCATGCCCGAGTCAGGATTCGAACTTGCGACCGTAGCGGTCGCGCGGTTCCAGACTGTAGCACCTAGAACCGCTCGGCCACCCAGCCGCCCCTAATTGGGAAGAAGCGCCTGGTCCCCGGCGGGCTTGTGTCGAAGTCGGCTGAGTCGGACAGTCTGTGGATGGTTTTTAGGTTCCCTTCATTCCGCCTCAGCTACACTATGTCGGCGATTGCTGCGCAAACAAGTTCTCCACTTACGCGTACACCACCATTACTCTACCACGCAAACATAGGGGTTACACTCGTCTGGTGTGAGACGTTCCCTGGGAGGGGTCCACCAGGGCCCGAACCACACAATAACCCTAAAAGAGTGGTTTGGTGTAGGTTGGCGGAGGGGTGAAGTGGACTGCGGTAGTCGTCGTGGGGTTGTGCACCACTGTGGCTGTGGTGAGGACGGAGCTTCTCAGTCGTTTCTAGGCCCCCGGTTAACATACAATACAAGACAAAGCAACTCTGTAGATCAAGTTAGATTACACTGGCGGTATGTGGTCGAGCGTTATCCTGTTAGAAAACACTCCCTAGGATGCTATTCATCAATGGCAGTGTCCGCAGCTCGCGGTCTAGTGGCTAGCGTTGCTGCATCTACGTCCCGGGATCCCGAGTTCGATTCCCGGCCGGATCGGGGATTTTCTCTCCCCAGAGACTGGGTGTTTGTGTTGTCCTCGTCAATTCACCATCATCATCATTCGTGACAGTGGCTAGATTGGATTTTGAAAAAAATTGGACTGTGTAAAAATTGGGATTTTGTACAGGCACTGATGACCGCGCAGGTTGAGCACTCTACAAACCAAACACCATCATCATCATCATCATCAATGGCAGCACAACAGGTCGAATCATGAGACTGACATATAAAATTGCATTCACGGCTCATGGGGTAGGTCTAGAACGCAGACAGGCTGGTTGCAAGCCCTCAAGTGGCCTCCTTCTAACCAATACCCGGCTATCACTGGCATCGGAGTTCTTCAGTTTTTATCAGAAAACACATCTCCTCCCTGCCCTCCAATTAGCTCTCATCTGCAGCTCGTGGTCTCCCGGTCGCGTTCTCGGTTGCCGAGCAAGGGGTCCCGGGTTCGAATCCCGGAGGGTCAAGGACTTTCACCCGCCTCGGGATGATTGGGTGTTTGTGTTGTCCTCGTCGTTTCATGATCATTCATGAAAATGGCGAGATTGGACTGAGCAAAGTTTGGGAATTTCTACAGGCGCTGCTAACCGCGTAGTTGAGAGCCCCACAAACCAAACTTCATCATCATCCAATGAGCTCTCGTTTGACACCACTGAAGTCACAAACGCCTGTTGGCTGGAGTAAAGCAGCATGCACGTAACAGGAAGTCTGTCTCGGAGTTGTCCTTGATGTAACAGATTCGTAGCAGTTCGTTGTGTCACTGTGGTCCCTTCCGCTGCTCAAACTGGATCTGAAGATGCAGTTCGATGGGCCAGGGCAGTACGCCGATCACGATGGTCGTCCCTCTGAGTAGTGCCACATGACTGTCGGGAGCCTGGTCTTCTTGCGACCGTACATTCTCGTGACCACCGTTGCCCGAAATCTTGTACAGGCTGTATTCTTCCCAAGTCTTTCTGCAGTTTCCCACACAGAACATTCTGTTTCTCGTGACCCTCGTGGCCTCGATCAAACTCAGTGAGGTGTTGATAATGGAGTCTTTGTCGCCTTAAAGGCATTCTTGATCATCATCAACTCACAAAGTGCGATGTCAGAGCTAAATAACGCTCGCGACCGTTACAACGTGTTTTTAAATCAAACCTGATTTGCATCCTCAAAATGGCGCTACTAGCGCCCCTTTCATGCAACTGGAACGAAGTTTTAATAGATATCATCTTTCCGATGTAGAAGCACGCCTACAAACTTTCGTCGCACATCTCCTTTTTAGCGTTGCGACTTTTTTCCTCAGTGTACTTACTGGGTGACCATGAAGTATTAAAACATCATTGTCGACTGAAAATTGTTAACATTTTACAAAATAATTGGTCTATGTTATTGAAACAAGATTTAGTATGCTCAAGACTATGGTACAATTGGTTTTACACAGAAAATTACATAATGGCGCTAGGATTTTGTGCCAGTTTCTACAGTCGTTTGGAAATGTTCTCAAGCGTTTCCAACAGAAACTCTTCTCGTTCATTGGTGAAACCATGTTGATTACAAGCTTCGAAATCATCCAGCGTAAATGATCTGATCCGATAAATTTCCTTCATCGTGCTAGCCACAGCTAGAAATTACACTCATTAAGATTAGGACCCTGCGCTGGCCTAAGTTTGAGAACAACTGATAGAAGTTTATGAATCACCCCAGCATGATTTCTTTGTACTCTATCGAAGTAATTCGGCTCAACAGAAGAAATTGCAACTCCCTTTTAGCTCACTTCAACTATGTACCACGGTAGACCACTTTCACAGACTGTCTGATGCGCCGATTATCTTGGGCCTTCGTGCAACTACGGCAGATCATCCTCTGACGTGCGTTTACTGGGATGACAACTCTTTCAAAGATCCACCACAGATCCCATTGCCATCAGTTCTGTAGAGCAATGTCCGGTGGTCCTCAGGATGCAAAGCAGCGCAAAGCCGATGCATAGTTCGCATTATTCTGTACCAGTATCGCAGAATACCACACTACATATCAAGAGTCCATCTGCGCCCACTCATGCACTGACAGTTATTTATCTATGGAAATCAATTTCTATCACAGCAATGACAGACCACAATTGTTCAATATAACTGTTTTATACATGTGTTGGGTTCCCTTAATAGGGTTTTTTTCTCTATCATATCCCTGGATTCCTCGCCTGGTTACCAGCGATATGCACTCCGACTGGCTTGCAACTTGACCTGTCTGCCTACTTTTAGAGGGTTGGAATTTAAGTGCTGGCGCTGAGGGACGTTTGCAAAGCTACCGCAGTCCGTTCGCTTTTCACACTAGCACATTGGATGTTACACACTCGCTGGGCCAGATTTGAAGAGACGAGTTGCAGTCTGAAAGTTCAGGCTAGTGTTAGACAGAAGCCGGCTGGACCTAAGCAATCAACTGTCGACGACTTCATCCCGTGCACCTCCTCCGGATCCTCGATACTCTCAGAACAGTCGCCTTCAGTATTGGGTCTCCCACAGGCAGTGCCTCGTGCCTTTCTATGAGATTAACATTGACCTAATTGATCTATTTTGCCAAGCTTCATCGTGTTCTGCAGCATTAGGGCAGTGTGTCCTCGCTCTTGTGGTGTTCCAAATATTATTTGTGAAATTACAAACCACTGCCACTGGATGTTTCTAAACTATGTTAACGATCTTGGTATCGTCTTTCATTGTGGTTTGTTGTATATTTTTCAAAAGCTAATATCTTTTATTTAAAATTATCAATTTTTATAAATATATATTCAGAGTTTTGTGAATTTGTGGGGTTTAAATGTTAATGATGTTGTCTAATTACACAACATTTTTTGGTGTAACTTCGTTTATTGCCATGTTTTAATGGTATTACCTTCTGAATGTTATAGTACACCCAATTTACTGAGGGATATTCTCAAATTTGCAGCTCCGCCAGGTTTGTGCGTCCAGTCTTACTGACAGAGGCTGGCTCCTAATTTATTTCGCCTGCTTTCACTAGCGTTGTATTAACTTTTTGATGTCTTTTTGATCCATGATTCATTACTTGTATTATTAAGCCATATGGCCACAGAATTTTGAAGTTTTTCTTATATTTTGCAGTACTGTCTTTTAATAGTAAATGTTCTCTCTTTGGCAGAAATATTTCTTGACCTGGGCCTTTCACTCCCTGAGCCTTGCCTCACTACCTTTCATTAGATGGCCTCCCGGGGATATCAAGTGTTTAAAGGAACAAGTCTAGTTCTTCTCCAGTTGGTGATTTCAACCCATACGACGCAGTGTCACAGTGCTATGTGCACCGATTCGTGGTATACTTGCTACGAATCACAGCGGCCGACAGTGGCGAGGTAGGTGCTGCCATGTGTATGTTCCGGCTTACTTTCCTGTGTGCAGAGAGGCACTGAGTTCTTAGTGTGTTAGATTGATTAGCCTGAAAAGGCATTTTATTTGACAGTAAGGGTTAATCCCTTTCCATGCGAAGTTGAAGGCCAAGCGTCGGCTGGCAGATTGCTGAATGGTTGTGGTATGAAGATTCTAGACAATTTAAGAAATTAAAACCTCATTTTGCCCATATTGGGTAATTTATCTAGCTATTTTCTCTGTTCGTGTAGGACAACTTGCCGGTATACTTCAAATTTTTCATTCGGTCATTTTCCAAGTAATTTAGTGTGATTTGGTGACGATGTTAACTTTCAGGTGTGGTGAAGAAAGGTAAATGTATCCATTTGAGGTAAGGGACCTAGTTCAGAAACAATAGAGTCGAAATGTGTAAGTGAAAGTCACTCAAGTTCTTCCTTAGCCTGACGCAGCGCTCGAACTAAGGGCCCCAACTTCATAACGCTGGTCATGATGTACTGAATTGTCACTCATTATGCCCCAGTGCTCTCAGAAAATTTCCCTTGTTGATGAACTAGTAATGGTGCACGTGAATTGATGTCAGAGAGACCGAAACTCCTAGAGTTCTGTTTGTAAAGATTATCCAGGAGAAATTATCCAGCAGGGTCAGGAACGAGCTGACTCAAAAGAA
Organism: Schistocerca americana; assembly: GCF_021461395.2. Classification (NCBI taxonomy): domain Eukaryota; kingdom Metazoa; phylum Arthropoda; class Insecta; order Orthoptera; family Acrididae; genus Schistocerca; species Schistocerca americana. The sequence continues at coordinate 156,050,578 of NC_060122.1, forward strand.
CTTTTACCAGGTGCATACTGTCAAATCGCACACCTTTCGCTAGTCTAAATTTCCAAATTGTTATTTTATTGGGCTACGAGATGAACACTGATTTTCATCTTTGTCTGATTTTGATTGCTTGTCTAACAGTCTGACGGTGGTGTTTGAAGTGCCGATCTCTCAAAAATCTACGGATACCAGCTACTGATTGCTGACCCCTGTTTTGACTGGACCGGAGGTGGGAATCTTCCTACGTGTCGGTCAGGGGGGCTGAAGGAGGCGTAATGTATCGCCGAAACTGGTAGCACAATAACTATTAATTTGGAAATTTAGAGGGCTGAAAGGTGCTTGATTTGACATTCCGCACTGAACAGCCGAGCTCCGACAGTCATCTGTGAAAAGACAGACATACAGTGACCTTTCGAGAAGCAGTTTCACGATGGAAACTTTTCCAATATTTAGCACAAATTAGAGCAGCTACCTCGGATTGGGTTTAGAGGTCACCGAAGAAGAAGCTTTAACTCACATTTTGGAGGCAATGCGTCCTGAAGATAGTTTATATTCTTTACTGATTAACCCAGTAACTTTGATGAACTCGACAGGATTGTTGCCAATATAGAGAGCATTCGGTTCTGTGAGAAAACAGTAATGCTAATCAACAAGTTCACGAGTATGCTTTCAAAATTCATTTTGGTCAGAAACGAGAACAAAGTGCGACTTGAGATAGTGAACATTATTATCGTTACAATAAACCTGGAAATTTGGTTTGCTGCGATTGCCCAATGCAACGCGAGATATTTCTAACCAGAAAGCAGAACGGGAACAGGAACAGAAACAGAAACACTGGTCGGCCCCGACGGAAGGCTGCCTCCCCGGGACGATGTAATCAATTAAAATCTGTTTCCAGGCAATCTCTTCCATTTCTGCGCAAGATCATTAAACTTGAATCTGCATACGTGTTATTGGTCTCTGGGAGTAGTTATTTCAATCTCGACTTATGAGTGGCACCCTAAGTGCCACGGTATATGTAGATTTTCGCTATTACACCACTTAATCATCTATGTCAGGCCGTGCATGAAAAAGCGTTGCCTGGGTCGACGAGATGGAGTGTAAGCGTTCTGGAGTTATCATGGCTATTCAATTCTGTGATTGCAAGAGGGTTGTTCGCTAGTGTTTTGTTACGTTGTGATTTTATAGTGAAGGCTACCTTGGTATTTGATTATGCTGGTAACGAGTTCCTTTTTAAATTTCGGCCTGATAAGATTCATAGATTATGAAATCATAACTGCACCTAAGGTGTTAATTGTGTTACAAATAATTCTGTTGAATTCCATGTTTTTCATTTGAAAGGACGGTGGACTGAACAGATTTTAAGCCTTCGTAAGTGATTTCCAAATGTGTTGACCAACAGTTCGGGAATTATTGACAGGACTCAGTATCAGATTCAGTTGACCTATTGTATGCCTTTTCGACAAGTACAGTATCGATAATTCCCTTCCAAAATGAAAGAGATTGTTCCCAAATTATTGGCTGATGGTGTCACTAGGCCACCATAGTAACTCATGTTTGTGGTACGCAAACGGAATTGCATCGGTTATAGGCCGGTAGAAGGTTATCGTGTCATTAATCTTAGTTATTTTGCAGTAAGTTCCAGTACTCTACACAACTGTCTCACGTGGCTCGCCAGGGACATTGTTTTACTGTGTTACACCTTAGCTATGCTTACCATCAGGTGCTCTTCGTGGAAGAATCCAAATCTTGACAGTGTTTTGTACCGACAAACGTGAAAGAACCGCTGCACCTGTTGACGAGCCAAAATTAACGTGATCGAACTCAAACAAATTCGAATTCGATCACGTTCCGTTTGGTTTGCAACCGGTGCAGCGGTTCTTCATGTTTGTTGAACACAAATTTGGGCAACCTCTAGTTTAAGGGTACTGATGTACTGATATGTTGTGGACTTTTAGGAACATTTAGATTATTTAAGGCAAGTTTTCGGACATTTGTGAAAAGTGGATTTAACTCTTACACCATTTAAAGTTAATCTAGCCCACCACACAATCTCCTTTTTAAGGCATTTAGTTTCTGCCACTGGCATCAAAATTGATCAAGAAAGTACCAAAGCTATGCAGAGTTTACCTCCACCTAAAAATAAGAAAGATAACAGCTCGATTTATTTGTGTGATAAGTTCTTTTAGAAAATTCATACCAATTCATACCTAGTTTTGCGCAGAGAGTTTTTTGTGCGTTAGCGAGGGCTCTACCTCCGGAGGAGGTTGGTCCCTCAAGTGTGCGGGGTAGGTTTTCTTACTGGGGACACCATTTATTTGAAAAAATGGGACACCTTGTATTCATTTGAGAGCCTTTGGGCACGTTTTATTGGTCCTTGAGGCCCACAGTCTTGGTATTTTATATATACTTATTGTTGCTTCGTTGTTTTGTTGTGATCTTTCCGATTTGATTTGCATCTTGGTTCTTAGTTGTATTGTAATATGGATAGCGGAACTCTTATTTTGTGCCAAGGGGCTGGTTCTACAGTTGCCAATTCTTGTAATTGCTGTCTGGTAGGTCTGAGCCTTTCTATTTTTTCGATGAGTCTTCTTGTAGAGGTGTTGATTTGGTTGTCCACTGTCGGCATGTTTAGTTCTTCGTGTATTTGATTAGTACTCGTCCACCATGGGGCGTTAAGAATGAGCTTTAAGCATCTGTTTTGAAGTGTCTGAAGTGGTTTCCTATTGGTTTTACTGGTTATGCCCCACGACGAGCAGCCATAGAGCATCATTGGTTGGACTATAGCTTTGAATATGTTTAGTTTTGTTCTTTGAAACATTTCTTTGCTGGCCAGAAGAGGGTAAATTGCGTGGATGGTTTTTGATATGCGTTGTCGTTTTTGTTCTATGTGTTGCTTGAATAACATTTTATTGTCTATTGTTACGCCAAGGTATTTTACTGATGTCCATGGTATTTGCGTTCCGTTTAACTCGATTTGGTCGTGGATTTGTGGTCGACGGCGTGTAAATACGATGGCGACTGTCTTCTCTGGGTTTATTTTGATCTTGTTTAGTTTGGCCCATTTTGCTGTGTAATCAACTTGTTTTTGTAGTCTATTTATTGTTGTTGATAGTCGTCTGTGCGTTTCTAGAAGTGCTGTATCGTCTGCGAATTGCGCTATTGTCGAGGTTTCTGTTTTCGGGATGTCGTTTACATACGCGGTAAATAGGGTTGGCGAAAGTACCGAACCTTGCGGTATTCCTTCCTGTAGTATTTTGTGTGCTGATCGTTTGTTATCTATCTGTACAAAGCATCTCCGGTCGTGTAAAAAATTATCAATCATTTTGATATAGCATTCAGGTATGTCGGTCTGGTCTTTTAGTTTCGTGATAAGGTTGTCCTTCGATACTTTATCGTATGCTTTCTTGACGTCTAGAAAAACTGCGGCTGTATACTTGGAGAGGTTCATGTTTTGCGTAATATATTCTGTAATACGGAGGACCTGGAGTTCTGCTGACAGTTTTTCTTGGAAGGCGAATTGTTCTTGTCGGATGATGTTGCCGTCAAGTAATGGTTGTCGGATTCTTGGGAGCAGGATGCGTTCCAGGAGCTTTGACATCGTTGAGAGTAGGCTTATCGGTCTGTAATTATGTGGTTGTTTCAGGTCCTTTCCAGGTTTTGGGATTGGTACTATTTTGGAGATCTTCCATGCTTGTGGGAAATAATGGTTGATTAAACAGGCGTTGATGATTCTGGTCAGTAGGACTAAGGGCTTTCTAGGCAGGTTCTGAAGTTGAATGTTGGAGATCAGGTCCGGTCCAGGAGCGGAGTTTGTGCCGAGTCGGTTGATAATCGTTTTTATTTCCGCCGGAGTGGTTAGTTCTGGTAGGTCTCGAGATAGTGTCTGACGTATATTCTGGGCTGTAGCTGTCACATGTTGCTGATATTGCAGTATGTCGGGTTGTTGGTTTCCTTGAGGTTCTATTGTATTTATATTATGGGCTGTAGCTGTCACATGTTGCTGATATTGCAGTATGTCGGGTTGTTGGTTTCCTTGAGGTTCTATTGTATTTTTTTGTTCGTAGGTAGCTGCAAACAGTTCTGCCTGGCTGAAGGCGTCGAAGATGAGGTTGTTATTGTGCAGTAAGGCCGGTTTATGTGTTTTTGTGCGTCGCAGGTTTTTAATTAGTTTCCAATCGTCTTTGTTTCGGAGTTGCAGGGTGCTCATTCGGTCTTCCCAGACTTCGGCTCTCCATACTTGTACACGGTGATGTATTTGTTTTTTGAGTCTGTTTAATTGTCTTCTATCTTCGGGGTTGCGTGTTTGGAGCCATCGGCGTCTAGCTGCGTTTTTGAGGTACTTGAGATCTTGTGTAAGTGGTGGCAGAGTGTGAACGTTTGTTTCAGGAAATATGTTTGTTGTAGATGCTTTCTTATAGGCTGTTTTAAATTTTTCCTGTTAGAGAGCCAATGGCTTCTTCTATTTTTTGAGTAGTTGTTGGGTCTAGTGTGGGACGAATGTTATTATTTAACCATCTTTGGAATTGGTCCCAATTTATTGTGGTTTTGTGTCGTGGGTGAGGCGGTTCTATTGCGTTACCGACGTGGCCGATTACAGGTAGATGGTCGGAGGTGAGATCTTGAAAGGTTCGGAGATGCAGGTCGAGATCGAGGTTCTTGGTTATGAAGATATCTAGGACGTCCGGTTGGTGGCGGTGATTGAGTGGAATGTGGGTAATATCTTCAGGAGCCGAAATTGCAGCATTCAGTCGTCCTTGTAAGTTACATAGTGTGTTTCCGCGTGCATTGTTACGTCGGGCATTCCACGTGGTGTATTTTGCATATAAGTCGCCGGCCAGTAAGATTTTGTTGTTGTTATCAAATATTTGTAGCAAGTCATTTTCTTCGAATATTGCTCTAGGGCTGAGGTATGCAGCCACCAGGGTTATTTTTCCTTGTACTGTTTCTATTTTTACTATTGTGGCTTCTAATGATGTCATTTGTGGCGTAATTTCAGGATTGTGTCGTATATGTGAGCGAATGAAGATGGCCGTTCCGCCTCCCTGTCGGTTGGTTCGATCTGTTCGGTGGCATACCATATTCCTCAGTTTAAAAGATTGTGTTGGACGTAAATGCGTTTCAGTAACAAATAGTATGTCGATCTTGTTTTCTTCTACGAATTCATTTAATAGGTCTTTTTTGTTGTGTAGTCCTGAGGCGTTAAAGTTACAAAAACGAAGGTTTTGTTTCCTGATAGGTCTAATTTCCATTGTCGGTACCAAAGAATTTCATTACTCCACCGACAATTGCCATTATTTTTGATAGTATGTCTGGTGCAGTCATAAACTGCTGAAATGTGGTGGTGATGATTGATATGATGTTCGTCCACTGTGTGTTTTGCCAGAAGTTTTTAATGTGGTTCAGGAAGTCGAGGAAGGAAGCAGGTCCAGTTGTTTGATTTGAGGTTGAATTTGGTGCCTGTTGTGTCTGGGTAGTTGAGGATGATTCCTGATTTGTCTGGAGATTTGCCCATGTTTTGCGTCCTCTGCGGCTGGCTTCAGCTGGAGTTGGCATTGGTGTGTTCTATATGGCTGGTTGAATTGTTGCTACTGCTGGAGTGGTGGTTCTTGGTTGTTGGGCTTGATAAATGCGTATTGCTTTCTGGAATTCTTCGCAGCCGCGAAAGGACGCGGGGTGGCCATCTTGTTTGCAGTTTACACAGTGTGATGTAGCATTTACTGGTAGGCTGCATTCTCTTGCTCTATGGGCGTCACCGCAGCGGACACAGCGAGTCGGCATAGAACAATAGTTTGGGGTGTGAAAGAAACCCTGACACTTTGTACATTGTGGTGGACCGTCTTTATTTTGATAAGATTCAATTGTCACCTTTGTGTCAAGGATGTAGCGGACGTGGTAAATGGCGTCGTTTTCAGGTTTTCTGTCAAGTGTTACGCAGAAGACGTCCATGGGTCGAATTGTTTTGTATTATTGTCTCTTTTCTTGTATTGGTGAACGTTACTTGGCTTGAAGTTGAGGTATCGTAAGTCTTTGTCTACTTCTGCTTCTGTGACTGTTTCTGGTAAACCTTTTATCATTACTTTTAGGTGTCTTTCACTTTGCGGTTGATGAGTAAAATTGCAAATGTTATGATGATGAAAGAAGTCGAGTGCTGTCCGTTGGTCTTTCATTGAGTCAAAGTGATATTTGATAGTGTTTCCTTTATAGATAGCCTGTATTGGTCCTTCCATGTGCTTTTTCAATGCTGCGTTGAGCGTTAGGTAGTGGCCTTTGTACTGGATAGTAATGGGCGGGATCCTTGGTTTCTTTGGGATGGCTTGAGGAGCGTTTGATGATGATGGAGTCGGTTGGGTTGCAGTTGCTGGATTTTTGGTACTATTGCTTCGTTTTGTTGGTGGTGAGAGAGGTTCAAATCGGTTTTCTGTTTGAATGGTGAATTGTTTGTGCGGTGCTGTGTCGTCTTCAGTGTTCTTCCGTTTTGCTGTTTTCCGTGGGGGAGGGGTTTGGAAATCCCCTTCCCCAACGCCTTGTTCCATCTCTTCTTGCTCAGATGATTCAGATTCCGAAGAGCGGTAGTACTATGAAATATTGTCATCATCGTATGTTTGATTTGTGTCTTCATTGGTCGAGTTTTGTTCTGTGTCCAGTCGTGGTGGGTCGTGATTGGTTGGTTGGTTTTTGCGGGAAGTCGCCATGTTGTTGTCTTGTTGTGCCTGTTGTAGCTTCTGAATTTGTTGTCTGAGTGCATGTTCGACATCTGTTTCCTGTGTGTTGGTGGTGTTTGGCTCAGACCTACTCGCGAGATCTACCTCACTCCTATTGCTAGCTCTTTGCCTGGAAGGCCGCGGACGTACAGCTCGCGGGGGGCCGGCCTGTTCTCGGTCGGGCCCCTGCGTCTGAGATCCTGGGTCTTCATCGTTCCCTTCGCTATCCATTCTATCCCCAGCTATTCCAGGGAGGCTCTCCTGAGTCCTATTTCGCCCTGTCAACCTATCGACACGACAATTCCGCAATACGTTCACAACGGTGCGATGTAAAAACGCCGCCCCTTTGTGACCGTCACACAGCTCGCGCTGCTCGGCGTCCGATGCGCAGATAGCTGTGACTTTGAATGAACTAAACCGTAAGCAGGAAATCTTTCAGTGGACTAGCAGTCAGTAGGCCGGTTTTGATTCACTCAAGCTCGCATTAGGTGTGGCTCCCACTTTGGCCAGCTCATATTTTGAACGTCCCTTTATAGTCCGGACTGATGTCCCCGATTTTCGGATTGCAGTTACACTCCTTCATCAGCATGACGATGACAAATGATCAGTTGTACACAGTTCTAGATCTTTGTCTGTGGTTGAACTCGAGTACACCATATGAAGAAGCTGTTAGAAATTGATAACCATGCTTTAAGCAGGATGGTTGCCAGGCCTCGTAAGACAGGTAGGATTGCATCTTTGACTGTCCGCTTTTCAGCCTTTTGCTTTGCAGTGAAGCATATAAGGGGATCTCCGTAGTTGAGTGCTCAGCATCCTGATTTCCATGGGGAGGACCCAGTTTCAAGTCTCTGTACTGCTAGGAAGTTTGTCTTCATGTGAGGACAGAAACAGGTACGTTTAGAATCGTGATGCTACTTTACAAAGTTGTAGCAGCTCCAGGTCACCAAAGCTCACCATAGCAGGGAGAGCGGTGTACTGACCACACGCCTTTCCACACTAAATCCAGAGATGGTGATGGCAGAGGGTGACACAGTAATCAGTCGACAGTGATGGGCTTGGAGGTTCAGATAACCATATTGTGAGAGGTATCATTGAGGCCGATCACACTGATCCAGAGGCGTTTCTCTATACTAAACGCGAGGCCTGGGTTTCGACCATAGCTAATCGGTATTTTAATCGCAAAACAATAACAGAATTCAGATGTAGATGAGTTTTTGTATGGTCTGCGGGACTTCGGCTGTTCACTTACGTAATAAAATGATGTTATTTTGTTATATTGCAACCAGTTTCGGTGATTTAATACACCATCTTCAGGGCTTAACTGAAGCTGAAGGGGGGAATTCCGATCGTATACACGATCCCATCAGTGGCCAACAACTATGAACTGACTTCCATATAATATTGTAACAGTGATTTTGTGTCTGCAGTTATCAACAAGCAAAGAAAATCATTCCTAGCATTAATGAAAGACTTTCATCACAGATCTTTGAATGTGGTACGTTTGGTAGGTATAGAGAGATATAGTCAGCAGCATAGTTTATGCTCCCGCAGCGAACAGATATTAATCATAAAACATGTGCAGCCATAAGCTGGTACCAAAAACTTTTTTATTGTTATCAGTTTCATTGTTACAAATACGTAATCATCATCAAGCACCTGAATAAAACTAAGTCATTTGCACATTTTAAGATTTTTATTTCACACATTACACTGCGCTTAATGTGCAGTTTGTTATTCATAATATTACTTTGATGTGTTCATTAGAAGTCTAAGGAAATTACAATTTTTATCTATAAATCTTCAGTTTATTATTAAAACTAGAACAATTTTACTACTGTATTATCTTTATTAACAAAGTTCTTTCTTCGATTATTGAACATGGTTGGGCGTTTATTTGTTATTAGAAACAGTTAGCTCTGTTTAGTTGCTATCAATCGTGGTTCAAAAGTCCAACAATGCTGTTTGTTCCAACAGGTTTACATGTCTACAGCGGTTCGATGCGTTACACTACTATTTTACTTACACAATGAAACTTCTGAACAATTTTAAAATTACAATGTTGAGATCTGTTGTCCAGTTAACGTTTTTGGCATTACATACATTGGCACATAATGTTGTGTACGTATTAAAACTTACATGAAAGTTCAAAAGCTTATTGTAAGTCCAATATTCAATTTTATAACACTGTAAAACTTATTCCCTCACAGTTTTAAGATAGCCTGTTCATGTATGCATGCAAGTTCCTGTTGGTAATTATTAACAGTTTAAACTGGTTTTCATAGTAGTTGACAGTGACACAGTATGGTTTTCGATAAATATTAAGTTCAAATACAGTCGTTCTTAGGTTCTCAACACAAAGGATCACCAAGTTCTCATATTTATTACAGAAAGAGAATCTGATAATTTGCCAAGATACAAGCACAGTGCGCTAGACAGTCACACAATTAACAGGTACATGTAGGGCGAGTAGCTTACTGCTGGCGGAGGACATGTCAACGGTACTGGCTGTGGAGTCCCCGTCGTATAGGTTAGCCGTGATTGCAGCACAGAGGCGGTGAGGAGAACACTGGGTTTGCGGAGTGAGTGTCAGCGGGGTGCTGGGGCGCTAACAGAGACGTCACCGGCTGGACGTGCCCTGCAAATGAGGGGCGCCGCATTAGCAAGCCGGTGGCACGCTGCCAGCCGCCAGTCGCCACGAGGGGACTCCCCGGCACAGTGCCGCCGCTGTCCGCGCGTCAACTGTTAACGCAAGGCTGCCAACTGCCTCTGCGGTCACTGCCCAGTCGAACAGGCTAGCTCTCTTATTCACACCAGTTAAAAAACTTCTATATTTGAAAATGAAAAAAAACTATAAATCAGCGACATGAAAACACTGTAACTGAAGGGAACATTATCAAAGGGCACTGAAGAAAGTGTAGGAAGCCTTGGAATATTATTTTAGATCCAATCCAGGACATATTACCATGGTTTTTCGTGTCCAACCTCGTAAATGTTTTTGAACTTTCTTAAAGTTCTTGACATCAACCCAAGCAATAGCTCAATGACGCGCATTACTTAGGGAGGAGGACTTCACAAACACTGAACATATAAAATGAAACAAAAATTAGGTAAATTGTTGTTGATTTACGTTAACAACTTTCAAAGAGGTATTGACGTGTTAGTAGGGTGTAGAGCATGGAAACCTTCTTCAGAACACTCTTAACTATACCATCTCCCTTTCTGTAACACGTATTACAAAGAGTTGGGGGTGTCCTTTACACTGTCCCTAAAAAATTAAAAAATGCAAATTTTGTTAATTATTGTAGACTCTTACTCGCAATGTGCTTTTGAAAGACATATTGATGTCCAAGCAAGGTTCTGATCTTGAAAATATTGGACAAGATGTTCACTGGGGAAAGTTACATCTATTACTAAAACTCTTGGATTAAGTGAAAGTGACAAAATTTACAGTATTTGCAGGATTTGTTACAGGTACTCAATACAGCAATAACCACTTTTTCCAAAATTTTAAAATATAGCGAACTATATTATGACATTTTTCAAAGGTGGGCCTAAGCTGATGGACCGAGAAACTGTGACAGTGAACCCAGCGGAAAGAAGAAAAAGTGGACAACGTACGAAAGAGCTAGAGTCGAGAGGTCCAGGACATGATGGATGCCAGGGGATCTCAAGAAGGAAACTGGAATTATCAGGAGAAGTGGAAAAAGGGAAGTGAGAAGCATCACCATATGCCAGCTGAAGATTACTCACAAGATGATGACGATGGGCCTAAAGTAGCCTCAACCATCATGCTGTTACGAAGATTAAACTTTATTTAGTCAGCTGTATGTTTCACTAGACATAACGTTTTTCAGAAATGGTTTGTTTGTTTTAATTACATCATAAAAATCACAACAAAAAAGTTCTGAATGCATTTTAACATTTGGCAGATGTTTAACATAAAGTACTGGAAATCTACTCCCTTAATAAAGGCCATCTGTTCCCCACAGTGGGAAAAACTAACTCAACTGGAGCAGATGCTCCAGGTAAAGACATCACAGGCTCAAACACTGTAGAATTATTACAACATCAAATATCAGTCTTCTCAAATACCTTAAAAATTACATTCCATTTCTCTTCAGTAGCATCTGCTACTTTTTCAGAACTTAAACAATCCTTTGATTTGATTTACCTGGTTCAACAATGTATGTTCACCAAATCAGTCATCAGTATTCGTGGAATACTGTATAATTTCATTAACTAGTCATGAACTCTCCTAAATCAGGCCAGGCAATTTCTGATCCTAAGTTTATCCACTGAAACTTACTATCGAAAGTGTTTTGCCACAACTTTTCTTCTTTGTTCTTTCTAAGAGTTTTCTGCACTGTGCAGCATCTCTCATACCCAAGTTTCCATCTGCTTCTATCCTGAAAGTCCTCTTCTTGCATAACGTTGCCCTGCATCACACACTTCACTCCATCGCTCAAATGTAGTGCGGTCTTCCTCTTTATCTGTTATAGAGGTCTCCAATGCCATGTTTTAGAGGACCATCTTCCGTCTGGCATTCTTCTAAGATGTTCATACCATGTTCGCCGTTTATTTGTCAATAATGTCTACAATAACTTTTGTAACTCCCAACTGTTCTTGTAGCGCTTCATTTCCTATCTTGTCTCTTCCTGTTACTTCACAGCTTCGTCTCCAAAACTGGATTTCCACTGCCTTCAGTTTCTTCTCATTGACCCTGGAGACTTCCCACAGTCGAGCACCATACATAGCAATGCTTTCTACTATAGTTTCGTATATCCTCCTTTTCAAATTTTTTGATGTTGCTTAATTCCAAATAATGGAGTGTAACTGCTTAATTGCCACTTTTCTCTTTCCTGTTCTGTGCTTGATTTCCTCGTTGCATCCAGCTTTATCAAAAATTATTGTCCCTAAATATTTGTAAGAACGGCTACACTTTACTATAGATCCGTCATCCATAACTAGATACCTTCCTGTACTCCATACAGCCAATTATTCAGTCTTTGTGACATTTAATTTCATGCCCTGCTATTCATACTCTTCTTTAGCTTTCTTAACAAATAAGACACATCCTCTTCTTCTTTGGCGAAGATGTACTGGTCTGTGGCATAATTTAGATTGAGCAGGATGTCATCACCTACTCTAATTTCCATGTTTTTGCACTTCTTTTTCCAATTTTTCTGTGCTTCGTTCAAAAACATTTTAAAGAGAGTAGGCACTAAACAGCATCCTTGTGTCAGTCCTTCGTTTCTGTGATAGTAATATACCCAAGTGTTATCTGAATACAGCTTTCTAATGGCTTGTACATGACATTTATGAATGTTCTGGTTTTTAATTGCTCCCCACATCCTAGAGATTGGTACACTGTAATAGGACTTCTGCAAATCTATTAGAACCATGTGTGCCTCCAAGCTACTTGCCAGACTCTTGTCAGTGACCAGTCTAATGCTGCAGTCACAAAACCTTCGTGCCTGAAAGCTAGGATCATTACTAGTGGCTCCATGCCTCTCTTCGCTAAAACGAAACTTCTGAACGTTGGCCACTAACCCTTCTAGATCCGAAAAAGTTTGTGGTCTATCAACAAAGAGTATTCACGACCAATCCTCAGGTCGTATTCTCTCAATAACCTCCAGTTCAGGTACATTACAACATAATACGGTAACTGCCATTCTAATCTCCTCAATGAATTGCGCTAAACTCTCCCCATGCTCATGGACATGGTAAAAACAATGATTAACAAATTCACTACGAAATCTGCTGGACAAACTTTTTTCTAATTATCTTTGCCAGGACGACTTCAGCAGTTATTCTACTAAGTTTGCCCTAAGCCAAAGACTATATAACCTGAAAAATAACAGTATCAGCAAGTTGTAACAACATCACCTGCTTCTGCAAGCGGACCATTAACCACAACAAGTCAACAATTTCCTCGTTTGTGTTCACACCCAGATTAGAAATGTCCTGGAGCAAACTCAGAAGAGGAATAGACAGTTTACTAAATAAATCACAATTATGCAAACTGTTCCCATCCACAATACCAGCAACCTTAAAATCATCACTTTCCATCAGAGCCCCATTTCTTTGCTGCATTCACTTGCCACTTTAAGAGACTCACTTCAGGTTCAAGCCTAATTACAATTAATCTTTATATGTAGGGCAACCACAGCTAAAAAATTTGTACATGATCTTAAGTACAATCAAACAACTTCAAATCAGAGGTGGTACAATAGTCTGTATTAGAACTGCATGAAAGTCCAAATCCACAATAGTTGTTTGTTGTATTTTCGCTGTATGATGACTAGTTTCAAACCCAGGAGGTATACTATCAGGTAACATAAATCTAAAAGTCATGTGCCACATATTCCAAGGTGGAAGTGGGCATAAAAACTTTCCGCTCCTTGGTAAAACCTTGGATGAAGCACAGATGGGATTCCAATCCAAACCATGTGTGATCACTTTGGAGATGTAATAATGATTATGCGTAGTGATACTCCCAGTAAATGCATTTATTGTATGCAGGGAATAGCAACTGCTATACACAACACAATTGTGCACATGGTCATTGGACACTCGCAATAATTTCTTGCAGACTGAAGCATAAGTTGAGACCCACTCGACCAAAGATTGTCATCAAGTAGTGTTATGACATTTTTGCTAAGAATCAGGAACCAATGGATACTAGTCACCAGATGCCCCACGGTTCTTGAAACTCGCAGACAGGAACCCAACCTGGCACCACAGTGGAGACAGGCTCCTTACAAATTCAGATGCCAAGAGCAAGTCTGCTTCTGCACAGATAGCTTTGTCAGTGACCATTCTTCACTGCTTCAGCCGACACTCAGTTCCACCAAACCCATAGTGACCAACAATGTAACTTTTAATAGTTGGACAAGGATACTGTTGGCCACAACGTCACAGCATTTGCTCAGCTTCTGTCAAACATCAACTTTCCATCACTTCGAGAGTTCCTTCTGAATGTGGCAGCACATAAATACTGGCCCACTGACCTGCCCTCTGAAGGCGACAAACCACGTGAGAGGCTGTTGCGGGTAGTGAGGCTACTAATCAGTGTGAACTATCAATATCAAAATGCTGCCACAAGGCACATATATGACAGAAACCTCCAATTTACTTTATCCTGAAGTTCTCTTATAAAAGCTTCAGATAATTTTTGGTTCCTTGATATGTAAAACAAACCTAATTTATCTTCAAATTCTCTTATGAAATTTATAGTTAAGTTTCATTGTGATGTTGTGTTCTAATTTATTCTATCTTGAAATTCTCTTATAAAATCTACAGATATAGTTCATTTAGTTGATATAATATCCCAAATACTTTTATCTTTAAAGTCTCTTATGAAAATTTTAGTTCCATTTTGATGAGATACAGTATACGAATTTATTTTTTCTTGAAATTCTCCTATAAGCTCCACAGATAATTTTGTTTAGTTGATATAATATCCCAATTAATTTTATCCTGAATTTCTCTCATAAAGCCTTCAGCTAATTGGCAATGTCCTGTTACAAATGTCTATCAAACTTCATTAAATTGTTTTTCCTTTTTAATGTAATCAACAATTTTATTTCTGTATGTTACAATCGTTAAATACAATTTCTATCATTCTTTAAAACACATATTTCAGAATCATTACCAGTCCATGCAATAACTTGTTTCTTTTCTAGTCTAGAATATCCTTTAATTCCTAGTTCCTTACCTATAGCTTATAGATCTTTTACAGTACACGAGGCAGTGGCAGCTGAAGTATCCTTACAGCTGTACCCAATCTTCAGACTGTGTCTAATCTCTTATTGTTGTTGGTGATAATAAGATCAATAAATTGTTATGTTCTCATTTTAGAATATCCCATCCTTGACTGGAATAGCCCAAATAAATTTTGAAAAAACTTCAGTAACAGCTAACAAATATTTATATCTTTTATTAATTTTTGAAATTCCTTATAAGATCCCAGGATCAGTTTCTCCTAGATTAGCCTGCCATAAATCTTCTGTGCCACACATATCATTGGGCTGTGTGTCATCACCTACAACATTCTTTTAAATACTCTTTCCAGTTTTACATATTGTGTGAACACCTTCAATCCTTTGTCTTTCATTTTCTGTAGTTACTCTTTGAGGATGATATGTTGCAGTAAATTTTCTGCACTTCAAGTACCAGATATGTTTGTCTACTTATATAGATAAAAAATGTAATAAATCTAATTTATTTCACCAAGTACAATCAGTTTTACATCTACAGATGCAGTTTTCACTGTATCTTTCCACATTACAATTCGAAAATTTGAAGTCCTATTTTTATTGATTGCATGGCAGGAGTTATTTGGCAAAGATTATAAGAGACACATATTGCGATATCAAACTCATGGAATGATAGGGGTTATCTAAATTTTTGCAAACAAGAAAGACTTTTTTAAGGATACAAAATACTTAAAATGATGTATTTTTTCTTAATTTCCTGTCATAAGTGTAAATTTGAAGACTTTTTTATCATATGCCTTCATCTCTAGCATATTACTCCTATCTAATGCATGACTGATGTTCATAGATGTATTAGGTACCTTTTTATGGTCATCCTCTGAGGCACCCTTGTAGAGAGCATTTCTCTTCTTGAAATCTGAAATAATTTAGTGTGTTCATCCTTTTTTAATTTTTTTCTATATAATTTTTGTAACATACTTATCTTTTGTCCACATTTTTATCAACTGGATCATTAACACCCACTAATCTCTTATAATATCCATAAAACTTTCAATTGATTTAAAAACACTAAATAATTCTTTATGAAAATGTTTAACTATATTTTACTTAAAGATTCTAATTTTTCTTGATTAATCTGCGCAATTTTTTATTCTAATTCTGTTTCATTTTTTCTTAGTCTCCAGATATCATTTTTGCAGTCTTTGGTCATGTATGTTTATTTTCTAGATTTCATTAAGCTTGTAATTATATGGCAACAGTTTTAAAACAAGTAGACCTAAATGAGCACAAATTATCTCATTAAAATTTTGTATTCACAATCCATTATAAAACAACTCACTTCAACCAAGATATTTAACAAATTCTTCAAAAGTATTTCGTCCAAACGAGTTGCACACACATTTCATATCATTATTAGTAACATGATATATCTAGTGTCTGCCAACATTATCAGAACTATTTAAATTAACTATTCCAGATTCATATTTGTTTGGTTTATTAGGTAATGCATCAATTACATAAACACCATGAATGTGTTAATTTTTAATTATTTAGCTAATTTTGCTAGACCAAAATTTGACTACAGTTGTTTTATAGAATTTTTTACTGCAGATGCTTTATTCTCTAATGCTAGTTTATACCATTTTTGTCCTTTCAATTCTTTATCACCTATTTTATTGTTTCTTACCACTGCTGCAACACCAGCAGCTCCACTAGCTAATGAACCAACAGTAGTGAAATATGGTAGTGCTGCTAAAACTAGTGTCAGAAAACCACTTTCATGTTTTGTTAGTCCAGACCCTTCTTTCTTTTTTATTAGATATTCAAAAATCTTTTTCACAACAGGTGTGACAAGCGCTATGAGTAAATTTACACCAGTTTTTTTATTTCTATTTCTCTCTGACCATCAGTTAAAAATACTAATATTGTGAACCTGATAATTATTTAGCTTTATTTTACTTGCTTTTGACTCAGTTTTTCTACTAGGTGGTAATCTGCAATCAATGTGGATATTTTTCATTTATGTAGAATAAAACTTTTATGACGATAAATATTTTTAGATGGTACTGAAATTGTGCTACCAAGAATTTTATAGTACATATCCACTTTCACCCTCTATACATTATTCCTCTAACTGCAGCTGCTACTCATTTCTCTTGAAAGTGATGCATCAGAAGTATGCATTCTCTATTTTACAGCTAGTTGAAACTGTTTACCTGATTCATATCTTTTCCCTATATCTTTATTGTCTCTGTATGCAATGTCATGTTGTTTACATGCTTAATCTAGTTTCATAAATGGTCTACAGTAGAAGAATCCTGGTAGCTGCATCTTTCGGATTGGCAAACTATTTAAAACCAAATTTATAAATCCTTTCCCACAATTTTCACACTTCGAAAATGTGTGTGGCAAGTTATTAAAAAATCTAAAGAAATATGCAATGCCTTTATTTTTATTTCCAGCCATTTCATTTCCATGAACTGCAGGTAATGTATCAATTAATTCACACACATCATTCATTCAAATATATTTTTTACTAAGCCTTGACCTGTTTCCTCACTGAAACTTGATTCTAAATTTGCTTTTAATTTTGGAAGAATTCATCTACAATTTATTTGTCAAACTATTTTTATATTTCTACCCCTACTTGATTTGATTTGGATTACTGACAAGTTTCAATCCAAAAGCTTTAGCTTCACTATGACTGATACAGTCCAACATGCTATCACTTAATTTTTTTTAAGATTTTTATTCTCATAATTCTGTTCCTTATGTTTTAATTTTTCTCTGTTGTTTTCTCTTCTTCATATTCCTTTCGTACATCCTGTACTTCTGATTCACTTAATGTGTGATCAGACTGCACTTTCAATCAGTTTCTTATTTTTTTCCTTTTTGTCTTCTTCATTTTTATTCAATACATCTTGCATCTCTGATTCACTCAATATGTAATTTTTACTACACTACTGGCCATTAAAATAGCTACACCACGAAGATGAAGTGCTACAGACGCGAAATTTAACCGACAGGAAGACGATGCTGTGATATGCAAATGTTTAGATTTCCAGAGCATTGACACAAGGTTAGCGTCGGTGGCGACACCTACAACGTGCTGACGTGAGGAAAGTTTCCAACCGATTTCTCATACACAAACAGCAGTTGACCGGCGTTGCCTGGTGAAACGTTGTTGTGATGCCTCGTGTAAGGAGGAGAAATGCGTACCATCACGTTTCCGACTTTGATAGTAGCCTATCGCGATAGCGGTTTATCGTATGGCGACATTGCTCCTCGCGTTGGACGAGATCCAATGACTGTTAGCAGAATATGGAATCCTTGGGTTCAGGAGGGTAATACGGAACGCCGTGCTGGATCCCAACGTCCTCGTATCACTAGCAGTCGATATGACAGGCATCTTATCTGCATGGCTGTAACGTATCGTGCAGCCACGTCTCGATCCCGGAGTCAACAGATGGGGACGTTTGCAAGACAACAACCATCTGCAAGAACAGTTCGACGACGTTTGCAGCAGCATGGACTATCAGTTCGGAGACCATGGCTGCTGTTATCCTCGACGCTGCATCACAGGCAGGAGCGCCTGCCATGGTGTACTCAACGACGAAACTGGGTGTACGAAAGGCAAAACGTCATTTTTTCGGATGAATCCAGGTTCTGTTTGCAGCATCATAATGGTTGCATCCGTGCTTGGCGACATCGCGGTGAACGCACACTGGAATCGTGTATTCGTCTTCGCCATACTGGTGTATCATCCGGCGTGATGGTATGGGGTGCCAATGGTTACACGTCTCGGTCATCTTTTGTTCGCATTGACGGCACTTTTAACAGTGGACGTTACATTTCAGATGTGTTACGATCCGTGGCTCTACCGTTCATTCGATCCCTGCGAAACCCTTCATTTCAGCAGGATAATGCACGACCGCATGTTGCAGGTCCTGTACGGGTTGCGCACACAGGACAGACCAGTCTGACGACCAAGTACAGTGCTAGCGTTGCCGGAAGTGTTTCGTCCGCAGCTCGTGGTCGTGCGGTAGCATTCTCGCTTCCCGCGCCCGGGTTCCCGGGTTCGACTCCCGGCGGGGTCAGGGATTTTCTCTGGCTCGTGATGACTGGGTGTTGTGTGATGTCCTTAGGTTAGTTAGGTTTAAGTAGTTCTAAGTTCTTGGGGACTGATGACCATGGATGTTAAGTCCCATAGTGATAAGAGCCATTTTTTGAAAGTGTTTCGCAGCAAACGGCTCACCGCCCATTTCTAAAGATGGAGTTCTGCAGCTGGTGACCCCTACTTGTTCCTATGGTGACATGACACGCCGGACGAAGTGGCCGTGCGGTTAAAGGCGCTGCAGTCTGGAACCGCAAGACCGCTACGGTCGCAGGTTCGAATCCTGCCTCGGGCATGGATGTTTGTGATGTCCTTAGGTTAGTTAGGTTTAACTAGTTTTAAGTTCTAGTGGACTAATGACCTCAGCAGTTGAGTCCCATAGTACTCAGAGCCATTTTTGACATGACACCGACAATTAACGTTGCAGTGGTGACGGGATCGTCGAGATTCGAGAGTGGATTAATAGAAGTGTTGCTTGGTCGGGTGAATCACGGTCACTGTAACCAGTCGGGTGGTCGTGACCGAATACGACGACATCCGGGTGCCATGTGTGTAGCCTGAATATGCTCAACACCTCGGGCATGTTGTTCATGTCAAGCTGTACTGTAGGCCTGATCCAGTTTTGTTTGCCTCGCACTACGCCACATGCCGTAATAAGCAGACCGCACGGTGTTGTTAATGTTTTGACAGGGGACCTTTACCTGCTATGATATTTTTATGCGCATTTTCTCAAGTACCCATCAGCCAGTCCGAAGAAGCCTAAATGAAGGTGAAATGCGTCACTGGGAAGTATTGCACTATGGGGGCTATCCGCCGTGACATCCACGGGAGCTGTGGTAGTAATCCATCATGAATGCTGTGGACATCGATGAACCCTCTGCCAGGCACTTAAATGTGATTTGCAGAGTATCCATGTAGATATAGAAAGCATCTTCCAGCAGTTGTCTGTGTCTCAAAACCAGAACAGTGCTACAGTGGTACAGTGGTTTGAGGAAAGTGATTATGAACTGATCTGTTGGCCACCAAATTCGCAAGACCCGAATCAGTTTGAACATATCTGGCTCGTTATCTTGCGTAAGCTCAGCGCCCAAAAGCAACCGCTCCGTTATATATAGAAACTGCTTGTTTGTGCATAGAAATCTGGTGCCGTATACGTCAATAAATCTACCGAGTATTTGTCAAATCCTTGCCATTGAGAATCGCTTTTCGTTCCAAAGGCAGATCGAAACGCTCTTAAGCAGGTGGTTATAACGTTTTCACTCATTGGTTCAAAATGGTTCTGAGCACTATGGGACTCAACTGCTGTGGTCATAAGTCCCCTAGAACTTAGAACTACTTAAACCTAACTAACCTAAGGACATCACACAAATCCATGCCCGAGGCAGGATTCGAACCTGCGACCGTAGCGGTCTTGCGGTTCCAGACTGGAGCGCCTTTAACCGCTCGGCCACTCCGGCCGGCTCACTCATTGGTGTCCGTAGAAGGAACCAATACACGGTGTGTCATAATTAATGACGTATACGTATACAGTTGAAAGTACACGATAGTAGAAGCAAGAAAGTCCAGTAAACTTTTGCTCTAAAATTCTAAAATAATCCCTTATGAGCTATGAGCATTTCTACATCTTTTGATACTGTGGAACAAATTTCTTCTACTGCGAGCTCTCTGTTTTCCATATTGTGAGAGGTCGTAATATAGATAAAAAAAATGGAAAAATTGTCCAGTAGACATGGGCTGTAAAATGCATACCTTAAGAGCTACGAGCACTTGGCAGTGGAAGACACGTGTTTAAAAATTAGTGCACTACTGAACTGAAACAGACTCTACACATAATTTCAAACATATACGGAGCTTTTTCTCGCTGACGACACTCACTACATTCTTGCTGTTCATGCAGTAAAACTGCAGCATGAAGCATGATGTATTTTGTATTATTACTTCTTTACTACTAAATGTGGTTCAAATGGTTCTGAGCACTATGGGACTCAACATCTGAGGCCATCAGCCCCTAGAACTTAGAACTACTTAAACCTAACTGACCTAACGACATCACACACATCCATGCCCGAGGCAGGATTCGAACCTGCGACCGTAGCGGTCGCTACTAAATGTGTTCGGAATAGATTTTTATAGAGAGTAATCACATCTACCACTAAATGTATAAGCACAATTCTATTGCTCTACATACAAAATTCAGGAGTTATGACATCATAGATACTCAGATGGTTGAAAAATTGCGGCGTCATGCATGACGTTTCGATTTACTACTCCTTTGCAAGAAATTCTATTCAAAACACATTTTGCAGATGGTATCAACGTACGCCACTGAATATACCTATAAAAGATACGTTACATAGTTCACGAGATAGGACGTCACAAACATTGAGCCGCGTGAAAATGAAACTCATAGGAAAATTCTGTACATACAGGGGAACTACGTGTACAAGTACGTGTTAAATATCAAATATATGTTAAATAAATTTGAGACATGCGTATGCGGGCAAAACCATGGGTAAAAAGCTCATCACAAACCTAGAGAACGATTTCAAGAAAATCCAGTTACAATCAGGAAAGAAATACTTCGTGCGTAAGAGCCACCAGCCTCCTAATGAGGTAAAGGTGATGACGTGGAGAGCGAAGGGGAGAGGAAGAAATGGATGGATAGAGACGGAGAAGAAGGAGCTGGCCTTAGATAAAGGGAGGAGAGAGAGAGAGAGAGAGAGCGGCAGGGGGAAACTGATAGAGGAAGGAGAGAGGAGGAGATGGACAGGAAGGTGAAAAGGAAGGGATGGACAGGGAGAGGGGAAGGAAAAGGTTGACAGAGTGAGGGGTAGGAAAAGATGGGCAAAGGGAGGGGAGAAGAAATTGAGAGAGGGGGAAAAGAGCAAATGGACAGAGGACGAAGAAGCAGATGGACAGAGGAGTTAAAGGAGATGGAAAGAGAGAGGGGCAGGAGGAGACTGGCAAAAGTGAGTGGTGGACGACAGAGAGATTTGGTGGAGGAGATGGATAGTGAGGGGGTGAACGAGGAGATGGACAGAGAGGGGTGAAAGAGGAGATGGGCTAACAGAAGACTGGAATAAATTCAATGACGCAGGGTACTCAACCAGTTAATGAATCAGTGCAAATATGCTTTCCTGGTGACATAAAGAGCGTCCATTTATAAGTGTATGTTTGTACGGAATCCAGATGGCAGTTATAAGAGTCGAAGGACATGAAAGGGAAGCAGTGATTGGGAAGGGAGTGAGACAGGGTTGTAGCCTCTCCCCGATGCTATTAAATCTGTATATTGAGCAAGCAGTGAAGGAAACAAAAGAAAAGTTCGGAGTAGGTATTAAAATCCATGGAGAAGAAATAAAAACTTTCAGGTTCGCCGATGACATTGTAATTCTGTCAGAGACAGCAAAGGACTTGGAAGAGCAGTTGAACGGAATGGACAGTGTCTTGAAAGGAGGGTATAAGATGAACATCAACAAAAGCAAAACGAGGATAATGGAATGTAGTCGAATTAAATCGGGTGATGCTGAGGGAAATAGATTAGGAAATAAGACACTTAAAGTAGTAAAGGAGTTATGCTATTTGGGGAGCAAAATAACTGATGATGGTCGAAGTAGAGAGGATGTAAAATGTAGACTGGCAATGGCAAGGCAAGTATATCTGAAGAAGAGAAATTTGTTAACATGGAGTATTGATTTAAGTGTCAGGAAGTCGTTTCTGAAAGTATTTGTAAGGAGTGTAGCCATGTATGGAAGTGAAACATGAACGATAAATAGTTTAGACGAGAAGAGAATAGAAGCTTTCGAAATGTGGTGCTACAGAAGAATGCTGAAGATTAGATGGGTAGATCACATAACTAATGAGGAGGTATTGAATAGAATTTGGGGAGAAGAGGAGTTTGTGGCACAACTTGACTAGAAGAACGGATCGGTTGGTAGGACATATTCTGAGGCATCAAGGGATCACGAATTTGGTACTGGAGGGCAGCGTAGAGGGTAAAACTTGTAGAGGGAGACCAAGAGATGAATACACTAAGCAGATTCAGAAGGATGCAGGCTGCAGTAGGTACTGGGAGATGAAGAAGCTTGCACAGGATAGAGTAGCATGGAGAGCTGCATCAAGCCAGTCTCAGGACTGAAGACCACAACAACAACAACAACAACATTCCTATGTACAATTATTTACGAAGTTCCATCTATAATGTTTTAGGAGATGCGTATTAAAAATTGTGTGGAACCGCGCAGAGAACCGCGTTAGCCCGGCCTGGATCACGTGTGGCTGGGAGGGACTTGCTTGCAGCGAGACATCGCGGCTGTCAGCTGTGCAATGTCGGCACGCCAAGGCAGCGGCGAGCGCCGGAGGCCGGTAGGTGGAAGCCGGAGCCTGCGGGCGGCGCGTATTGATCTGTAGCGGCGCATCGCGGCTGCAGCCGCTGCAGCTGCCGCCGCCGGCGAGCGAAAAAGTGACAGCCAAGTTGCCGCCTGCAACAAGTGCCCGTCGGCCTGTCCACTGCTTCGGCGCACCTTGCTACAGGGGCGATGCTCAGCGCGCCGCGGAAGTTAGTTCTGTCCGCAGTCTAGTTGCTGTTGTCAGGAACCAGTCAGTCCAGCTACTGTAGAGAGTAGCACGAGATGTAGCAAACATAAAGCGCGATACAGATTCTGTAGCTCCCACGAACCATAAAAAAAATTGTGTTATCCGAAGGCGAAGTAAAGTAAGCACTTGTAAACCACCGGTACAGTTTATTTTAATCATCATCGTCTCCAGTCATATGACATTTTTGGGCAAAATTACTGGGAGCGGAGTGTAATGTGTGCAGGACTAAACTAGGCTGTTGAGTTAGGGGCGATTTAGTATCTTGAAAACACTATTACAACGACAGGAAGACGACATGCAATAAGCGTCAGATTGGCACGAAGTCCACTATTACCTTCGACGTGCAGTTGATCTGTGCAGCCGCTAAAAGTAGATAGGAACAACATCACTCGCCACTGTCTATACATATTGCTAAATAAAAATCCTCTCCCGCCTTTTTTTGTCTGTATTTGATGCCTAATATCAGGAAATACTGTGTGGATTTAGATACGATATACACTAATAGATAGATGATTACGGGGAAAGTTTGTTCATGTAATATATCATATTCCTTGCCTATTAACTGAACTATGAATTTATGGTGATCTGTAGTCCACCGCCTTCATAAAATATCGTTCTTGTGCAAGGTAACTCTCTTAATTCTCATTAAGGGGGGGGGGGGGGGGGGAGGGGTAGGAGGTTAAACGGACCGACGTGGAACAAGAGAGGCACCATAGGACATTTTAATTTTCAACGGTCTATACTTTTACAAATAAAGTCATCAAATTTTGTCAGCATGACCAGGAAACTTTCAGGACTCACACTTATAGCGGTGGAAGTTCAAAAAAATAACTAAATAAATTTTTTACATGTGAAACTCCATCATCTTTTCACTGACTATTGGCTGCATTTCTTGTTATAGGTACACTTTACTTCATAAGTAAGAGAAATTCTTCGATGAATTTTGCACAACATACAAATCACCCGTACAGGTGTATGAATCTCTAGAATTTTCCAAATCTATCAGAAAATATGGTAAAAATTGAGGTAATTAACTATAAAATATGAGGTTTTTCTAAAAAATGGAGTTTAAAACGTAACAGCTCATTTATTTTTTCACAAATTAAATAAATTATACAATTCCATACACATGTAAGTATGGTTTGTATGCTGTGCAAAATTAATCGAAGAATTTCTCTTACTTATTAAGAAAAGTGTACCTATAGCGACAACTGCAGCCAACAGTAAGTGAAAAAATGATGAAATTTCACATGTAAAAATTTATTTTGCTACGTTTTTGTACTTCCGCTGCAATGAGTGTGAATCCTGAACCCTTCCTGCTCATTCCGAGAAAGTTTTATGAATTTATTTGTAAAAGTATAGGCAGTACAAAATAAAATGTCCTGTGGTGCCTCTCCTGCTCCAAGTCGGCCCGTTCGACGTACTACCCAACTTAAGTGATGAGTGCTATCGGCAGGGTGTTATATATTGATTCCATATTTCTAAATTTCCAGAAATCTTTGCCCACATGTCGTGGTCGTGCGGTAGCGTTCTCGCTTCCCACGCCCGGGTTCCCGGGTTCGATTCCCGGCGGGGTCAGGGATTTTCTCTGCCTGGTGATGGCTGGGTGTTGTGTGCTGTCCTTAGGTTAGTTAAGTTTAAGTAGTTCTAAGTTCTAGGGGACTGATGACCATAGGTGTTAAGTCCCATAGTGCTCAGAGCCATTTGAACCATTTTGAACCAGAAATCTTTCGGTATCGTTCCTCACAAGCGACTTCCAATTAAACTGAGTGCCTATGGAGTATCACCTTTGTTGTGCCACTAGATTCTTGATTTTCTGACAGAAATGTCACATTTCGTGGTAACTGACGGAAAGTTATCGAGTAAAACAGAAGTGATATATAGCGTTCCTCAAGGAAGAGTCGTAGGCTCTCTGCTGTTCCTACTCTATATGAATGAACTAGGAGACAATCTCAGTAGCCATTTTAGATAGTTGACAGACGTTGCTGTCATTTACCGTCTACTAAAGTCAGTAGAAGATTGAAACCAGCTGGGAACTGATTTACACCAGATGTCTCTATGTTGGAAAAAGTGGCAATTGTCCCTAAATAACGAAAAGTATGTAGTCATCAACATGAGTACTAAAATGAATCTACTGAATTTCCATTACATGAGAAATCACATAAATCTAAACCTTAACAATTCACTAAATACTCAGGGATTGTAATGACGAGTAACTTAAACTGGAACTACCGCAGGGACAAAGTTGTTGGGAAGGGGAACCAAAGACTACGTCTTTTTAGCAGAACGCTTAGAGGATGCAACAGGTCTGCTAAGGAGAGCCTACACTACACCAGTCCGTCCTCTTCTAGCGTATTGCTGCGCGATATGAGGTCCACACCAGATAGATCTGATGGAGACCATAGAAAAAGTGGAAAGAAGGACAGCATGTTCCGCATTATCGTGAAATAGGGAAAGAGTGTTACGTATCTGATAAGGGAGCTGGGGTGGCATTCGTTAAAACAAAGGCGCTTTGCGTTTCGGAGAGGTGTTTTCACAAATTTTCACTCACCTGCTTTCCCCTCCGAATGCGAAAACATGTTTCTAGTGCCCAGTTACACAGAGAGAAATGATAACAGCAGAAAAGGAGAAATCTGTGCTCACAGGGAGATTCTTTAATGTTCGTTTTTCCAGCACGCTGTATGAGAGTGTAACGGTAGAGAAATTGTGTAAAAGTAGATAGATGAACGCTGTGCCAGACACCTGAAACAGTAGAGAAAATGTGTGAACGTGGTCCGATGACCCATAGGCCAGGCACTTTCGTGTGAACTGCACAGTAGTCATGTATATGCCGATGTAGACTGCTGCCTATGTGTGAAGGCTCATCTGAGGGACTACTGTAAGAGTTTCGATGCGGTTTTCAGTAATTGATTCACGAGAAGTGTTCCTCTTTATAATTTATTACCTCTAAGCTAGACAAGTCACCCGACTGTAGATATAGGAGCGATTGAAGAGTATCCGTTTCGGGGGTTACTACGGGGTTTATGAAACGTAGCGCGACTCCGATACGGATATACACTACTGGCCATTGCAATTGCTACACAACGAAGATGATGTGCTACAGACGTGAAATTTAACGGACAGGGAGAAGATGCTGTGATTCGTAAATGATTAGCTTTTCAGAGCATTCACACAAGATTGGCGCCGGTGGCGACACCTACAACGTGCTGACATGAAGAAAGTTTCCAACCGATTTCTCATACACAAACAGTAGTTGACCGGCGTTGCCTGGTGAAAAGTTGTTATGATGCCTCGTGTAAGGAGGAGAAATGCTTACCATCACGTTTCCGACTTTGATAAAGGTCGGATTGTAGCCTATCGCGATTGCGGTTCATCGTATCGCAACATTGCTGCTCGCGTTAGTCGAGATCCAATGACTGTTAGCAGAATATGGAATCGTTGGGTTCAGGAGGGTAATACGGAACGCCGTGCTGGATCCCAACGGCCTCGTATCACTAGCAGTCGAGATGACAGGCTTCTTATCCGCATGGGTGTAACGGATCGTGCAGCCACGTCTCGATTCCTGAGTCAACAGTTGGGGACGTTTGCAAGACAACAAACATCTGCACGAACAGTTCGACGACGTTTGCAGCAGCATGAACTATCAGCTCGGAGACCATGGCTGCGGTTACCCTTGACGCTGCATCATAGACAGGAACGCCTGCCATGGTGTACTCAACGACGAACCTGGGTGCACCAATGGCAAAACGTCATATTTTCGGATGAATCCAGGTTATGTTTGCAGCATCATGATGGACGTATCCGTGTTTGTCGAAATCGCGGTGAACGCACATTGGAAACGCGTATTCGTCATCGCCATACTGGCGTATCACCCGGCGTGATGGTATGGGGTGCCATTGGTTACACGTCTCGGTTACCTCTTGTTCGCATTGACGGCACTTTGAACGGTGGACGTTACATTTCGGATGTGTTACGACCCGTTGCTCTACCCTTCATTCGATCCCTGCGAAACCCTACATTTCAGCAAGATAATGCACGACCACATGTTGCAGGTCCTGTACGGGCCGTTCTGGATACAGAAAAAGTTCGACTGCTGCCCTGGCCAGCACCTTCTCCAGATCTCTCACCAATTGAAAACGCCTGGTCAATGGTGGCCGACTAACTGGCTAGTCACTATACGCCAGTCACTACTCTTGACGAACTGTGGTATCGTGTTGAAGCTGCATGGGCAGCTGTACCTGTTCACGCCATCCAAGCTCTGTTTGACTATGCCCAGGCGTATCAAGGCTTTTATTATGGCCAGAGGTGGTTGTCCTGGATACTGATTTCTCAGGATCTATGTACCCAAATTGCGTGAAAATGTAATCACATGTCGGTTCTAGTATAATATATTCGTCCAATGAATACCCGTTTATCATCTTCATTTCTTCATGGTGTAGCAATTTTAATGGCCAGTAGTGTACAAAAACCGACACGTAGGCAAGGGACCAGTACTGTCTCACCAGGTGTGTGCCGTAAATGTAGAAACACGATGGCGACATTATTACCAAACGCGTCCAAACGGGAGTAACGGGTTGTTATCCTTTTTTTGGCTGCCGCACGGCAAACATTGGTAGACGTTCATAGGAGAATGAAGAATGTGTACGTGGCTGCGTTGTTGTTGAGTGGTTCGCCAATGGGCGCTGCTGCTACGCACGTCCACAGATCGAAAATGTCTTAATGAAGATGTTACTTCAACTCTAGTGGGGGACACTCGAGCAGCCGACCTATAGTCCCTCTCTCTTCCAACCTGATTATCATGCATCCGGTCCCATAAAAAAGACCTTGAAGGGTCGACGATTCTTATCGGAGGAGGATATGGAGCGGGCAGTCACAGATTTCTTCACGGAGAACGACACGGTGTTTATCCAAACCTGGTGCGGTCGGTGGCATGATTGCCTCAATTGCAGACTGTAAGGCTTTCGAAAGAAAACCTTTTGACCCCCGCATTATTCGAGGGTTATTCGGAAAGTAAGGGACGATCGGTCGCGAAATGGAAACCACAGTGAAAATCCGATGAAGTTTTGCACAGGTGTGTTGGGCAGTGTCCCTAGTATGCCTGTCGATCGCGTTACGTCGATCTTTTTAGCGCACAGGGAGCACAGAAAGATACCTAGAACAATTGGTCCCCCGTCAAGTACGAGGACCTGGTGAGAAATTTCGCCTGAAGCTATGCAACCAACGTTAAATAACTGTCGTGTGTTTTTTTCTTCGAGACACTTCTCAGCCGCATTCTACAGGGCAATGAAGATGCTCTTGCATCGTTTTCAATTGGAAATGTTTGATTACCCATATTACAGCCCGTAATTGTCTCCCTCTGAGTTTAATCTTGTTGTGGATTTTCAGGAGCCAACCCACGGGGTTTGGAGGAAGCCGAAAGGCACGCGTTTAAGCTCACGCAGGCTGGCGTGAGATCTGGAACATGACAAGGTATTTAGACTTCAGAAAAAAAGTGGTACTTGGTGGAATACTTAACTTTTAATCCATTAATGTTGAATGTAGCTCTTGTCTATACATTATTTACAATATCAATAGCAACTGATAATGGCGCCTTGCTAGGTCGCAGCAAATGACGTAGCTGAAGGCTATGCTAACTATCGTCTCGGCAAATGAGAGCGTATTTTGTCAGTGAACCATCGCTAGCAAAGTCGGTTGTACAACTGGGGCGAGTGCTAGGAAGTCTCTCCAGACCTGCCGTGTGGCGGCGCTCGGTCTGCAATCACTGATAGTGGCGACACGCGGGTCCGACGTATACTAACGGACCACGGCCGATTTAAAGGCTACCACCTAGCAAGTGTGGTGTCTGGCGGTGACACCACACATCTCTGCTCGCATGAACCGCTGGCTATGAAGACAACATTTTGGCACAGACAACGAGCTGTGTGCCAGCCGAGACAATTGGTGGAAAGCACTGGCGGCTGCCTTCTATAATGAGGGTACTGGAAAGTTGGTACAACGCTACGACAAACGTCTAAGTCTGATGGGCGACTATGGAGATAAGTAGCTGGAAGTTGTAGCCAAAGGTCACGTTTCTTTCACAGTGCAGCAGGACTAAAATACGATACAGGGTGATTCACAAGCCTCTCTGCAGCAAGGCGCCATATTGTCTGACTTCCACAGATCCTATTTGTTTTGAATCGATTATTCTCGAGCAACGTTTGCTGTTATCTCTGAACCAACCGATCGATTTTCGCTGAAGCGTCTGGGACGGTAGTTTCTTTGTAGAAGTTCTTCGAGGCGTGAGCCGCCTACGCCAGTGAGGGGCGAATGCACGCAAACGTTACGCAAGCTTTTTCGAGTTCGAAGAAGGACCAGGTCGATGTCTTCTTCCTGGTTTGTTCGTGGCTGTGGTAGAGGAAAAGTGTACTTTGTTACGGTATGAAAAGGTGCGCTATAGAAATTGGTGGCATGAATACATGATGAGAAAGAGAGAGAGAGAGAGAGAGAGAGAGATAGAGAGCAACATATGAAAGAAGCACCTTGAATGAAATATGAAGCTCCTCTAGTACGACTATCCTGGATCATAAAGTAACACTGTTTCCAGAATGAGATTTTCACTCTGCCCGCGAAAGGCAAAGGTCTCGAGATCGAGTTTCAGTCCGGCACACAGTTTTATTCTGCCAGGAAGTTTCTTTAACATTGTTTCATTACTGTGTGCCGAGCCATGATGGCTTACCGAGATTTATGTGAGTCAGACATTGAATACTGCAACAGATTAGTTTGTGCAATTGCCATTCAGTTGGGAAATCTTCAGTCTGTTTACGAATTGCATTTAATTCGCGATCGCGTTTTGAAAGTCTGTATTTGATTTACCAAATCTGCTTCGTATTTTTCATGATTTCAAACGTAAGGCCTTTGTATGTTTGTACTGAGGGCAACACGTATTTTGAATAACCTTGATCAGTTGGTCTGAATAAAACTTTCGCATGCTTTAGATACAATAATGACTGTAAAGTCAATGCAAATCTCGTATCTTTATTTCAAATTCGCAGCTTTCCTAAATTTAATTAAACGTAGTGTTTGTTTTGCAACACAGCAGAATTGCACAACCCTGAGGCTGATCAGAAATAGCTTATGCGGAAGTAATAAAACTAAATATTCTCGTGCCTTATATAATCAGGTTATTCAATCAAAACTAATTCTGCCCGTAGATGGTGTACATAAACGAACCACAATATGCGCTAGTAAATTAGCCTAAGCAACACTGTTAAATGGTCACTTGCTTTGAAATTTCGTAATTGTCTGCCATTGCGACACGTAATTTTGAAATTTCTCTCAAAGGTGCGTGCAAGATTTCTCTGTAATGTTCCAAAATCGTGGCACCCTGCGGTGTTACTCTAGGGCCTGAAGATGTTTCAAACAGTGAGGTGTCGACATATGCGAAGAAAATGCGAGAGTGGAAATTTCTTATGAGGTGTAAAGTGGATCAGTGACGTCACATTGGCACCAGATTCCACCACAACTCTGCGGAATGCCACGGTGGACGTGTCACACTATGGGAAGGGCTCACACCCCTCTTAGCACATTTTAGCCCTCTTTTGCCACCTCTGCGAGGGAGGTCAGATACCGCGACGGCCAGCATTGAAATCGCGCGTTTTTCTGAAGGGTGGCCGAGGAAAGAATTTCAGACACTCCACCGCTCAATATCTCCAAGAAAAGGGCACGGGAGGTGGCACAAAGAGCGTCACTGAAACAACTCCTTCCTTTGGGACGTTGATTCCCACACGTTTCGCAGTCAAAAACAAAAGCATACAGTGCGATGGGCAACAGGACGATGTTCTTGGCAATGTTCTTGACGGTTCAACCCTCCAGTAACTACATCGTGAGCTGCAACTCCAGAGAATGTGATCTGACTTTTTCAATGTGTAGTACGACTTCGGTTTTGTTCTGGAACTGCTGGGGTCGTCCAAAACCATTGGACTAAATTTGAACATGACGCGAAGAAGCATGAGAATAAATGTGTTTTCAGCCCTGATGTTTCATACCTCCATGTGCTGTGATAACCACGGGGATTCGGTGTAGATAGAGAGGGCGAAGCGTGGGGGGGGGGGGGGGGGGGGGTGAACTGTATCGCGACACGTGCGTGAATAAAATGGAAAATTGCCCCTCTTAGATCCGCGGTACAGTGACACCCTTGGTACAAATGACTCTGAGCACTATGGGACTTAACATCTGAGGTCATCAGTCCCCTACAACTTAGAATTACTTGAGCCTAACTAACCTAAGGACATCACACACATCCATGCCCGAGGCAGGATTCGAACCTGCGACCGTAGCGGTCGGTTCCAAACTGAAGCGCCCTTGGTACAACCCACGCATTGTCGAGCACTTAAACCTGTCTTTATAGAGATTTTGACTCCCATTCACCAGAGTGATGCTCTGCCGTTGGTCTAGCATCTTCTTGTAGTTTGCAAGCCAGTGGAATCCAAGAGGTGTCAAAGGGGTTGCCTGCCATCTGGCGATAGAGCAGCAGAAATGCGCCACACAGCTGAATGAGTGTCAAAATATCTAAACAGGCAAATTTTTAAAGTGCTCGAAAGAGTACGTGGATGGTACCGAGAGTGTTACCGAACAGGGTGACTGGATCGTAGAGAGACCCTTTGCCATTTTATTCAAGTCAGTGTTGCACCCACAACCCCGCTCTCCCCGTGATCACGTGGCAGGAAACCGCGAAACTGGAAAACAGAAAAACATCTTTTGCAGCGTTGGATCACACTCGTATTTCGTGAAATGGTTTTGAATGGGTCCACCATTTATATTCAGAGCAAAATCATACTCCAAAGGAGTCAGATCACATTCACTGGCGTTGCAGCACCACGGCGCCCTTGCAGATCAGTTGAATCCACATCTACATTTATACTCCGCAAGCCACCCAACGGTGTGTGGGGGAGGGCACTTTACGTGCCACTGTCATTACCTCCCTTTTCTGTTCCAGTCGCGTATGGTTCGCGGGAAGAACGACTGTCTGAAAGCCTCCGTGCGCGCTCGAAACTCTCTAATTTTACAATCGTGATCTCCTCGGGAGGTATAAGTAGGGGGAAGCAATATATTCGATACCTCATCCAGAAATGCACCCTCTCGAAACCTGGCAAGCAAGGTACACCGCGATGCAGAGCGCCTCTCTTGCAGAGTCTGCCACTTGAGTTTATTAAACATCTCCGTAACGCTATCACGGTTACCAAATAACCCTGTGACGAAACGCGCCGCTCTTCTTTGGATCTTCTCTATCTCCTCCGTCAACCCGATCTGGTACGGATCCCACACTGATGAGCAATACTCAAGTATAGGTCGAACGAGTGTTTCGTAAGCCACCTCCTTTGTTGATGGACTACATTTTCTAAGGACTCTCCCAATGAATCTCAACCCGGTACCCGCCTTACCAACAATTAATTTTATATGAACATTCCACTTCAAATCGTTCCGCACGCATACTCCCAGATATTTTACAGAAGTAACTGCTACCAGTGTTTGTTCCGCTATCATACAATCATACAATAAAGGATCCTTCTCTCTATGTATTCGCAATACATTACATTTGTCTATGTTAAGGGTCAGTTGCCACTCCCTGCACCAAGTGCCTATCCGCTGCAGATCTTCCTGCATTTCGCTACAATTTTCTAATGCTGCAACTTCTCTGTATACTACAGCATCATCCGCGTAAAGCTGCATGGAACTTCCGACACTATCTACTAGGTCATTTATATATATATTGTGAAAAGCAATGCCCGCATCTCGTGGTCGTGCGGTAGCGTTCTCGCTTCCCACGCCCGGGTTCCCGGGTTCGATTCCCGGCGGGGTCAGGGATTTTCTCTGCCTCGTGATGGCTGGGTGTTGTGTGCTGTCCTTAGGTTAGGTAGGTTTAAGTAGTTCTAAGTTCTAGGGGACTGATGACCATAGATGTTAAGTCCCATAGTGCTCAGAGCCATTTGAACCATTTTTTTTGAAAAGCAATGGTCCCATAACACTCCCCTGTGGCACGCCAAAGGTTACTTTAACGTCTGTAGACGTCTCTCCATTGATAACAACATGCTGTGTTCTGTTTGCTAAAAACTCTTCAATCCAGCCACACAGCTGGTCTGATATTCCGTAGGCTCTTACTTTGTTTATCAGGCGACAGTGCGGAACTGTATCGAACGCCTTCCGGAAGTCAAGAAAAATAGCATCTACCTGGGAGCCTGTATCTAATATTTTCTGGGTCTCATGAACAAATAAAGCGAGTTGGGTCTCACACGATCGCTGTTTCCGGAATCCATGTTGATCCCTACATAGTAGATTCTGGGTTTCCAAAAACGACATGATACTCGAGCAAAAAACATGTTCTAAAATTCTACAACAGATCGACGTCAGAGATATAGGTCTATAGTTTTGCGCATCTGCCCGACGACCCTTCTTGAAGACTGGGACTACCTGTGCTCTTTTCCAATCATTTGGAACCCTCCGTTCCTCTAGGAACTTGCGGTACACGGCTGTTAGAAGGGGGGCAAGTTCTTTCGCGTACTCTGTGTAGAATCGAATTGGTATCCCGTCAGGTCCAGTGGACATTCCTCTATTGAGTGATTCCAGTTGCTTTTCTATTCCTTGGACACTTATTTCGATGTTAGCCATTTTTTCGTTTGTGCGAGGATTTAGAGAAGGAACTGCAGTGCGGTCTTGCTCTGTGAAACAGTTTTGGAAAAAGGTGTTTAGTATTTCAGCTTTACGCATGTCATCCTCTGTTTCAGTGCCATCATCATCCCGGAGTGGCTGGATATGCTGTTTCGAGCCACTTACTGATTTAACGTAAGACCAGAACTTCCTAGGATTTTCTGTCAAGTCGGTACATAGAATTTTACTTTCGAATTCACTGAACGCTTCACGCATAGCCCTCCTTACGCTAACTTTGACATCGTTTAGCTTCTGTTTGTCTGAGAGGTTTTGGCTGCGTTTAAACTTGGAGTGAAGCTCTCTTTGCTTTCGCAGTAGTTTCCTAACTTTGTTGTTGTACCACGGTGGGTTTTTCCCGTCCCTCACAGTTTTACTCGGCACGTACCTGTCTAAAACGCATTTTACGATTGCCTTGAACTTTTTCCATAAACACTCAACATTGTCAGTGTCGGAACAGAAATTTTCGTTTTGATCTGTTAGGTAGACTGAAATCTGCCTTCTATTACTCTTGCTAAACAGATTAACCTTTCTCCCTTTTTTTATATTCCTATTAACTTCCATATTCAGGGATGCTGCAACGGCCTTATGATCACTGATTCCCTGTTCTGCACTTAAAGAGTCGAAAAGTTCGGGTCTGTTTGTTATCAGTAGGTCGAAGATGTTATCTGCACGAGTCGGTTCTCTGTTTAATTGCTCGAGGTAATTTTCGGATAGTGCACTCAGTATAATGTCACTCGATGCTCTGTCCCTACCACCCGTCCTAAACATCTGAGTGTCCCAGTCTATATCTGGTAAATTGAAATCTCCACCTAAGACTATAACATGCTGAGAAAATTTATGTGAAATGTATTCCAAATTTTCTCTCAGTTGTTCTGCCACTAATGCCGCTGAGTCGGGAGGTCGGTAAAAGGAGCCAATTATTAACCTAGTTCGGTTGTTGAGTGTAACCTCCACCCATAATATTTCACAGGAACTATCCTCTTCTACTACACTACAGGATAAACTACTACTAACAGCGACAAACACACCACCACCGGTTGCATGCAATCTATCCTTTCTAAACACCGTCTGTACCTTTGTAAAAATTTCGGCAGAATTTATCTCTGGCTTAAGCCAGCTTTCTGTACCTATAACGATTTCAGCTTCGGTGCTTTCTATCAGCGCTTGAAGTTCTGGTACTTTCCAACGCAGCTTCGACAGTTGACAATTACAATACCGATTGCTGCTTGGTCCCCGCATGTCCTGACTTTGCCCCGCACCCGTTGAGGCTGTTGCCCTTTCTGTACTTGCCCAAGGCCATCTAACCTATAAAACCGCCCAGCCCACGCCACACAACCCCTGCTACCCGTGTAGCCGCTTGTTGCGTGTAGTGGACTCCTGACCTATCCAGCGGAACCCGAAACCCCACCACCCTATGGCGCAAGTAGAGGAATCTGCAGCCCACACGATCACAGAACTGTCTCAGCCTCTGATTCAGACCCTCCACTCGGCTCTGTACCAAAGGTCCGCAGTCAGTCCTGTCGACGATGCTGCAGATGGTGAGCTCTGCTTTCATCCCGCTAGCGAGACTGGCAGTCTTCACCAAATCAGATAGCCGCCGGAAGCCAGAGAGGATTTCCTCCGATCCATAGCGACACACATCATTGGTGCCGACATGAGTGACCACCTGCATATGGGTGCACCCTGTACCCTTCATCTTGCAGACTGAGGGGCAACCTCTGGAACAGGACAAGCAGCCATGTCAGGCCGAAGATCAGTATCAGCCTGAGACAGAGCCTGAAACCGGTTCGTCAGACAAACTGGAGAGGCCTTCCGTTCAGCCCTCCGGAATGTCTTTCGCCCCCTGCCACACCTTGAGACGACCTCCCACTCTACCACAGGTGAGGGATCAGCCTCAATGCGGGCAGTATCCCGGGCAACCACAGTCGTAGTCCGATCGGGGGATGCGTGGGACGAGCTGGCCGTCCCCGACAATTCCCCATCCGGACCCCCACAGTGATGCCCATTGGCAACAGCCTCAAGCTGTGTGACCGAAGCCAACACTGCCTGAAGCTGGGAGCGAAGGGATGCCAACTCAGTCTGCATCCGAACACAGCAGTTGCAGTCCCTATCCATGCTAAAAACTGTTTTGCAAAGAACGTCTGAACTAATCTACAGAGAGTGCAAACAAATCGACAAAATTTAAACGGTTATTAAAATACAAGATTGCCTAGTAAATGCAGTAATGCTGCTACTTGCGCACTGCTGACACTGCTCGGCGGCGGAAGGAGACTACGCGAATTTACACTATTCAGGTACTAAAACGCGATGCTACAACTCTCAAATACTATAATACGCCCGAAATTTATGAATTAAACAATGCAAGTACCAAAAACACGCAAAGAAATTAAGAATTAAACTATGTAACAAATGAGTGAGCTAGGAGTATACTACTTGCTGCTGCAGCTGCTTATCCAACAGCGGCAGGGAGCACACTCCCATCCAGGAGGTGTCAGCACTATCGGACGTAATCAGGAACGTCGTCCTGTTGCTTATTGCACTATAGACTGTCGTTTTGGGAATTAACGTCCCAAGGAAACGTGTGGTTTAATTGACGACGTTTACTTTATTTTTATTTATTTATTTAGCTCGATCAGATTAGAGACTCAGGCCTTGAGTTACATCGGACCAGGGTTTCAAACATACTATGCCATTTTTACATCCTAGTTACCTAAGGAATAACACTAATTTGACAAATAGCAATAAAATGTTCTGAGATTCTGTAGAGACCATCTAAATAAAAAGTACTGACCAAGGTAATAAAGTTAATGCTGGCAGTATCCCTACTACTGCTGCTTCGACTAAAAGTAATGGCAATAATAACCTCCTGAGGCCATTACGCCTTGAATATGAGCGGCGAAGTGCGTGAAATACTTTCCTCGCCCGTCCACAAGAAAAACGCTTTATATCAACGCTTGGCGACGCGGTTCTGACCCCCATCGCAGAGGCGTCAGAAAAACGGGTGATATGGGAACTATAGTGGATGTGGCTGCCTTCCCATCGTGTGACATGCGTACTGTGGCGTTGGGCAGAATTGTGGTAAAATTTGGTGCCAATGTGACACCAATCGCCCACCTTACACCACACGTGAACTTCGAGCTATGGCGTTTTCTTTGGATATTTCGACACCTTGATGTTTGAATGCTTCGTCCGGATAGAGGGTGATGTCGCAGAGCGACACACTTTCGCACCATTACAGCGGAAGTCTGAAGCCATCTTTGAGCCAAGTTTCAAACTTCTGCGTCGCAATGGGAGACAAATTAGTGGGTTTCAAAAAAGACCCTTCAGTGTATTGCGCAATGTATTGTCAGATCACATATGGCCTCGAGATCTTAGAGAGCGCAGCTGATCGGCATTCTGCATATATGTTTTATGGTATCGCAGTATCACAATAACACCACAACGAAGATAAAAATTTGAAATATGAATGGACAAGTCTGGGTTTATATCTTGCTAATCCAAAAAAAAAAAAAAAAAATAAAGTTGTTAGGAAGATTCAAAATGGTTTCAGTAAAGTGAAAGGTAAATATCTAGTGAAACATACGTATTTCAGGTATTACATTAATGTTCCGTCACGCTGTTTAAGTATGGGTATCTGAAAACAATAACTGAAAACATGTCTCAGTTTCTTTATTGCACCTTATTCATATTTGAAGGAAGGACAACCTTTATTTCGGACTTTATGACCATTAACTGCTGCAGTTTAGAATACAAGTAACATTCATTCACTATACAGACACCATCCACCCTACAAGCATAAATTACTCTGCTGCATTAGGTTGTCGTCCCCGTTTTCATCTTATTAGGAAAAAAAAAAAACTTGCATGGTCCGTCTATGATTCCATTCGCCTGACTAGCTGTGCAGTCTACTTTCATTTTGTGTTAGTTAAATCACATCTTCCATTGCAATCTGTTACCTGACTTTTTTTCCTCTCTCTCCAGTAATTCGCAGCGCGCACCTCTTCTTTATTTGCCGCCAACACATTTATTCTCCAGTTTCCTGTTCGTTTGGTCTCCATTATGTTGCCACACTTCTCAAAAACTTGCTACACCCCATTCACCTTATTCACTTCCAACGCCAGTAACGTAACATTCGACCATACAGATCTACAAAGCATTTTTCATAAATAAAATGTTGCACAAGCAATTACGTTTCCCAGTTTCATGTTGTTATCTCTGCAGACAAACTTCGTACAGCAAGGAGTAAGCGCAGAAACTGTTGAG
The DNA here is from genome assembly GCF_021461395.2 of Schistocerca americana. Taxonomy (NCBI): domain Eukaryota; kingdom Metazoa; phylum Arthropoda; class Insecta; order Orthoptera; family Acrididae; genus Schistocerca; species Schistocerca americana. The sequence continues at coordinate 156,088,641 of NC_060122.1, forward strand.
CGTGCGCTGTAGCCTGAAGCAGATGCCTGCGTTCTCTCGGCCCAGTCATCTTTCTCTCACCTGAGTCGAAATACCTATGTCTAAGTAACTTTCACGTGACATCAGCAGTTCCACAGCCCTGCTCATGATGTACTAGACTGTCAGAGCCCAAACAATTTGGTCAGAAATGACACAGTGCTAAAACTCGAACCTCACAGCAGTCTCTGTCCGAACCTGACAGCTTCAGAACCACAGTCTATGAGGAACACCACCTGTTTTGCAAGCTGGCAAATTTCCAGTCAATGTCCTCATTCGGCAGCCAGTCAGTCTTCATTAAGTAGGGAGAACAGTAGAGTTTCGCTCAGCAAGATGTCAACAGTAACTGCTGAAAAGGGGCCCAACCACATTTAGTCCCTGTAATGTCACCAGGCGGCGAAGCACTTCAGTTATATAGTGGCAATACGTGGAACAGTTATCACCAGCGATATTAATATTCTGTAACAACTTATCGCTTAGGTTTTATTTTTAAATGGCACATTCATGCAGATCTGTTACTCGCAAGCATACTGGTTGTTGTAGTTGATGGGCGCAACTCCGTGTTCTAGCACTAGGTGCATTTCATTATTGTGAAGAAGCACCTTTTGCCCTTCAAATTAACGAGATTATCGCACGTAAACTTTATTTATTAATCACACATACGACATCACGATCCAAATGAAATTATATAGTTCTGAAGTCGTAGCACCAACAAAACGCGCAGATCCTGACCGAACGTTTCCTGATAAGAAGAAATCGATGACAACAAGAAGTAAAACTTTAAATAATATCAACGGAACTCCGATTGCCTTCGTGCAGAATAGGATTTTACAGTCTAAAAAAACGACGATTTTGTGACTCCTCCTAAAGTAATCGGTCAAAATGGTTACACAGAGGGTACCTACAGTTGCGCGACATGAACTTCGATATTGGACATTGGGATCTTCGCTAAATGTTTCTCTTAATCCTGGTAGTATGGATATTAGATGTGAAATTATTCTATTTTCTTATTTCTGCCTCATTAAATGCTTAGTCCCTCACGTTTTCGTTGCACACTTGTAGCTACTGTTAGGGCACTTCGTCGGTCACGTTTTACATAGGAGCAGACGTCCGTTTCCATGTTGAAAGCTTAATAAATACGATCGCATATTTATCTTTTACGTTAATTCCGAAATTTCCACATAATGGCCTACAAAAGTTATTCAATATGACACCTCCCATATTTCCAATACCTCCACAGTACATTCTGATTCAATACGTCAAAAATTTCTGCTGTGGAGTGACTCACTCGTATCCCATACGAAAAACATTCAAATGGATATGCATCAGACAGAAACGCTCTAAATGAGTCGTTTGTAGGAAATATTAAATTCGATTCCAGGAACGAAAGAAGAGACATGTTAAGGTACTCGCTGAATAGAATCGAAATAAAATTTTTAAACAAAATACAGCCTAGGTGGAAACAGAAACGGGTTGTTCCAAACGGAAAAAAAGTGAGCTTGACTATGTGCTGTAGATGAGACAGATATCGAGCAGGATTTTCCGATGTTTAGGCAGTAAGGTGCAAAATGAAACCGGAGACTAAGTTAGAAACAATTAAATTCATTAAAAACGAATTTAGTTTCATTGATTTAAAAAGAGCTGCGTAAGAGGGAGAATTCCAAAACTATGTTGATTTGCTTTATTTTTGAAAGTAAGTGAAATATGTAATTGAGAAACTTCAGAACATGATTCCTTCATTTCTTGCTCATAAACAAATCTGTGATTTGTATTGTAGTCTTCATCGTGAAGCAATGAATACGAATTTCTATTTTAATACAGGAGGTCATTATTTGTAGCAAAATTCATTTTAACACATTATTTGCACTCTGCTACCTTGTAAAATAGATTTTCCAAATCGTTTCTTAGACATACTGAATAAAAAAAGAAATCTTCATGTTAGTAGTTTCCACTACTCCATCAATGGGTGATGGTCAATGTCATCGAAACAGCTTGTGTTTTTTAAGATACATTTACTGTTTATCACAAACTTTGTCCATTGAAATTGCAGTTGCTCATCGTAAAGATGGAAGATACGGGTTTAATGTACGATCGGCGACAAGATAATAATACAGGGTGATTCAAAAAGAATACCACAACTTTAAAAATGTGTATTTAATGAAAGAAACATAATATAACCTTCTGTTATACATCATTACAAAGCGTATTTAAAAAGGTTTTTTTTCACTCAAAAACAAGTTCAGAGATGTTCAATACGGCCCCCTCCAGACACACGAGCAATATCAACCCGATACTCCAACTCGTTCCACACTCTCTGTAGCATATCAGGCGTAACAGTTTTGATAGCTGCTGTTATTTCTCGTTTCAAATCATCAATGGTGGCTGGGAGAGGTGGCCGAAACACCATATCCTTAACATACCCCCATAAGAAAAAATCGCAGGGGGTAAGATCAGGGCTTCTTGGAGGCCAGTGATGAAGTGCTCTGTCAAGGGCTGCCTGGCGGCCGATCCATCGCCTCGGGTAGTTGACGATCAGGTATCATAACTAACCTTTTTCGTAGGACTCTCCATACAGTTGATTGTGGAATTTGCAGCTCTCTGCTAGCTCTGCGAGTCGATTTTCCTGGGCTGCGAACAAATTCTTGCTGGATGCGTGCTACATTTTCATCACTCGTTCTCGGCCGTCCAGAACTTTTCCCTTTGCACAAACACCCATTCTCTGTAAACTGTTTATACCAACGTTTAATACACCACCTATCAGGAGGTTTAACACCATACTTCGTTCAAAATGCACGCTGAACAACTGTCGTCGATTCACTTCTCCCGTACTCAATAACACAAAAAGCTTTCTGTTGAGCGGTCGCCATCTTAGCATCAACTGACGCTGGCGCCTAGTCAACAGCGCCTCAAGCGAACAAATGTACAACTAAATGAAACTTTATAGCTCCCTTAATTCGCCGACAGATAGTGCTTAGCTCTGCCTTTTGTCGTTGCAGAGTTTTAAATTCCTAAAGTTGTGGTATTCTTTTTGAATCACCCTGTATAAGGACGTGCCGGAAAGTGATGACTCCGAATTTTTATGTAGAAACTCTTGAAAACTTTTTAAATAAAACAAACCTTATTAACATTCTAAATCTTTATTCTTCATGTCTTCATATTTGCAGCCCTCTGCCGTTAGAGGTCTCCGAACTGTAGCGTGCGACTTGGTGGTGTGCCTCGTAACTATGCAGGTACGTGAGGAACAGTGTGCTGTTATCGAGTTTCTGACTTGAAGAGTTCGTCCACAAATGGACCATCCTCCTTTCCAGCACGACAATGCCAGACGACACACGAGCGCTGCGACGCCTTGAACAATCTGAAGAGCTGTGTTCACTGTCATCGACAATTCTCCATACAGCCCCTTGTTGACCCCATCCGAGTCTCATCGGTTTCCAAAACTTAGAGAACATTTTCCAGGTCTTCACTGTGGTAGTGATGAAGTGGTGCATGCTGAGGTGAGGTTGTGACTCCGTTAACAAAGTCAGATATTTTACCGCTACGGAATCAGAAAACTGGTGTCTAGTTGCGAGAAAAGTTTTCGCCACCAGGATGACTGAGTTGAAAAATAAATACGCAGACATGAACAACAAAGATCTAGAATGTTAATAAAATTTGTTTTGGTTAAAAAGCTTTAAAATTTTTCACATAGAAAACTCGGAGGATTACTTTTCAGCACAAATAACGAACTCGAATTTGGCTTGTATTAGGGAAGAAAATGGCCCTTTTCATTCCAAAGAAACCCTGAGTTATTTAGGATAACCATGGAAATGCTATATCGAGGTATGAACCCTGCTTCTCCCGAAAGGGAATCTAGTGCCTCAACTAGTGGGCCATCTCGCATGGTGTACAGCCAGTGACTCACTTTTCATGAACACTGTCGGTCAATTGTTTCAAATCTTCTTCCTTCAGATTATTTGAAGTTTAATGAAACTCGAGTGACCTTTTCCTAAACATGAGTAATTAAATGAAGGTGCGTCGGTGCAAACCAGACATTAACGGTGAAAGAGAACTTCAATTTGCGTCCATGAATCATTACTGGACGTACTTAAGTTGTTAGGAATGTTGAAGCAAGTGTTTAATGCCACATCTCTCACAGAATATTCCCACTCCTCCAGAGCACTGAAGAGCGATGCACCTAACAGAGGTAAGACAGGAAAAGGAACAGCCAGCGGCGCTGCGACTAAGGCTCCTTGAATCCGCCACAAACCTGTGCAATCAATCCGGAGGCCCACTGGAAGCGTCTGGTGCCTTGGAGGATGCGCACTGCTCGTACTTGCAGGCGTTAGCACAAGGGCTCTACGTTCTTCTTGCAGTCTTCAGTCTGAAGACTGGTTTGATTAAACTCTTCACGATGGTCTACCGCGTGCAAATCTCTTCATCTCTTTTAGCCACTTTGACCAGAAGCTCTTTTCTCCCCGACTCGATTCATTATCTGTTCATCAGTTATCCGATCTACACCCTTAATCTTCAGCAGTCTTATGCGGCAGCGCATTTAAAAGCTTCTAATCTCTTCTAGTCTCAACTGTTTATTGTTTACGTTACATTTTCCTATAAAGCTGTACTCCAGACAAAAACTTTCAGAAAATAACTATTTCCTCTCTTTCATGTCGTTGCACTCCAATAAGTACAGTCTCGTTTCTATACAAATTTTAGATAATCTTCCGCCTAGAACGTACCTCATACCTTGAGAATTTGAATGACTGTATTCCAGTCAACAGTTTCAAAAGTTTTCTCTAAGTCTACAAATGGTATAAAGATAGGTCACAGAATCAGTACTGCCTCTCGTGTTCCTACGTATCTCCGAAATCTAAACTTATAATTACCGACGCCAGCTTCCAACAGTTGAACTTTGCTATAAATAATTCGTGTTAGTGTTTTTAAACCAGATATTATACTGTTGGTTCTCTAACTGTCATAACTGGAAACATCTGTGACCTTTCAGACTGAATTTATTACAGTCGTCTCGAAGTTTACGGGTTCTTAGACTGTCTCATATATCTTGCATAGCAGGTGGAAATCTTTAGTCAACTTAAGTTGTCCTAAAAACCTTCCGATATTCTATCTCGTCCCTCCTCTTAACATCTGGTCAGACCGTGCTGCTAACTTAATGGCTTCTAGTTTCCCCATAATCGTCTATTTTTCTCCCTTTTCTACCTATTGCCTCACTTGTTCTCGTTCATTTACGTCCCCTTATTCCTTCCGTGTGTAGTTGCTCCGACTTCCTGCACCTTCTTCCATGTATGCAACTAATGTTATGCACTGTACAGTTCCTCCTTACTCAGTATTTGCTCTCAATGTATGTGAGAAGAGTGTGTGTGATGGCGAGCTTATAAAATATAATTCTGTGACGGCTTCTGATCAAAAAATTGCACTTACATTATTCAAGGGGAAGAAATGTCATTTTACACATGCCAAGACCCTACTGATAAACAGCAAGTCGTAATTAAGTACCTCCCGGACGAGATTAAAGAAGGGGATGTGGAATAAGAACTATGAGGCCTTTAAAGACAAGATCTTTCAATTTAATTCTACAAAACAAAAAACTAAGAATCAGATACGCCTGCAGCCGGTGATATGTTTATCCACGCCCGAAAATCGATTCTATACATGACCTGGAACATATTCTTGTCACCGAGGCAACGGTACAGTCTTAAAGACACAAAGAGGGTTCGCCTTGTTGTGATGCCAAAGGCATTTTCACACGGACAACTATAGGAACCCTACCAACAACGTGCTGGCCACCACCTGCCAAAAGACTGCAAACAACCAACAGGACAAAAGCCCACTTTTGCAAACTGTGGCGAAGGACATACCACTTCCTGAAGAGGCACTTACAAGTTCCGAGACTCCCTTCGCACTGAAAAGTGTGCAGACACAGCCACTTGATAACAGGAGAAGTACCAACAATATAAACGTAAACAGCCTAAAAGATTTTCCAAAACAAACGTCACCACAAGTCGGAAAAACTACGGCTCAGACATCGCCGAGCACAGTACGGACGAAAATCAACTGACATTCCGGAAATACTGCATGCCACCTCTGGTGTAAGCTATTTTGTAATTACGGCAACCACAGCTTAGATTATATATTGTTGCTTTAAAGATATTTCCAAAAATTCTGCAAAACAATCAAAAATCATTTAAAAAGTTTGAAAATGAATGAAAGTTCTTTATTTGGCAACACAGCAGGTTTCACAACATCATAGATACATCTACAGGTTATAATCTGTGCTGAATACAAAAGATGTTTTTATAAAATGCTGTTCGTTCGTAGTGTATAATAGGGAGAAAAAAGAACAGGTTTTTACTCACTGCTTTTCACCGAATAAGGCTAAACAAAATGTACGATCTCCCAACGATCAAGCTGTGAATCGATTAATTGCCTATCCTCTTGAAAGGTTAGGCAATTAATCGATTCAGAACCTCTTCAAAGGTTAATCATCGAATAGCTAAACTTGGAATTTATACACTGTATGGTGAACGTCCAAAAGCGTCGGAACTGGTGTGGCAATAAAATATCTAGGAAACGAGAGCAAATCACTGCAAAATAGAACATACAGGGCAGAACCAGTGATAACTCACACTCATGCGCCAATAAAATACCTGCCAAACGAGAGCAAATTGAAACGTATAGAGCAGATACAATGATAATGGACACTGTGTAGTGAAAGACGTTACTCACCAAAGTTGTATTACTCGTATTATAAGAATAACTTTTTGGGACCTTCCAATAAGAAAGTGCCAAGATGGTGTTGTCGGAGCTATGAAAGTTTAAAGTACTCATCAGATGATAGGTTCTTGCACCATGTATTGATAGTCCATCCTGCGTGGTATACATTGCAGTGGACTGTTGTGACAGTTGCACGGTAAAAGAGCTCACTGAGAGGTACTAATACAAACTGAACGCGGGCCGAGCAGGCGTGGCGTGAAGAAAAACCAGGCACACGCAACACGCGACGGGACACGGGGAACAGAATTTCACTTACTCGGTAAACAACTGAAAATTAAAAGTAGTATTACAGAATTTACCGATAAATACGAGTATAAATTGTGCTGTAATAGAAAGGGTGAATGAAAAGCACTGTGGTGATTAAATAAATGAATAGCATGAATAAAATATATTTTTCAAAAAATACGAAAGTGTTTGCAGAAAAATTATTTGATGATTCTATAATAAGCAGGCTTTTAAACAGTAACACACATCCGGTACGCAAGATATGAGGGTGGTTAATCGAGGGAGTTCAGGCAATGAAAACTAGCCAAAATGCTGGAGTGTTTCAGCTTAGTTTGGTTGGCCAATACATGGGTGGATCCCTCCTTCAAAGATCTCACAATGCGCTCTTCTTCTCAAACGTCCTGGTATGGATAATAAATTAAAAATTTTATTTAAGGAAAACTAACGAACCACCTTAAACGCTTAGGAAGATGTACAGATTAAGAAATCTTTGAAGTACTCGCCCACCCACACACTGACCAACCAAACTAAGCTGAAACACCGTAGCATTTTGGCTAAGTTTGATTGCCTGAGCTCTCCCAATCGACTCCCTTCATATATTGGAAGAACTTATTACCGGATGGCCACTTCAGACTTTCGTAGCTCCTTCACCGTTGTCTAAACGCCGTTTTATTAATAAGCTTGAAAACGGGTTTTGTTTACCAGCTATTCCTCGTTAAAAGGAGTTCACTTGCTGCCCCATTTTCTCCCTATTTGTACTTGACTTTAGTCAGTCAAAAAAATTTCGGTTAGTATTAATCTGTAGCTAACTAAACGAACTATGCTTTTATCCACCTGGCGGAGATCTTGTGTGTGCTAACTGCACGTCTCTTTTGATAGGACTTCGTTTAATAGGGAGTCAACTTTCTAGACCTTGAGTCTGTTATAACATATCTTTCATCAGTGATGCCTTTCACTATACGGTGTACATTACCACTGTTCCTGCAACATCTGTTCTTAATTTGCGGATGTTCGTTCTCTTTCTCTAGGTCTTTCATTGGAGAACGAGATTTGACGCTTTCGACGTTCACCTAACGGTTTATAAATTCCATGTTTACTCAAGGAGTAAGTTACCTTTTAAGAGGTTAGACAGTTAGTCGGTTTACAGCTTGAACATTGGGATACCGTACATTTTTTCTACGCTTATGAAGTGAAAAGCAGTGAGTAAAAACACTTCGGTGACTCTTGGTCTTAGGTTAGTGGTGTTTAACGTCCCGTCGACAACGAGGTCATTAGAGACGGAGCGCAAGCTCGGGTTAGGGAAGGATGGGGAAGGAAATCGGCCGTGCCCTTTCAAAGGAACCATCCCGGCATTTGCCTGAAACGATTTAGGGAAATCACGGAAAACCTAAATCAGGATGGCTGGAGACGGGATTGAACCGTCGTCCTCCCGAGTACGAGTCCAGTGTGCTAACCACTGCGCCACCTCGCTCGGTCGGTGACTCTTGCTGTTATACACCGCACAGAGGTGATGAGAGTCATGGGACAGCGGTATGCACATATACAGATGGCGGTTCCATCGCGTACTCAAGGTGTAATAGGGCAGTGCATTGGCGGAGCTGTCATTTGTACTCAGCTGACTTAAAAGTTTCCCAATATAATCGTGGCCTCACGACGGGAATTGACAGACTTTGAATGCGGAATGGTAGTTGGAGCGAGAACATACCAGTTCGGAAATAGTTAGGGAATTCAGTATTCCGAGATCCATAGTGTCAGGAGTGTGCCGAGAATACTAAATTTGAGGCATTACCTCCAACATCCGACAACGCTGGGATCGACGGTCTTCACTTAACGACCAGAACAGCAGTGTTAGTGTCGAGTTGTCAGGGCTAACAATGAAATAACAGCAGAAGTCAATGCACGACGAACGTCAAACGTATTCCCCAGGACAGTGCAGAGAAATTTGCCGTTAAGGGGCCATGTGAGAAGACTACCGACGCGGGTGCCCTTGGTAACAGCACAACACCGTCTGCAGCGCGTCTACAGGGCTCGTGACCTCGTCGGTTGGGCCCTAGACAAGTGGCTTGGAGAGGTGAGTCCCTATTACGGTAGGTAACAGCTGGTGGCATGGTACGAGTGCGGCGCAGGTGCCATGAAGGCATGGACCCAGGTTGTCAACAAGGCACTGAGCTGGTGGCTCCACAACAGTTTGGGCTGTGCTTACATGGAATGGACTGCTTCCTCCGCTATGATCGGCTATTGCAGCCATTCATGGACTTCATTTTCCCAACCAACGATGGAATTTTTATGGATAATAATGCGCCATATCACTGGGCCACAATTATTCGCCATTGGTTTGAAGAAAATTCTGGACAGTTCGAGCGAATGATTTGGCCACCCAGATCGCCCGACCTGAAACCAATCGAACGTTTATCCGACATAATCGAGAGGTGAACTCAAGCTCAAAATCCTGCATTGGCAGCGCTTTCGCAGCTATGGACACCCATAGAGTCAGCATGGCTCAGTACTTCTCCAGAAGACTTCCAACGATTTCAAATGGCTCTAAGTACTATGGGACTTCACATCTGAGGTCATCGGTCCCCTATACTTAGAACTACTTAAACCTAACTAACCTAAGGACATCACACACATCCATGCCCGAGGCAGGATTCGAACCGGCGACCGTAGCAGCCGCGTGGTTCCGGACTGAAGCGCCTCGAACCGCTCGACCACAGCTCCAAAGGCGATTTCTTGAGTCCACGGCATGGTGAGTTGCTGCACTACGACGAGGAAAAGGAGATCCGATACGTTATTAGGAGGTATACCACGACTTTTGTCACCTCGGTGTATAAATTAACAGTATTTTATAAAAATATTTTCTTGTATTCAGTAGAGATTATCACCATAAGATGCACCTAAAATTGTATGAAATCGGTTATGTTGCTAACAAAGCAACCTGTATACAGCTAAAGAGGCCTTAAACAATTTTCATTCATTTTCAGGGAGTTTTAAAGGATTAATTCAGTAACAACATCTATAGTGTGACCTCTTTTCTGTCAAACTTACGACAAAGAAATATATTCGCAGTCGTAAAAATAATGGTCCTCGTAGAAGTATAATGAAGGTTTTTGCACCTTATTGGCTCAAAGACCAAACATCAACAACAAAAATGTGGAACTAAACAAATTCACAACCCAACATAGAGTTGTTATCCCACTTATAACCGAGACTAGCCTCAGACCGTCGCAAGACTTGGACTACATAATATCATAGGGCACAGGGTGGACAGAGTCAAAAGAAGAGGTAATGGTACGCCAGTATTTATAAGAAATTCGAAAGCCTATTCCTTAAAGGATCTTCCCCCTACTAAACGCCTTGGAGGCGACTGCAATTATAGTCAATACCACACACGGAAATATGACAATAATAGCGGCATATCTGAGTCCTGATAACTCTCTGGATGAAAACGGTACATTTTCTGTCTTTGATGCATAGAACAAAATAATAATATGTGGAGATCACAACACTAAATACTTATCTTGGAATTTTCGTCATAATAATGCAAGAGGAGAGCAACTACACAATGTAGAGGAGAATCTCCAAGTCATCACACTCGGCCCTGTTGACCCTACACACTTACTGGTTCAACTGGCTCTGAGCACTATGGGACTTAACATCTTAGGTCATCAGTCCCCTAGAACTTAGAACTACTTAAACCTAACTAACCTAAGGACATCACACAACACCCAGCCATCACGAGGCAGAGAAAATCCCTGACCCCGCCGGGAATCGAACCCGGGAACCCGGGCGTGGGAAGCGAGAACGCTACCGCACGACCACGAGATGCGGGCACACACTTACTCGCAGCTCCAAATTACCAACCTGAAGTACATGATATAGCAATGATTAAAAACGTGAGAATCGCCCCATATTTAAGAATCATCAGCAACCTCACATCAGAGCACAGTTCGGTTATCGAAAATCTGACGATCGCAACTGAACCACCAAACCCACCAACCAAGAAAGTAATAAATTCGAACCAATCTCCCGATTATTTACATAACAACACTAGTCAACCACAGAACCATCAGGCATAGGGGAAATCGACGCCGCATTCAACGAATTAACAAGGAAAACATAAAAGAAGGCGGAGAGACAAAGAACAGTGACTACAACATTTAACTCGGCGTTTAATGAGGAATTTTGTCCTTTACTGGAGGACCTGATGGCCTTACGGAACAAGGCCAAGAAATTTTGAGGACAAGCGACAAATGAAGAGACTTACTAAAGAGCTTCACCAGCGTGCCATAGACTAGCGCACGTAAGTATGGGAGGATAAAATCGAGAATTTACTGTTGCAGACCAGAAATGAACTGAAACTTGTCAGAGCAATCCGGGATCCAAAACCTTCTAAAACAGTTTTGCAAGGCTCAGCTGGACGTATTAGTGACTCGTTGCATAAAGCTCAACTGTTCTCCTCGACCTGTCAGACTCTTAACACCTTAAACGCGCAGGATTGCGACATTAGAGAAGACGAAATGATTCGTTTCACATAAGAAGCTCTGGAGAGAAAGCAGACAGTGAGAATCGATCACCCACAACTTACAAAACGGCTGAAATCAGAAAAGTGTTGAGACATCTAGGGACAGATGGCATATCAAAAGAATCGAGAAAGCCTATGGTATTGCTGCCTGCTGTAATAATACTTTCCAGCATCTTGGAAAACGTCCCATATAGCACCGATCCCTAAACCAGAGAAAACGCAAGACAAGCAGTTAATCACAGACCACATCCAAAGCCTGACTTGCAATACTAAGAATATCCTGATTCATCGCTTACAACATCAATAGATGGAATCACATCGCTGCGACCATCTTAGACAGCTGAAAGGCGTATTACAACGTCAGTAAGGCGAAATTAGTAACAAAGATGAATCTACTCGGAGTCGTACCACACTATACAGGGTGAGTCACCTAACGTTACCGCTGGATATATTTCGAAAACCACATCAAATACTGACGAACCGATTCCACAGACTGAACGTGAGGAGAGGGGCTAGTGTAATTGTTTAATACAAACCATACAAAAATGCACGGAAGTATGTTTTTTAACACAAACCTACGTTTTTTTAAATGGAACCACGTCAGTTTTGTTAGCACATCTGAACATATAAACGAATACGTGATCAGTGCCGTTTGTTGCACTGTAAAATGTTAATTACATCCGGCGATATTGTAACCTAAAGTTGACGCTTGAAACCTCCGACGTTCAGTTGCGTGTTGTAACAAACACGGGCCACGGTCGGCGAGCAGTATCTGCAGGGACATGTTTACGATGACGACCGTGTTTACGAGTGTGGCTGTAGTGCACTGTTGTGGTTTGGTCTAGCTGTCGCAGTGTCCGCGTGTAGCGCTTGCTGCTATTGTTATTCTGCATTCGTCTCCGCACGCAGACCAACTGTAGTACACCGTGTTACCAGACGTCTGTGATAGTGTAGTGTTGTAGGAACTGTGACCATGGTGTATTCGAACTCTGAAAACGCGGAGATGATACTCATCTATGGCGAGTATCGACGAAATGCAGCTGAAGCCTGCAGGGTGTATGCAGAACGGTACCCGGACAGAGAGCATCCAACGTGCCGCACATTGCAAAACATCTACCGCCAACTGTATGCAACAGGTATGGTCGTAGCACGCAAACGGGTCCGTAACAGGCCCATCACAGGAGAAGCGGGTGCAGTTGGTGTGTTGGCTGCTGTTGCCATGAACCCACACATGAGTACACGGGACATTGCGAGAGCCGGTGGACTGAGTCAAAGTAGTGTCATGCGCATACTGCATAGTCACCGCTTTCACCCGTTTCATGTGTCGCTACATCAGCAATTACATGGTGATGACTTTAATCATCGACTGCAATTCTGTCAATGGGCATTAACAGAGAATGCGTTGCAGTTCTACCTGTTTACCGATGAAGCGTGTTTCACAAACCACGGGGCAGTGAATCTACGGAACATGCATTACTGGTCCGTGGACAATCCTCGCTGACTCAGACAGGTAGAGCGACAGCGACCGTGGTCTGTAAACGTATGGTGTGGAATCGTTGGCGACCACCTCATTGGCCCTCACTTCATTGCAGGGGTCCAAACAGCTGCAACATACATCGCGTTTCTACAGAATGATCTGCCAACGTTGCTCGAAAATGTCCCACTGGAAACTCGTCGACGTGTGTGGTATCAGCATGATGGTGCACCTGCACATTCCGCAATTACACTAGGCTGACCCTTGACAGGATGTTCGACGGGCGTTTCATAGGACGTGGAGGACGCATAAATTGGCCAGCCCGTTCTCCTAATCTTACACCTCTGGAGTTCTTTCTGTGGGGTACGTGAAAGGAGAATGTGTACCGTGATGTGCCTACAACCCCAGAGGATATGAAACAACGTATTGTGGCAGCCTGCGGCGACATTACGCCAGATGTACTGCGGCGTGTACGACATTCATTACGCCAGAGATTGCAATTGTGTGCAGTAAATGATGGCCACCACATTGAACATCTATTGGCCTGACATGTCGGGAAACACTCTATTCCACTCCGTAATTGGAAACGGAAACCACGTGTGTACGTGTACCTCACCCCTCATGGTAATGTACATGTGCGTCAGTGAAAAAGACCAATAAAAAGGTGTTAGCATGTGGACGTAATGTGCTATTCCAGTCTCTTCTGTACCTAAGGTCCATCACCGTTCCATTTGGATGCCTACGTAATTCGGTGCTCTCCGATACACACGATCGAACAGCGGAGGAGTGGTACTCAAGCGTCAACTTTAGGTTACAATATCGCCGGATGTAATTAACATTTTACAACGCAACAAACGGCACTGATTACGTATTTGTTTATATGTTCAGATGTGCTAACAAAACTAACGGGATTCCATTTTAAAAAACGTAGGTTTGTGTTAAAAAACATACTTCCGTGCATTTTTGTATGGTTTGTATTAACCAATTACACTAGCCCCTCTCCTCACGTTCGGTCTGTGGAATCGATTCGTCAGTATTTGATGTGGTTTACGAAATATATCCAGCGGTAATGTTAGGTGACTCACCCTGTATAATTAAGACCATTGACAACTTTTTGCAAGACGGATGTTTCATTGTAAAACCAGACGACCAGAGATCAAGCATGAAATACCTCGAACAGGATATTCTTCAGGTCTCAGTCTTGTCATCAACTCTTTATTGTACGCAAATTACCTTCCAACGTCCGCCCCATTAGCTGAACGGTCAGAGCGTTGGTTTACCACGCACGGGGCCCCTGGATCGATTCCCTGCTGGGGAGGTACATTTTCTCCCCTCAGGGACTGGGTGTTGTGCTGTCCTCATCATCACTTCATCCCCACTGTCGACGCGCAGGTCGCCCAATGTGGCGTCGCACTCAATAAGACCTGCACTTGGCGGCCGAACTTCCCTACTGGGAACACCCGGCCACTGACGCCATACGCTCCTTTCCATTACCTTCCAACGCTACCTCAGATTGTGAAAGCCCATTTCGCAGATGGCATTGCTTTATTAACGAGCAGCAGCAGTAGCAACTGACCTCCTCAAAACACAATCGGCCATACGACCATAGGAGAACAAAGGGCGAATGAAAACAAGGTTCAGTTAAATGCCGACAAGACGAAAGCACTGATGTTTACCCGAAAACGTCCAAACCTAAGAGATCATCTATTAGTTAACAATACGGCCATCTTCGTGTAATACAGTACTCGACAAGAAGCTGCTATACAAAGACCGTACGTAAACGAAGAAGGAGAAAATGGACCGACGGATACATAAAATATTTCTATTACTTACCAGAAACCAAATGAGTACAAGAAACAAATTTTCTTTACAAAGCTACATTATTACTAACAATGACGGATGGTTTCTCACTTTGGGGACTCACAGCCCACTCAAAATTAAGACCTTGCAGGTCATAGAGGATAGATGATCATGACTAATTATGAGAGGCCCGAGATGGTCTCGGGACAAAGACCTCCATACAGAACTAAATGTGGACAGAATCACAAATATCGTTAAGAATCACACACGGAAAGAACTGTAAAAACTGGAAACATTAAGACCAACATCAAGACATCCTGAACACAGTGGAACTCTTTCACCAGAAATGTGGCACAGAATTCTAGTAAAAAAATCAATAATACTGTCTGCAAGTTTGTTTACTTTGTACAGCCCTTGTATATATTATTTCCACCTTTCAACATTTCATTATTTCCATTATATATTTGTGTAAGTTTGCTATCTGAGGTACTGATACCACATAATTGCTTTCCTTTCACCAACTCTTTCTTTCACTTTCGGTTTGTATTAGACAACTGCTTATCAGAATATCTAAATGTTGAAAAATAAAACCTGACACCGAAGCGAGGAGTAATGAGTGCAAGTATGAGGGCGGAGAGTAAAGTGGGCATTGCTATCAACAGCAAGTACCATGAGTGATCGGAACAAGTTCGTTTCCAAAACACGCACATCGTATTTGCAGTGCTGTACTGATATTTTCATTGCTATACAGATACAGAGATAAATGAACTGAGAAATCAAACGAAATACAATTATTATGTAACGAGTCACGAGAGACCGTGATCCCCTTACATCAAAATACTCAGAAAATATTTCTGAAAAATTTCCGAAATTTATTTACTACTAGAATATTATGTAGAAATACTGTAAGAAAAAAATGTTGAATTAATAAAGAACTCATTGATGGAACCAGATTGGGCAGTACGAGAAAAGTAGTGACTGGTAGAAAGGAGCAAATCGTGTGAAGAGAAATAGAGATGGAACGGCCTATAAGCGCAAATTATCTGAGGGATGTACATGTGTGTGTCTGTGTGTGTGTGTGCATAAGTGTGTGTGTGTGTGTGTGTGTGTGTGTGTGAGAGAGAGAGAGAGAGAGAGAGAGAGAGAGAGAGAGAGAGACAGAGAGACAGAGAGGGAGAGAGACAGACATTGCAGGACAAACTGGGCGAAATTTTTGACCATATACTGAAAACAGGCCACAACATCGAAAACATAGAAACGGACTTGAAGGTCCTGCATGTTCAATCCAAAGGCTCAGACTACCCATTTTAAAAGCCTTTCGTATCATACTATCTGGCCAAAGGCCTTGCCGTAGTGGTAACACCGGTCACCGGTTTCCGTCGGATCACCGACGTTAAGCGCTGTCGGGCTGGGATAGCACTTGCATGCGTGACCGTCGAGTCTACCTAGCGTTGTTGGCAAGTGGGATGCACTCAGCCCTTGTGAGGCAAACTGAAGAGCTACTTGACTGAAAAGTAGCGGCTCCGGTCTCGTAAACACGTACGGCCGGGAGGGTGGTGAGCTGACCACTCTCCCCTCCGTATCCGCATCCAGTCACGTCTGTGGGCTGAGGATGACACGGCGTACGGTCGGTACCGTCGGGCCTCCATGGCCTATCATTCCAACGTCAGCGAAAAAAGTGAAAATTAATTTCGTGGGTAAATTCCTCACATGTAGACACACACACACACACACACACACACACACACACACACACACAGAATACCAAAGGTGCTTGCTACCTTCATTGCATCTCTATTACCCATCCCCCTTCCCCATACCCGTTGTTCATTCCAAACGGTCCCTGCTTCTCTCCTATCTGGTAATAATTATTTCCATTTGCAAATTGTAATTACGAAAATGAATAAAGTTTCCGATTCATACGGTTGCCGGTAGGGACCTTCGCGCTGCAGCTAGTACTAAAGCTCTATATGCGGAAAGTACAGGGTGGTTATAATTAAATTTTCAATTCTTGCCCCAATATAGATGGAAAACAATTTATCCTATGGGTTCACAACTTTATTGAAATGATGTTCAGGCTGGTCGTATAGCGACTTGTGTTAGAAACCGGTGCTGCTACGGCGACGTAGGTTTGAAACACATGCATCAGTGTGCATTAATTACAGCTGCAGACAGCCAACATGGGCAATGTGACCAGGGATTTACTTGTAAAGCTGTTAGATCAAAAAAACAACATTAGTGCTGCTGTTCTCTATGAGTATCGTAGCATTAAATGAATGTGGAGAAGTCTTCTTCCCGCATCGGGGTTGAAGAACACGATTCAGAAGTTAGAATTAACTGGCTTTGGAAACTGCTCGTGGGAGATACCGACGGATAATGGCGCCAAAAATTGTTGAAGAAGTTACTGTTGCCATAGCTGAGAATTCTGGTCTCAGTGTGTTATCTTCAAGTAGTGCACGAGCTGTGTAACGACATCTGACATTCCGTGGTCCACTGTTAGAAAAATTTTGCGAACAATTGTGAAATGGTATCTCTAGAGCGTTTCCAGGTTGCCTTGAATGCAGGTGGTAGTCAAGTTGAGCAACGTTTGTAAACTGTAACATAAATACGGTACAAAATTACCAAACGTTACCCATTCGTGTGAAAATTGTGTTTTTTTCTCTTCCTCATGTCCTTACAAACATTTAAACAAAGTTTCATTGTCCGAAGATTTTTCGTTTCTCATGGGGACCCCCTCAAGTAGCGAAAGTTTAATTATAACCTCCTTGTATGTTAAGGTGGCCGACAGATGTCATTTTGGGGCTATCACGCTCCTGATCACATATTGCCAGCTACAGTATTCTTAGCCGTTTCTGTAATACAGAAGTAAAATAGATTAATGCTACTATAATTAACGCAGAATACTAGTCTCAGACTAAACGTTTCGAATAATCATCAATGGATATTAGAAAAACAGAATGTTCTATTCCGATTACATTTACATGTCTTTTATACATTTCCTATCTTCTTTTATCTCTTTGTTTCCTGTTATAGTACACCAAACGCAAATAAAAGAGTGAGCAATTATGTAGCACTCATCAAGAATTTACCATTAACTAGGATGCGAAGTGTCAACGGCCTTCCAGCAGTGGTACCACCGATTCCCGTCATATCACCAAAGTTAAGCGCTGTTGGGCTTGGCTATCACTTGAATGCATGACCGTCCCGGTCTGCCGAGCGGTGTTGGCACTTGGGGGGTACGAATCACTTGTGAGACCAAATGACTGGGAAGTAGCGGCTCCGGTCATGAAAACAGAGAATGACTGGGAGAGCGAAGTGCTGGCCACATTAACCTCCACATCCTCCTTCATTCAATGACGCCTATCGGATCAGGATGACATGGCGGTCGGTTGGTCGGTGCGATTGGGCCTTCAGAGGCCTGTCCGGATGGAGAGTACTCGAAGTGAAGCAATTGCCAGACGTCGTGACGCAGCTGTACATCACTTTTATTTGAGTTTTTCAAACAATTGCGAACGAATAATATACATAATGAATTTATTTTCACATCATTACACAGCAGCGTTGATCACGAGTTTGTTCAAGGTTAAACATATCAGCTCTTTGTTATCATGATACAACCGTCAGCGAATTTTCATTCTTAAGATAAATTAGGTCGTTTAAGCCTAAAAATTTAACTTCTTGCATCTCTCTCTTTAGCAACGATCCTGCCCAGAAAGAACGAGGCTCTCGTACTCTTCATGTATTTTTCGCCCTTTCCCGAGAAAGGAAATACGGCCCGTAGTTTCTTGCGGAAAAGACGGGTACAGGAATCACATAACCGGATTTTTTGGAGATCTGGCTGCTTTCTCGTATCGATATTAGTTTTCTTATGATCTTTGACCGACATGTTGCCGTTGGTGGCCGAGCGGTTCTAGGCGCTACAGTTTCCGTGGAGCTCCTGGACCGTGGTGTTAGCTCCTGGCAGGCCACCAATATTGGGCTCTCGTTACTTCTTGTAAGTCATTGGTTTATCAGAAGGGTACCGAGCTCACAGGGCAATGTTCACTGTCATTTTGGTCTGTCTCCCTTCTGTTTGTTGGGTACGGACGTCTGTGTCTCCATGGTATTCGAAGGGCAATGAAATTCCAAGATCCGATAGAAATTTTAGACTGATTCATTGGCTGATACCTTATTATAATATGTTTTATGTGTTAATCTCATGTATCCGTGGTGTTTGTGTAACTTCACTCAGTGTAAAGCCCTGTGTTCCAGAAGAAAGTTTATTTGGAAGGTTGGTAGTAAGCAGTAGTGTGTTTGAGTTATCTGTTCTTGCCTCCCTCCCTCTAATTTTTCTGATGTTTAGAGTAAATTATTGGGCACGTGGTTTTCAATTGGAGGCGCAGTGAAATGTTTGGTATTACCAGTTACCACGGATGGTTAATTGTTCACGTCAGAATGTGTGTCGGTTTTGCAATGTCACTGTCATATTTACAATTTGCTTTTGTTGTGCTGTGCTATCTAGGAGATTATATAGCGTGTCTGTTAAATTTAAGTGTTTCAGGTAAATTTTAGTCTGTTCCATGACGCATTTGTTCTCTCCAAGTTGGTATGGGCTGATGTGTCTACGGCTGATCTTTGAAAACCATGCGAATGTCCTTGTGGCTGCTTTAATGGTTTGCTGAAGAAAACTTATATTACTGTTATATTGCTGGACTTATTTTTTTAAAAAATATCTTTAGCTGGTTTCTTAAATATTTTGTTTGTCATGGTTTTTGGTCAGAGCTCAGATTAATTAATTCTACCCTAAGAGTTATTTATTTGATGCATGGCTGTGTCTTGGAATTCTAATTAAAATTAATTGTGTTATAGGGAACTGTCGTTAACAATCTTTTGTATCTCATTGCCAGTACGTGTTAACTCGGATTGGGCTCCATTTACTCACGGCTAGTCGGCTTGCTTAGCCAGGTGTTCACGTCATTTGGAGTGCATACACTCGCCAGCTCTAGCCGCTGTCTATCTTTCTCGCTATTTCCTCCAATCTCAGCCGCACTGCTTAATGTTCTTGTTCAAGTTAAGTTTATACTTGGAATAATTATGCATTAGTATCCGTTAGCTTGTGGCCATCACTTTCAGCAAATTTTGATGTATGTTTCTAACGCAAATCTGCTGTAGCTTAATTTTTCATGTGTTATAGGAAAATGTATTAAATCTTCAATTGATGTGTTTCTGGGCTCAAAATTATCGTGCCTACACATTGGTGTTTAATTGTTTTTGATTGTTTTAAGTATATGTTTCATTCTCATCATTGGGTAATTAAGGCCCTTTTGATCTGTTCAAATGGCACTGAGCACTATGGGACTTAACATCTATGGTCAAGAGTCCCCTAGAACTTAGAACTACTTAAACCTAACTAACCTAAGGACATCACACAACACCCAGTCAACACGAGGCAGAGAAAATCGCTGACCCTGCCGGGAATCGAACCCGGGAACTCGGGCGCGGGAAGCGAGAACGCTATCACACGACCACGAGCTGCGGACATTTGATCTGTTATTTAGTCTGTTTTTTAGTCTTACGTCTGCCTTTATTATTCCATTCTGTGTCTTATGTTGGAGGTGGCGCAGTGGTTAGCACACTGGACTCGCATTCGGGAGGACGACGGTTCAATCCCGTCTCCGGCCATTCTGATTTAGGTTTTCCGTGATTTCCCTAAATCGTTTCAGGCAAATGCCGGGATGGTTCCTTTGAAAGGGCACGGCCGATTTCCTTCCCAATCCTTCCCTAACCCGAGCTTGCGCTCCGTCTCTAATGACCTCGTTGTCGACGGGACGTTAAACACTAACCACCACCACCATCTTATGTTGGGAGTGAAAGAGTACCAAGTTATCTGGGGTTAAAGTCAGCTTTAAATTTTCTGTAAATTATTTAAATTGGCAGTGAATTTTAAATGTTTCTCATTACTTGGGCTTTTATTTAATTAAAAAATGTCTTAATTGGCTGCTATGTGACTGAAACTGCGTAAAATAAATTTGTATTCTACCAGTGAACGAAGTCTGTAAAATATCCACCGGTCCACCCCTTCTCGGTTTTCCTACCTGGCGGAATTAAGAGGCCATAATTATTTCACTGGATTTTCCCACATGTGCGAGGATACATCTAAAATTCGTTTTTCAACACAATGGCTCCCGCATGTTTGAGAATCTCTTAAAAATGAAGTGCCTTCACCAAGTTGCAGCTATAAGGGGCTACGGATATCACTTTGCAGCATTGGCCTCCGAAGTCGCCTGACCTCATGACATGTGACCTTTCTCTCCAATAGCACTGGGCTAACTACATGTCGTACACCAACAGCAGTGAATGCAAGAACACCAGAGATGCTTGCAAAGCTGTGGGACGAGTGTACTATCGTCTGGAAGTTTCTCGTGTGACTGGTAGTATTGGCATTGAACATTTGTGAGAAGCAAATGAAACTTGTTTTCATAAACTTTATTGTGAAAATTATCCTGAGGCTCTATGTGCGTGCATGTAAAGGAAATGCACACTCTTTCTGCATGAATTAAAAATTTCTAAGAGTTTATATAATTTTTTTTTGAACACACAACCTTCAGAAACCAGATGAATCTTTTTGAAACACACTGCACTATGTGAACGAGATGTGCACACCATGGCTGTGACATAATATCTTGTAACAAGCTGGAGGGGTATATCACTTTTCATGTGTGTGCACTTTTCATTCTGGTATTTGGCAATAATTATAGCTTATATGAATGCATGGTGTCTGTTCTTTGGACATGTGTGAAAGAAGAGACATTATGCATTCATATAACTGATACGCTTTGATGGACTATTAAACCGCAACCACTTGTGCGAATGCACACTTTTACGTTCAACCTCGGGCGGAAATCTAAAATTAGCGAGCACAGAGGACACGGATGGGGACTCCGAATAAGATTTGGCTTTAAGTGAGAGTGTGAGTCGGCCCAGGAGCTTGCCGAGTTAGTCCGCGCATTTGCGAATAACATTGTGATGCAGTGATTAAAGCAACTGCCCTGTAAGCAGGAGACACCGGTTCGAGTCCCAGCCCGACAGACATTTTCACTTGTCGCCAATGATTCCGGATAGACACCCCATGTCCTTTTCTTCCCTTCCCGCCCCACCCCATCCATCTTCAATATACGTAATAATTATTGCATTTTTTCAGCTCTAACAATGATTGCTTAGCAGTCGAAACCAGGCAACTATATCATACACCAGCTGGCAGGGTATTTATTTTAGTAAGTTTCTCTTAGGTTCGAAAACGAAGACTGAACTGTATTTCCAGTGTAATATCGAAAACATTTCATATCGATGTATTTGTGAAAACACCTTTGAAATTATAAAACAGTTCCCGCACCCTGTTGGCAGCTGCATCGCGTTTCTACAACGCGATTTCGTAAACGTCTCTATGGTAACAATACTCCACAGCTCTAGAGACAGCTATTATTTTCGACTGCAGTCGTTTGCGCTACTACCTAGGGCATAACCACGCCTAACATACACCAACAAGCGACAAACGTCGACAAACCCCTACATATCATCACCGTTGACTGGATATGCCAGCTGCTATTAAAGCCGACCAACAGGCTACAGCAGGGAATCCGACGAGCTCGCACACTGACGCACAAACAAATCGCCAACATCACCCTGCACTGTGCATCTGATATTTGACCTATTGGATACAAAACGATGATGAACCGCCGGCCTGTGTGGCCGAGCGGTTATAGGCGCTTCAGTCTGGAACCACGCGACCGCTATGGGCTCAGGTTCGAATCCTGCCTCGGGCATGGACGTGTGTAATGTCCTTACGTTAGTTAGGTTTAAGTAGTTCTAAGTTATAGGGGACTGATGACCTCAGATGTTAAGTCCCATAGTGCTCAGAGCCATTTTGATGATGAACCTAACTGTTACAGGTTTGCTGACGCTGACCAAGAGATCAACACCGGCACCCAGCGACAGCCGCCAATTAACAGCACCGCACAACGTCAAAGATATCGACCTGCATGATACCCACTACTAACAAAGCCTACCCTTACATGACCTGTCACAGGCAGCAAGGCATCCGCTACTGCTCTTACTACGTGACCTAACTATCGGAGAGACTTTTTTCCCTTGGCTCTTGCCTTGGAACTTTTTTCCCTGTGCCCTTTAAATCGCTACCCTTCGTTCGACTTTCGACCCAACCTATCTCCAGATGTGCGCGTATCAATGGTTAAATTTAAACAGACGTATGCAAACATCGCAATACCCACATCCTGCGACACCTCACTTTAGTGAATACTAACCCCTATGCAGAGATGGCAGTAGACCTTTTGAGTTGGCCATCATGCCGGTGTGGGCGTGGGGGGGGCTCCACCTCTACTTAAAAAAAAAGGTTTGCGAAAGGCTGTGAAAAGAGCTATCAGGTGCAAGCGATTTTAAGCTGTGTCGACCCGTAGGAGTGTCTTTGTAGTAAAGAATAAATATATTAAAACTTCGTCCACGATGCGGCATTTTTTAGGCATCTCAGTGTTTATTATGTCATATCTCCTGAACTTTATGTCGTACAAGGGTTTATTTGTTTAGGTGCATTCAGTGGCCTATGTGAATACTGTCTGTGGAATTTATTGCGAACAGAATTAGCAATACAGAAATAATAAATTTAAACGTCGTGCGTTATGCCGCAATTTTTCTCGCATCTCAGCATCATATCTTCTAAACTATGTGTGGTAGCATGACATAATTTTGTAAGTGGATTTAGAGACATATGTGGATACTGTCTGCGAAGTTTATGATGAGTAAAGTTAATAGCAGAGAGGTAATAAATTTGAACATCATGCACGATGTGGCAGCTTTTCGCACATGTCATTGTTTATGACGTCGAAGTTCCTGAACTAAGCCAGGTGTGTCGTTTTTACCCACACACGAATTGTTGGCTGACAGTAGCGCATACGTGTAGCAAGTTTGGTTGAAACAGGTTTAGGAAGACACGTGGAACATACATAGATATATAAGTTTTTATAATATGTACGAACCTTGCTTGATCGAGATTATTCACTGAAAATACATACACAGATTCATTTGCAAGAATAACAAAAATAAAGAGTACCCACTAAATTAAAGAAGTCATGCGCATGCTTGAGTTACTTTTATGTTATTGCTTACATTTAACATCCTGGGTGGAAGCATCAAATTAAGACTTAGCAGGTTTCTAGTCGCCAGCTGTGAGAATTTCTCTGTTGAGCATCCGTGGCGCAGCTCGATGGAGCTGGTCCCACAGATTCTCGATTGGGTACTGCTGAGGTCATCGGGCCATAGGCTTAAACACTACTTAATCTAAGTTAAACTTACTTACGGTAAGGACAACACACGCACTCATGCTCGAGGCAGGACTCGAACCCCCGACGGGGGCAAACCGTGGCAAGGCGCCTTAGACCCCACGGCTACCCTGCGCGGCAATTGGGTTTTAATCCAGAGTGTTTAGTGGTCAGCGGAGCACAGTAGACTCATCCTGGTGCTCTTAGAGCCACACCTATATACTGCAAGCTGAATAACACGTTGCATAGTCCTGCTGGTAGGTATCGGCGTGGCGAGGAAAAACAAACTGCTGCAGTGGTGGCCATGCGCTGGTCCACTGTGCCTTCAGAATGACGAAATAACCCAGCGAATATCACAAAAACACACGTCACAGGATAACGTTTCTCCTTTGGCATGGGCCCTTCTGACGAATGTTGCATAGTGTTTCTTTCAGAACTCTCACGCCGCACCCACCAACGACCTTCCGTCCGATTAAGTATATAATGCGATTCATCTGTAAAGGCCAGCTCTAGCCATTCAGTGAATTTCCAATTGCTCTACTGGAGTGAATATTCCAGTCTTCATCGCCGATGAATAGCAGTCAGCATGTGTGCATGAACCAGGCATCTGCTGCGGAGGCCCATACGCAAAAGTTTCGCTAAACGGTCGTCGAGAAGACATTATTGATAGCTCCTTGATCCACCTGGCGATCATTTGCTCATCAGCTGCACGCCTATTCGTCCGTACACATCTCCGCACTACGGTCGCAGGTTCGAATCCTGCCTCGGGCATGGATGTGTGTGATGTCCTTAGGTTAGTTAGGTTTAAGTAGTTCTAAGTCTAAGGGACTGATGACCTGAGATGTTAAGACCCATAGTACTCAGAGCCATTTGAACCATTTTCTTCGTCCTTTCATAGGTCTCTTCAGAGCCATTTCAACCATCCGCCATTTGAACCATCCGCAACCCTCATCCACCCCTGTCGTCTGTGGCCAGAGTGCACCACAGTTGCTTCGACGCCAGCTTTGAATAGCACCACATCGCCAAGCACGGTATACTCTAACCACAGTAGCACTCAAACAGTTTAAAAACTGAGCTGTTTCGTAAATACTCCCACCTTCGGCCCGAAAGTCAATGATAATGCTGTTTTGGATGTCAGACAAATCGCTCTGTTTCCACATTACAACTACTCCACTTTTTTTCCGCGTTCCACCGACACACTTTATATACCCACCACTGCTGGTGTTGCCACCTGCCGTCTGTGAATGGCTATTGCACATGTGCGTCAAACATAGGTGGTGATCAAACTAAAGTGACTACACCATGTACGCATATATTACCCAGGTATGTTTTTACTCCAGTCCTCTTTTAGTTTTTGTCCTCCTTCCCTTTCTCTATCTCCTCCAACCCCTCTTTCTCTGCCGGCTCCGCGTGACCGCTACGGTCGCAGGTTCGAATCCTGCCTGGATGTATGTGATGTCCTTAGGTTAGTTAGGTTAAAGTAGTTCTAAGTTCTAGGGGACTGATGGCCACAGCAGTTAAGTTAGTGCTCAGAGCCATTTGAACCATTTTGAACCTCTCTCTTTCCATATATTCCACCGCCCATTCTCTGTCCATCTCGTCCTGCCCCTCTCTCTGTCTATCGCCTCATTACCCTCTCTCTATCCATCTGCTCCTCCCGTTCTCCCAGCCCCCCTCTGTCCATCTCTTTTTCTTTCCTCTCTCCATATATTTCTTCTCCCCCTGCCTCTGTCTACCTCTGTCCATCTCCTCCTTGCACCACTCTTTCTTCCACTTTATCACTCTCACCCCAACAGGCGCCTGGTGGTTCTTACCCACTCAGTATTTCTTTCCAGCTCGTAAGGAATACATGTACCTAATTTGACTGAAATAGTTCGAGGGGTTAAGAATGAGCTATTTCCCCGTGATTTTGTCCATGTACGCACGTGTCAAATATATTTCAAATATACTTAGATTGTTTGACACGTATATGTACATATATTTCACCTGTATCTCTGGCGCATTTCTCCCTGCATTTTTCAGTTTCACACAGCTCAATGTTTATGACGTCTTGTCCACAGATGTATCGTATAATGATACAATGTTGTTTCGTACATTCAGTGACACATGTGAATACTGTCTGCAAAATGCGCTGCCAATACAGTTCGTAGTAAGGAAATAATAAAACGTCATGTTTCATGTTAGAGTTCTACTGTATGAACAACGAAAATGTTGTAAGCGATAAACGTTTTTTCTGTCATCATTTTGTGGGGATCATCATGGAGCAAAAATTTCGTGAAGGTTTATATATCGACATATATATCGAGGTGGGGTACAACTTCTCTATTTTAGTGGGTATGATTTATTTACATGACATATTTTTAGCAGAATCTGTTATTTCTAAATCGATAAACAATCAAACCTTGAAAGTTGTGAAAAGATAATTATATTATGAAACCATAGAAGTTGTAAGAGCACAGTAATCTTATACGTGTATGGTGTGAAAGGGAGTGAATAACTACGTAAATATTGATGATTAAGCACTGGACCTTTAGCTATGCAGTAAGTGTAAATCTTACGCCCCAGAAAACCATTTGGAAATGCAGTCTGAACCGTAATGTTTAATAAAAATAGTCTCTCTCTCTTTCTCTTTCTCTCTCTCCCTCTCTCATACACACACACACACACACACACACACACACACACACACACACACACACAATCTAGTACAACTGAAAAATAGACTCGTATAGCCATCATTTAAACATTCATTGATGAATAATGATTCGTGAAGAAAGTGATCTAGAACTGAACGAGTGTTTGCCTTCTGCATATGGTGTTCAGCAGTGTTTTAATAAGGGCGTTTTGTAGACACTGACTTTAGGCATAAACGTAATTTCACCCATAGCAATCACTATGTAATTTATTAATTTAATTCCCACCTAACTTCACAGCCACGCGCGAAATCAATTCGCATCACATTCAGCGAGCAGCAACGATCGAAACACCACTGGACGACCTACCTTGTCTGCATCTGTAATCTGACAGCATGCAAAGAGAACCTCCTTATTATTAACACCTTATAACAAACTACGATTATCCATTTTTTCATGTGGAAAGATATTGGTGCACCCCTAATCGCAGAGCAATCGTCAGCAAGCAATGCCAAAATAACCCAACTTCACCTAAACTTCACCGTGGCAAATAATAGAAATGATCTCATCTCCATTCTTTCATGATTGTAGAATCTCTGTACCATTACCAATAGCCACCATATAAGGCCCTTCTCCCTCCAACCCACAACACAGCATCCCATCGTCAAACCACAGTAGAGAGCAAGAACCGGAACTCGAATGGCGAATGCTGTTTCAGACAAAGACAACCTCATAGTTCATAAACCATGAAGTCTTCTTATGTGTTGAGAGACAAACTGGCTCTTCAGAGATGTGACATCGAACCAGGCGAAGTTGCTCGAAGAGCAATCGAAACTGAGTATAGCAGTAACTTGTAAAGTATAGCGATGATAACGGTCGCGATCGATTAAGAGCAATATGTAATGAGAAGCAATGAATTTCACATTAAAATTCCGTAAATGGTTAACAGTTATGTCGTCACCATCGATCATGTTCAAGCAATACGTCAAACTAAGACGCAAAGCGCGTGACATTTGTACGAATCACTAACTAGTTAGGATGCAAAGACAGCTTTGTGTTACAGAAGAAATTACTGGCCGCAGTCTGAGTAAAAATGTCTGTTTTTAAATGTTTGTACGATGGAATGTAGAGATCTGTCACTACATAGTGTTCACGTCTAATTCTTTCAGTTTATTTTCAGTGAAAGGTATGTGATCCAGTCATAAATGGTACTTGAAACACTACACAGATAATGGGCAAAACAATAGTCTTCGCTGGAGGAGCAAAGTATTCTTCGGAACCAATGGAAGGTGGTAGGACACGATATAATGGTCAATTAAAGGAAAATGGAGAATTGTGCCATTTGCTGCCTATTTCCTTTTCTTCATCAAGTACTGAATATCATAACGTAAAACACTACTACCATCGTAAGGTTACAGAACAGTTGACGCTGCGATATTTTTGTTATGTGTTATCACAGACATGCTTGTATATTTAAACACGTCTTTCTACTGTTTGATGAAGAACATGGTATGGTGTGAATGAGACGTTGTGTTACGTAAATAAATTTTGATTAAATGTAAACTGAAGTCAATAAAAAAAGAAATTTAATCATCAGTTCGTTTTGATTATTCCGTTAAACCCTTCATGAAATTTCAACTGTCACACTGTTAATTTTAATACACAGATTAACCCATCAGCCGTTGACATATGATATTTTCAGAACTGTGCCTATGTTTGCAAAGTGAGAGCGTATTTTTAATTTTACATAAAAATGAGTATTTGCGAGGAAAGCTATCATTGTTTCATTCTTCTGCGACAAATGGAAATAACTGGCTATTCAATAATGTTTTCACATTTCCTGTTACTTAAACTACATACCATCACTTATCTTTTCATTTTTACTAACTATAACACATCCACCAAACTGAGCCTGATACATTTCTCTTCTTACCGTCTCCATTTTCAGTCATAGCCTAGGATTATGTTTCAGAGCTGTTTGTTTCTTTACAACTTGCACTAAATTTACTGAAACGGAGAATTTATTCAAGCACGGAGGACGATGTGAATGCCAAAGATTGCAAGTTAGAGCTTTTAATTACATGCAAGTTTTCTTATTTATTCCTCCGTTCGTTGGATAAACAGAAGTAATATTACAGTACAATATACTGTATGACACAAAATTCAAAACTTCTTACATACCAAAATTCTATATAAACTTAGCGAAGGTTATGCCTCATTTCTGGCATACTTTTAGAAAAAGCAATGATTTTAATTATGTGCTACAATACACACCGGACAGTCGCTTAACTGGAATTGCAGCAATATAAAAAAAACAACCGAAAAGCAATATTAACGCAGAAAATTAACAACGGCGCGTGAAGAGGCACGAACTTCAAGCATCACGATAAAGATGTTACTGATATGAATATTTTAGCAGCACTGCTTCACTCATATTTTAAACACCAAATGAAAGTTTATCTGTCTTTGTGAAAACACAGAACATAAAAGTAAATCTCATTATGACAGTTATTTTCTCACGTAACGAAGAATGATTGGGCTAATAATAATAATTCATGAAATGTTCACATTTGCAAACATTGAAGGGAATTTTACTTTCTACATGTAAAATAAAAACGAAAACAGAAAACTCTATATTGATGACAAAGTTGAAACCATATACTTTATCGTGCAAGGTATCCGGCAAGCCATTCTATACTGCCAACTGAATCTAATTTTATTATTAATTGTCATTTAAGCTTAGTCGTGAGACGCTTTAGACTTTTGAGGTTTTGTTTCACGCTTTACTTTCTTTTAAGTAACTTATTTCATGCAAGTAAAATATGGAGGAGGAATGTGGGAGGTGATGTAGGAGGGGAAGGAAGAGGAAGAGAAGGGGTTATGCTACCAAAATTTACGTAGATGTGCAGAAAGTAAATATTCGACGTTGAACTAACTGCTCTAGTGTTGTCAACGTTTACATAATTTCATAAGGGTAGGAACATTGTTAGCAGGTAAATGTTACTTAACTAGCTGCAGCTGTTTCGTAGTCTAGGATATTGGTTCCGGTTTACACTCTCGAATTAATAGGTCCAAGGTTTTTTGTTTCAGAAAATTAGCTGTAACAGTGTTGCTTTCTGACATCATCACCATTTATACCTAAAATTTATGGCACTTTGTGCATCACCACTTTTTAAGTAAATGCATTGTGCAAAATTTCAACGCAACGGAAAGAACTTGATAGTCACATTGACTAATCTCGACTACACCTGAAATTATTACGGCGCGTTTGGAGTCCAAAATTTCTGTAACTATTACGAAAATTGCCTCCAGATCTTCTAGAACATGATGTAGTTCAAATGAATGTTATTGTGACTGACTTAATTGGAATTACTTTTAGGTATAATTTACATAATTTTTTCTGGAAATAATTATATATATAAGGATTTATGCACCTAACATTTGATAACGAAGGTTGCAAATAGTGACAGTATAAAAACTATCGCCTTTCTGTTTTTGTATAACAGTCGATTGGACAGTCGATTGTTTAATCAGTAATATTAAAAGTGTAAACAGAAATTTTGTTTGCATGGAAACTAAAGCATAATAATATTAGCTTCGTTTGTGATTACTAATTTTCATGGTTCAACATCATTGTTGCTAAATGGACTGCTACGAAAAATAAAATTATATTAACATAAAAATATGTTTGGGAGATCAAATACATGGAAAATTATCTTTAGATGTGGAGTATGTAGTTCAAGTATAAAAATTTGCTCAATCAGGCCGAAATTTATACAGAATCGGACATGTCAGTTGAAGTATACAATTCTGATGAGGTAAGGCCCATTACAATGGAAACAGGGAGTGACCTATCAGCGCAAGACTATTTTATGAAGAAATGAGGAACGTTGTTAGTCATTTTCTTTCCTCGAGTATACTGAGCATGAAGTGGAAATTTCTGCTGAAATGTAAGAAGAAAGACTGGAGTGTCCACTGGAGGTTGGCTGTGGGAAAATGACACGGCCAGCAAGTGAAGAAGAGCTGTGAGATCTCGGGGCGAAATGGTCCAGCCAGAGCCGGAGAGCGCAAAGAGAATATATTAGGCCTAATGGCCCGCTCCATCACGGCGTGGAATCGTGACGCGATACATTACGGTGACAAGGCGGCGGCTGGCCGCACTTAAAAACCGCTTAGAATAAACTCGGCCCGAAATAATATCGCGACGGGCAGTGGTCGCGCCTAAGAGAGCAGCTCATTATTTATTCCGCAGAGCCCGCCTTTGTCTCGCAAACTCCGCCGTCACTCCAGCTCTCTCTCATTGTTTTTCTTCCTCTTTTTGCAGTCTCCGCTCAAGTGAAAGTAATTGTGATTTGTTCTCCAGAGGAACTGCGAGTACAGAGCATCACCTGGCACTGGAGGAAGTCTACACGAACGCCACTTGGGAACATGTTGTAGGCTAATATTCCAGACATCATTCTTTCTACGTGATGTAAGACAGGGAATTTCAAATTTTCTCTGAGTTTAACAACATTGTGAGCATATTGTTCATATCTGTTCACAAAATTTTTGCCGTAAAATACTAACTCATTTATCTAAATACGTTTCCAAACCTACATTTGTGTTTAGGGATGGATTCTCTAACTCTCTCTAGAAGCCTCTCTTGTTCTGCTGACAGCATTTAGATTTTAAATACACTTAAATAATAACACATAATACAAGGGTGAGTCAAATGAAAACCTTAAATTTGTAATAACAAATCCTGTAAGTTGGTAAGCGTGATACAAACAGCGTGCAGAATGGCCTGTAAGTGGCAGCATAGTGCAGATGCACACATACCGTCGCAGTATCAGTATAAAGATGGCCGCCCCCACTTGCGACTTGCACCAGGGAAGAACAGCGTTCTGTTATTCGGTTTTTGCGTAATTAAGGTGTGAGACCTATTGAAATTCATCGACGAATGAAGGTTCAGTACGCTGATGCATGTTTGTCACAGCAGCAAGTCTACGAATGGAGTAGGAAGTTCGCATACGGTGTGACTTCAGTGGAAGATGCTCCTCGCCCAGGTCAGGCACAACGAGCTGTGACTCCACAGAACATTGCAGCAGTTGAAGCCATGGTGAAGGAAAACCGCCGAGTGGCAGTGAATGACATTGCAGTATGTTTACAGATTAGTCATGGGTCAGCACACCACATTGTGCACGATGTGCTCCACTTTCACAAAGTGTCTGCAAGATGGGTGCCACGGCAGCTGACTCCTGAAATGAGAGAACGACGTGTTGATGCTTGTGAAGAACTTATTCGGCGCTTTGAACGAGAAGGTAATGGCTTCCTTGCAAGAATCGTTACTGGGGACGAAACCTGGGTTCACTTCCACCAACCTGAAACGAAGAGAGCGAGCAACGAATGCGCCATTCCTCATCACTAAAACCAAAGAAGTTTCGAACAGAACCATCGGCAGGGAAGATTATGCTGACTCCCTTTTGGGACGAAAAAGGCGTTATTTTGGAGCATTACATGCCTAGAGGGAACACTGTCACCTGTGCATAATACACAGATCTCCTAAAAAATCATCTGCGGTCTGCAATCAAATCAAAGCCACGTGGATTGCTGTTAGCAGGTGTCCTTTTGCAACATGACAATGCAAGGCCCCACACCGCCCGTGCAACAGTTGCAACAATCACAGACCTGAATTTTGGGTGTCTTCCTCATCGACCATACTCACCAGACCTTGCCCCAAGTGATTTTCATATGTTTGGACCACTCAAAGACGCAACGGAAGGAAAGAAGTTCCGATCTGACGAAGAGGTACGCCACGCTGTGCATGAGTGGTTGCGCTGACTACCAAGATAAGTTTTTTACTCTAAAGAAATTTGTGCAATTTGTAAGCTCTTGAGAACTTGCATTGAGCGTGGGGGAAATTACGTTGAAAAGTGATACAGCTTTGTACCACTTCTGCACAGTAAATAATATTTTACAAAATATTTAAGGTTTTCATTTGACTCACCCTCGTATTAACAGTCTTTTTGCAGATGAATAAACCTTTACCAAAAATTCATGGTAAGTCGTCTGCAAATGCATTTCGGTGTGATGAAGTATTATCAGGAAAAAGCTCCCAAGTACTTTAACGCACCTTGATAAAAATTGAAAGAGCTACGAAAGATGCAATCTTGCTTAGAAATGTAAAATTGTGCATTTCATGGAACGCTGAAATGTCATCACGACTGGAACTCGTCAAGTCATACAAATACCTCGATGTTACGATTTGTGGGGATGTGAAATCGATTGACTACATAGGCTCTGCCATGCGCAAAGCAGGCACCAGTCTTCAATTCATTCGTAGGATACCGAGAAAATGTAATCAGACTATGAAGTAGATTGCTTAAAACTCTTGTACGGTCCTTCCTAGATCATTTCTCGCGTGTGTCGAGCACATACCAAATAGGAGTAACATTGATATTTAACATATAAGAAGAAGGCATGTTTTGGCCACGGGAGAGAGGTACAGCAATGGTGAAAAATGCAAACTGGGCGTCGACTGAAGAGAGGCATCAATTATCCCGTAAAAAAGCTTGTTTTCAGTGTTCCAAAAACAATATTTAGAGAAAAATTGAGAATATACATTAGTTCCTGCATGGACTGCAAAGACGGGGTGGGACTAATTAAAACACTCGCAGAGTCATTTAAATAATCATTCTTTCCGCGCTCCAAACACTACTCAAACATGAATATATCGTAACATACGTTAAAGTGGAAGTACCCTCAGTGATGCACTTCACAATGGTTTAGCGAGAGTAAATGTAGCTGTAGATGGAAAAGGGAAAACTGTGTTTAAGAGAGGCTGTGTGTCAAATTATATTCCTGTCCAACGTAAGTGTGGAATAAATACGTAATCAGTAGACGCCAGGAAGTCAGTTACTATACTAATGAAATAGTTCGCCTGGAAGCGATACAATAGTATAGTTTTGTCATCGGTAGGGTTGCAACAAAGCACTGAATCAATGCGCACTGCACGTTCTAAAGCCAAACTGATTCGTACTAGCTATTTCGGTCCTCAAGTAAACCGCACAAGGCACTATCATAACGAGAAAACTTAATGACTGTGTGATCAGGGTTAGGCACTGCCACCAACAGGATGACAACTCAGAACATAACGGAGGCGACGAAAAACATTACATATCGTTAGCAGGACCCCAGATATGGCCATTTTTCTGTGTATTTTTTGTTTATGTAAAACGATTTATTACTAATTCTTTAGTACGATAAGAAGACGGCGAAAAACGTGAAGCAGAATGTCCAAAAGGCTAATTCAGATTAAAATTTATTTTTGTACTGCTTTCCGTAAACCGAAAAAATTATATGGAAATGGTGGCCTTAACCAAAAACTAGCGTAACTGGTTCTCCGTATATGGCGGACTCCAAAAGCCGCGAAGCAATGGTAAAACAAGTAATGGCAATGTGATTTCATTGACGGCAAGAAATCAAACCCCCAGATAAGTAACGCGTTAGAGCTTAGAGTGCTGGAGAGTTTGTGCACCGGATTTGGCAAAATGGAAACAAACGCGGAAGACCAGAAAATATAAACAACGCTCATTTCAAATGAATATGCCCGTCAGCGACTTGTTTAGAGAGCGCGTCGAGAACAGGCTTCAATAATAAATGTTTCAACAGCCGACGCCGTTATAAAAGCAAATCAATTATTTGCCAACGGGTAAACACCGTTGTATTAATATCCAGTTCTGCAGTCTCTCTCTCCATTTTGTTCCTTAAAAATATATAGCTACGTCGCCTTTCAAAATTAAGAATGGTTTAAAAGATTTACTTCTGTATCTCTGATGTCACACGCAATATAAATTTAAAAAAATAACTAGTTAATCACCTTCACGAAAATACAACATATGTTTGATTGAGTCCTAGGCACTCAGAATAGTTCTAATTTTATGTAAAATTGTCGGAGAATAGCGACCTTATGGTGTTAAAGTTATATAAAAGCCGTCTTGATCGCATCCGATGTTAACCTCTAACCGGTTTCGGCCTTTTAATTATGGGCCATCATCAGAGTCTGCACAGTAATAACAAAAGTAACAATGCTGTATCACATAGAGAAGCTTCTCTATGTAATACAGCACTGTTACTTTAGTTATTACTGTGCAAATTCTGATGATGGCCCGTAATTGAAAGGCAGAAACCGGTCAGAAGTTAACATCGGTTGCGATAAAGGCTGCTTTTAAGTAATTTTAACTCAGAATATTTATTAATGGACCGTAAGCATGGACTGCACCACTCTATACTAGTTTGGAGCATGGGTTATGCTAGTAAACATTCCTTCCCTGCAAAAAATAATGTCTCTTTATAGTTCTATTCCAATCATACAATAAATAAAAAGTAAAAAGAAAGAAAGAATATTTTTTACAGACATGTAATGACAGGGAAACATTCGATCATTATAAGTAGTAACACATTATCAGTGTCCTTTGACAAAACTGTAACTCTGTAAGTAGTTATCTTGGTATTCAATGGAAAGTAACTTTCTTTTTTTGACGATTAATGAGTTGCAGACATATAATTTTCATCCGCATGTGTGCTGAGACTTTAGAAAGACTATATTCTTCACAGGCGATTGTAACTTAAACTGCAAAGCTGAACAATAGTAGGCGATATTGGTATCGTTCCAGGGGTGGGAAAAATAATTTTCTCTCTCCGTTACTCACAATAATGTGTGTACACTTTGTCGTCAATACCTATTACGCCGTTTGCATAATTTATCATTTAGTTTTCATTTACAAGAAATGTCAGAGTACTCTGAGTAAAAGAACACAGTGGATTTAAGTTCTTCTAATTCAAATGCAAATTACATCGTTCTGTCACGTCGATTGAGTTATTAGTTGCCATGAAAAACTGTATGTATGGATATATTAACCTGAAACTCTTCGTAAAATAAAGTTCTTCACTTTTTTCATCTCAATACAGGAATGCAGATAAACTGAAGCGACAGAGAAACTGGTATAAGCACGCGTATTTAAATACAGATATGTACACAGGCAGAGTAAGGCGCTGCGTTTGGCGCAGTTGTTAGATCGGCTACTGCTGCTACAGTGGCGTGTTATCAAGATTTAAGTGAGTTTGAACGTGATGTTACTGTCGACGCACGAGTGATGGGACACAGCATCTCTGAGGTAGCAATGAAATGGGGATTTTTCCTTACGATCATTTCACGAGTGTACCGTGAATATCAGCACTCCGGTAAAACAGCAAATCTCCGACATCGCTGAGGCCTGAAAAAGATCCCACAAGAACAGAGTCAACGACGACCAAGGAGAATCGTCCAACGTAACAGAAGTGCAACCTTCCGCAAATTTCTGCAGATTTCAGTGCTGGGTCATCAACAACTATCAGCGTGCAAACCGTTCAACGAAACATCATCGATATGGGCTTTCGGAGCCCGTGATGACTGCACGACAAAAAGCTTTACGCCTCTCCTGCGTCCGTCAACACCGACATTGGACTGTTAATGACTGTAAACACGGTGCCTTATCGGACGAGTCTCGATTCAAACTATATAGAACTGGTAGACGTGATTGGGTATGGATACAGCATCATGAACCCATGGACCCTGAATGTCAGCAGGGAACTGTTCATGCTGGTGGAGGCTCTGTAATGATGTGGGGCGTGTGCAGTTGGAGTGATACGGGACTAATGATACGTCCAGATACGACTCTGACAGGTGACACGTACGTAAGCGTCCTGTCTGATCACCTGCGGCCACTCATGTGCGTTGTGCATTCCGACGGACTTTTACAACTCAAACAGGACAGTGCGACACACAAGTCCAGAATTGCTACAGAGTGGATCCAGGAACGCTCTTCTCAGTTTAAACACTTCCGCTGGGCACCAGACTCCTCAAGCATGAACATTATTGAGCACATCCGGGATTCCTTGCAACGTGCTGTTCAGAAGAAATCTCCAACTCCTCGTACTCCTACGGATTTATGGACAACCCTAGTGGATTCATGGTGTCATTTCCCTCCAGCACTACTTCAGACTTTAGTCGAGTCCATGGCACATGGTGTTACGGCACTTCTGCGTGCTCGCTTGGGCCCTACACGATATTAGGCAGGTGTACCAGTTTCTTTGGCTCTTCAGTGTGAAACCTTCCCGTCTCCTCTATGTCTCTTTTGTTACGCAACCTTCCCTTCTACAATAACCTATGAAACCTTCCGTTAGGATTTCTATCTCTTGCTTAATAATAACAAATGAAATCTTCCCTTTGAAATTAATTCTCTTTCTCAATAATAATAAGTGCAATCTTCGCATACAAATTTAAATGCTGCTTATTAACAGCGATTTGCTGATTATTTCGACGAAACATAGAATGTGTCGTCGTCGTGGCCCTCAGTCGTTACCTGCAATAACCCAAAACAGTTCCTTACCTTCTTTACTGTTACTGGATCGCCATCTGACTGCTACATCGAACTGCGACATGAATATACTTACTCTGTTTTACTATACTCCATCAGCTGCTGGTGGGCTGTCATAATAAGTGGCTGTATTTATTACAAAAGCTGACGTTATTCTTTAATTAATTTGACTGAAGTTACGTAATTCATAGTTAAACCTTTTCTTGACAACCATAAAATTTTGCAAAGTTTTACGTTGATGGTTTTTGGGATGGATTATAATCAGTAATGCAATATTGCTGGGAAAAATTAATTATATTCTGATAATGATTCTTCAAATATTTACCCTTGGTAATGAAATGATTTTACAAACGTTCAAATGGGACTTACTTTTTACAGTAATCTTACAACTTGTATTGCACAGACATACCTTCAGCAGTCTTGTGTTTCTCAAAATAATTCAATAATATTAGTTCCTCTTATGATAATAGTCAGCTGATGTCTCTGTACATCCGTTTATAATCTCTTGTATATCATAGCTAGTGGCTGGAAGGCACACCGCTCCTCTCAACCTCTCGCTTCAGACCTGCTACCGACTCGCTCCACATCTCGCTTACTACGGACTTCCTACGAACGCTTAAGTTCGGTCTCTCCCGCCAACAATGCTTTCTGGTGCACGCAATCCCTGCTACCATTACAAAATGTATCAATGCGCGGTCTTTCACGCTCGTTTCTTAAAATGTACCCATACGCGGTCTCCCCCGCCCCTTTTAAAATTATATCAGTTTGCGGTCTCTCTTGCCAACAAAACATTGGTGCAGACATTCCCTGCCACCACAATTATTTCCAACATGACAAATATTAATTATTCCTACTTAATCCTCTTTATAAAATATATACATCTTTCAGAAATTGTGGTTTGACAATAGACAATGGAAATATACATGTCTTACAAGTGTATAACGATAACTTAGGCACAGTACTGCTGGTTCCGCACACCGAAGCAGTCTGTTGGTAATCTTCTCGATCCTAAACCTCATCCAGAGAGGAGTATTTCGGGGTATGGGGGGGGGGGGCAGGGGGAGGGGGGAGGTGGGTGCACAGAACCAGAGGCTTGAGCCTGAAGTGGTGTTCTCAGGGCTAGCGAACGTCCTATTAACGTCGAGAGGTGCGTAGACTGATTTACGATGTGTGGAAAATGAGAAACGAGATGCGCGGATTGGAAGACACCTCTATGGAGATTCAGGAAGAAGCGCAGAGAAAGGGAGTTCTGGCGGAACTTCAAGAAAAATACCGCGGATTACAACTCTCTTACGGGAGAGTGAGGGAGCAGTTGAAGCGAGTGTCTGACCGCGTGCCGATACCGGTAGCTCGGAACAAGAGAGGATGGATCAATGCAGGCGGGAAACTGTAGAAAAAAGTGCTCGGGAAAGCGAACAATAAGGATATACAAAATTTGATAGCCGAGCGGTCTAAGGCGCTGCAGTCATGGACTGTGCGGCTGATCCCGGCGGAGGTTCAAGTCCTCCTTCGGGTATGGGTGTGTGCGTTTGTCCTTAGGATAATTTAGGTTAAGTGTGTGTAAGCTTAGGGACTGATGACCTTAGCAGTCCCATAAGATTTCACATACATTTTTTATAAAATGTGAACAACACGTTTTAGCAAACAGAGTTGATGCAACATTGACAAAGCATCAAGGAGATAGTAAATAGTGTGACGTTACGGTGTGACATGGAGCGCCGATGTCTGAACTTCCCGCCGCTGCCGGTAGTTGAGAAGATCACACAGCCGGAGAGCAGCGGTTGTCTGCAAGCGGCGAAAGAGGGCGCCATGGTGGATGACGCGGGGCAGTTGGAAGGCTTCGGAAAAAAGTGTAAATTTGAGCTTTCAAGATCGTTGAAATTGTTCCAAGGAAAGCTGCTGGGTACCAAATAACATGGTACAGGCTGTGACTGTGTGTCACGTATTGTAATTTTTTTTGCAATTTATGCCTGATTTTGCTATATTCTAGTGCCTGTTGGTTTCTAAGAAGGAAAACAAGTGACTGATATACTGGATATTCATCGAAATTTTGAATTTTACATATTTCTTATGTTTCAATTACTGCAATTTTTCAATTTTTATGCCCTAAGAAGGTAAACAAGTGACTGACATGTAGCTGATATAATGGGTGTTCTTTGATATTATGTACTCTATTTCTAATTTTTAAATTATTGCACCCATTTCAATTTTAATGTTAGTGGTAGCGTATCTTATCTTTTTCTCACGCCTTGCTGGAATGCAAGGTTGCCAAAAAAAAAAAAAAAATGATAATTACGTGAGCATGTATTCTCCTCTCAACCCGGCACCACCCACACCCTCTACTACACTGTCCTTGTCCATGCTTGATCTTGAAAGGCTACAGAACGAACTGTTACAGGTTTTGAGGCACAATACAAATAACGGAAAGGTAGAAGAAACTACGTTGCAGGAAACTGTTTTCCATACCACACACGGACAACTGAGTTCCACCTTGTTCCCCCAGCAACAGTTTCTAGCAGGACTGTGGAGAGCACAAAAGGACTTTGTAAGAGAGTTGGGCATGTAACGGAACCAGCTGACGGCAGTTGCGCGTTGCTTCATGACACCTCAGCAGTCGATGCCAATACAGGTGGTGCAAGGTTTCATGCGTCGGTACGTTTTACAGTTGTAGGTTTGAATGCCCAGTACCAGCGTTTGATTATGCACCCTGACCTGGTGAAATGAGCTGCAGGAGGTGAGTGGGTATTGGTACGAGAATCGGACACCAGGGGAAACATACTTTTATGTTCTTGAATGGACTAAGAGGTTGGCAGCAAGAGAGTATCGTGGTCTGTCCAGCCAGGGCGGTCCGGACTGACACATAGGCATGTGAGGTGCAGCTGTTCATGGTGCTGTGCCACGAACAAGTAAAGATGTGGATTTGGGAAATGCTTATAAATTTCGCGTAGCTATGGTTGAAAGGTAGTAGTTAAGGGGCCGACTGTCACACTGGATGACAGACACGGGCAGTGGTGATATTTAGCAAATGACTCTGCTAGGCATGCTTACGACAACAGAAGCAGGCTAGAAGGCACAGCCCAGCGGGCACTGTCTGCAAGCGTGAAGTAATCAGAGCACACAAGGCACTTACTTGCTGCGAAGAATCCATACGTTGCACCTACAACAGTGCCTAGCGACGTGCATGTAGGGGCCGAAGTGGGCTGATGAAAGATGACGTGGTATTGTTGAAAAAATTACTTAAATTGTCTTCACCAGAGGCGTAGGGAAAATACATGTAAATAAGCGAGCCCAGAGTCTCAAA
The DNA here is from genome assembly GCF_021461395.2 of Schistocerca americana. Lineage (NCBI taxonomy): Eukaryota > Metazoa > Arthropoda > Insecta > Orthoptera > Acrididae > Schistocerca > Schistocerca americana. Next base: position 156,129,087 of record NC_060122.1, read on the forward strand.
CAGGGGCAATTATGTCACCATCTCTCTGCGTCTAGAGCCGGAGAGAATGAAGATTGTTTAAGTTGTAAGTCAACCCCGAAGACCTTCTGGTGATAGATATCCGCGGCCAGCGCGCCCACTGGAACTGTCACCATCCACTGCTGCACGGAGGCGCCATAGCAGTCTGGAGCAGCTCCGGCGGAATGCGATCTCGCGGGCTCCAGGATGCAGGGCTGCCTGCAGTCACTGACCGAGCTGCCCTAGGCGGACGGCCGGAGCTGCTAAGGCTCACTACATCGACAGCACTCGGCTGTTTGCCTTCGGCGCTCTACATGGGGTCCACGAGTTGGGCTTGAGGGAGCAGCCAACCGTGTTCCGGGCTACTAGCACAATTAACACGCGCGGCGGCCAGTTTGCCGCGGAGTGAGTGGGCGGCCCAACACTGAAGCAGCACATTCTGCATTGGGATTGTCACTGATTCACGAACGCACGCCGCGCGCCATCGCAGGGATCCACGGAAGGCCAGCTGCGTACTTTCGATGCAATAGTCAATAATACACTCGCTGGTTTACTCTACACGCTTCACTGTAAGCCACCCCTCTCTCCCAAACCACTCCCCTTGGATTTTCTGACATATTACAACCCATGAGCTCGGGGGGTCGTAACAATGGGGACATCTGAACCAACAGAGTGTTTGAGAGACGTTCTAATCCCCCTTACCGCATTTTCAGAGGACATGCGCACTCTGGATTTATTCGACATTCACTGCAGAGGTTGTAATTCTGAATTGTTACAAGAAGTGGAAGCCGCAGGGTATGACTAAGACGGTAGAATGGTTTTAACAAACGGAGGATATGCAGCGCAACACATTGTAGAACAACAAGAACGCACAACATTGTTCATTTTTATGTCTCCCAAGGAACCTAAGCAAACACTGGGCTCGAGAAACGTAATAAACAACAATAGTAAAATATAATTATCGACAAACACATTAGCCTTGCAAGCATGGCACGACTTTAACACAAAACTGTAGCTGTTAGAAGGCCTCGAATTGTATTAAAAATGAATAATTTTATGGTGTGTTTCCGATTATTTCTAAAAATAAACCTTTATTTCACGCTTGGTATGACATCTGAGATAGTCGCATTCTTCATTGGCTCCACAACAAAATAGATGTTACTTATAGCACTCCATTTGCTGCTAAGCAGTAATTTCGCAATATTTATTGTAATCTCTAAACTTCATTATTGGTCCATTACAGACATTGTCTTACTATGACCTTATTCACTACTTGTAGTAATTGAAAAATATTGAATCAAATAAATGCAATTAATTTGTATTCTCATCTGAAACTAGATAACCTTGTTGACATTATGCAATAGCGATGTAGACAATTACGAGCTTTTCAATAATTAAACAACACTCTATACAAAAGCATGTAAGGAAGTTGTAGGGTAGGTTGTGCTAAGAAATAAATAACATTATTTCAGTAAAAGAGTCTTGTCGCATGTGTGTTGTACATATTTGATTTGGTGACGGGTTTCGATCTTTTATAAGGCCATAGTCATATCATACTTTACCACTTGGCGTGGAGCAGGCCGTTCTGGGGGCGTTTTCTTTGAGAAATAACTCTTAAGAAAAAAATTTGATTCATTACGCAGTTTGCCATTTGATTAGCATTGAAGTTAGCCAATCGGGACGCTGCTCGAGCCTATTCAAGCGTCTTGCCAGATACAATTAGTACCAGTTGTTCTCACAGCACAAATGACAGTGCACGAGACCATTCATCCTTTGGCTCGGATTCGAGCCTTACTTCCGTCCCTTGTCCAATTTTTGTTCCGTTGTCTCGTTCAGTCTTAGTAAACCAAACGAAGAGCACATATGGCAGCGCCGTCTCTGGCATACTGATTGAAGCTGTACACGCAACGAGCTAATTGGCTACCTTCAATTAAGTCTGAAACCACGCAACGCATCAAATTTTTTTCTTGCTAGTTACTTCCTCAGCACAACCTACCCTGTAACACTCTTACTAGCTTCTCAGTTTGTTTCTAACCACACTGTATGTTTGAGATCGTTTCTACCCATCCTGACAACTTCAGGTAATAATTAATTATTACCAGCCCATACATTTCTAACTGAATTACATTAGTTTATTCTTTGGGTCATCCTGCTTGGTATATATTTTTAATTGGGGTTGCGCTCACTACAGACCCGACTTTTTCTCAAGAACCCAATTTTTACAACTCTTTCTCTATTAAAATCGGTGTGTCTTTATTAACAGATTCAGTTATTGCGTGTAATGTACCTGCTTAACATGAGTTAGTCCAACAGTTTCATTTGATGACAACGTCTTTCCTTGAATCTTATCAGAGACAGCATAATTAACTGAGACTCGGGTGACATAATATTTCCATTTAAGTGAACTGCGATGTATTCAGCGTATTATAATAAAGCATTCAACACATTTACACCGTAAATTTGGAGTGTTTCATATAACATAGATTCGTAGAGTAAAAATAAAGAAGAAGGTTGTATTTTTTTCAACCTTTCTACACAAAGATGTACACGGTCCAGTCACGTTAATGTGAGCACCAGCTATGTTCGACGTCAACGTGCAATAACGTTCACCGTTAAAGCACAGCGGTACGCCCTGTTTTGTTCCCTCCGTGGCAAGTCAGTTCCAGCAAGATAATGCCCTCCCCCGCACGGGAAGAGTTTCTGCTGCTTGTCGTCGGGTTTGGAAAACCTTACCTTCGTCAACTAGGTCGCCAAGTCCCTCACCAATTGATTACGTTTGGAGTATTACGGGCAGGGCCTACCAACCAGCTCGGAAATTTATCTTTCCCCCAAACTGGACATAACTTCGCACGATGTGCCTCAAGAGGACACCTAACAACTCTATCAATCAATCGAATATGTGCTCGCATAAGGGTCAGAGGTGGACCAACGGATTATTGACTTGCTCAATTTGTGAAGCTCTTTCCCTTGAATAAATCATCCAATTTTTCTGATGTCTTTCTCTCTCTTGACCTTGAATAAAACATCTAATTTTTCTGATTTTCTTACTGTATCTGACGTAAGAAAGGGCATGATCTTTGTTTTCAGGTCAAGAGTGGTTGAAGAATACCGTCCATGCTGAAGTACATTCGTCTCTTCTGAGGGGCAGTGAACTACAACAGCAACAATGAATCTATTTTCCAGTGAGATAACACATACTGAAAGTTATTTCTCATTTACAAGGTGGTTATAATTCAACTTTCGCTACCTGAGAGGCCCCCATGATAAATGAGTAACCGTAGGAGAATGAAACATTTTGGAAACATTTGTATAGATATGGGGAAGAGAAACAATGAGTAAACCGTTGAAATACAGCATTTAAATGTCCACATTAGAGGGTAGAATTTGTTAATTGCGTACCATGTTTGTGGTCCAGGTTACAAACGTTGCTCAATGTGACGACCATCTGCATCCACGGCAGTCTGAAATCCTACTAGAGATTGCTTTACTGCTGTCTGAACGAACGAAGGGCCTTTAGCTGCCGTGACACAGCTATTGCGCTGCTTTAAGGTCACACATTGCGTCCAGCATTCTCAGCCATCGCACACTAACTTCTTCAACAATTTGTGGCACAATCGGCCGTCGGTCTCTCGCAGAAGCAATTCCCAAATCGACAATAATTCGAACTTACGACTTATGTCCTTGAATCCCACTGAGGAAATTAGACCTGTCTGTGTTCCTTTAGTGGGTCGATATTCGCCAAGAGCAGCAGCGAAGTTGCTGCTGTTTTAATAAAACTGGCCAAGAGCGAGAAAGACTTGAGCATTGAAGGTTTTGTACTAACTGCATTATGTATAACATATAGTTCACCCATTCCGGGAATCGATAATCTGTACCATTTTTGCCTGTTATCGCCATTGATATTGGCAAATTCTTAGATTTTCGAGAATGTTTTAATTTCAATGAGGTAAATATTACACAAAGTTATGCAGGCGGCAGGCGACCATTATAACAATCAGTAGTTCTCTATTTAGGCCGACTGGGTCGCAATGGTAAAAGTCAAACATCAGGCAAGGAAAGACTTTATTGCTCGTAGGACGCGTTCCGGGATTTATACATCAGATATCCAACAGTGATTATTGCACGTAGGTATGACGTTTCAAGTTGTATGTGAAACGCAATGCCTGCGTGTAGTAATCGCTCCTGGATATCTGGTGACGGATGAATTCCGAAACGCGTCGTAAGGGGAATAAAGTCATTCCTTGACTTATGTTTGAATTCTATCATTGCGACCCAGTCAGCCTGAACGCCGAACTACTGATTGTTTTAGTCACTAGTTTGATGTCGGATAACAAATGAGAAATGAAATATTTCTTTCGTGTGATATAGTTACAATTTAACAACTTAAGGATTTTTTTTCTTTTACTTACACTGAGAAACCTTACTTTTCGTCAAATTTTGTTATACTTTAGGCCAAAGGGAAATGACCTATAGGATTAGATGAATGAGTGTGTAGGTATTGAAGTATGTGTCATAAATGGCCGTATCTGTTGATATCATTCGCTTAGAAGTTTCAATTTCTATACCACCAAGAGGTCATAGACATTAGTAAGTGACACAGATTTCAACTCTATACTTTTACCCGTTCGTGACAAAAATATTTTTTAACAGTCGGACAGACAAACACAAGTACAGGGACACTAAGGGACAACAGAGCTTTCCTACAAGCGTTCCGTTTTTACCGACTGAGGCACGAAACACAAATAAAGTGCTGCTCACCTTGTCCAGACATATGTGGACTGACTCTTTGTAAGCACTATTTTTCTGGAACATTTGAAAAAGTAGAAGATTTCTGTCCAGTCGTGGGGCGGCAGTGAAATAATATGGAATAAGAATTATATTGTGCTTCGTCGTCTTTTACGAGAGCCTGAAAACTATTGTTTTTTCGGTCATCCAGAAAGCGATGGAGAAAATACTGACCATAATTTCCGGTCTTCAAATCCACATTCTTCTCGCACTCACTGAATGAAATACTTCTACTCTCTATTTACTCTGCGGGATCAGTAACCATGGTCATAAATGAAAGTTTGGACTTCTAACTGATTAACGTATTTAGTAAAAGTTCACGAGCGCAATAATAATAAAATTCCTGATAATAAAGATAATAATAATGATGCCTATCATAAACAACACTATGAGCAGTTCAGAGGCAACCTCTACGGTAAGTTCCCAATAAAATGGTCTTTCGCCCTGATTTCTAAGCATCAAAGTTGATTGTTCACCTCAAAAGTGGAGAATAAACACGCCACTTGCCACACGGTTTTGTTAGCATTACAGACGACACACGAACAGTTACTTCCGCGAAATCTAAGCGATCCAGGAGCGTGTACAGTTCTCACGAGTTCGCTTCCTATTTGTACCGAAAACAAGCATTTAGCTACAGACAGGCCGTGACGTCATCCGAGGCAGCGCGTAAGCCGGCGTTTCATTGACGCGGATGTCCGCCCCCGGTAGCTGAGTGGTAGCTGGCACGGTAGCTCAGCGTGTTCGGTCAGAGAGCTAGCTGGTCTCTGCGATAAAAAACTGAGTGAAAGGATCAACAACGAACTACAACGGATGTCATGTGCTGTCCGCTACCACCAAATACGGCGAACAATACCGAACAAAGTGCCAGTTCGATTCCCAGCTGGGTCGGAGATTTTCTCCGCTCAGGGACAGGGTGTTGTGTTGTTCTAATCATCATCATTTCATCCCCATCGACGCGCAAGTCGCCGAAGTGGCGTCAAATCGAAAGACTTGCACCCGGCGAACAGTCTACCCGACGGGAGGCCCTAGTGACACGACATTATTTTTTTTTTATTGACGCGGATAGAGTGATAGGTACGAAGTGTGTCGCTACCTCCAAGGCTGTATTTATATAAGGCGCAGAGGACGGCCGAAGGGAACACCTGCTGTTATCCGCTCCATGCCCCGGTAGCAGACTCTACATGGTTGGTTTCTCGGACAAAAAATGGCTCTGAGCACTATGGGACTTAACATCTATGGTCATCAGTCCCCTAGAACTTAGAACTACTTAAACCTAACTAACCTAAGGACAGCACACAACACCCAGCCATCACGAGGCAGAGAAAATCCCTGACCCCGCCGGGAATCGAACCCGGGAACCCGGACGTGGGAAGCGAGAACGCTACCGCACGACCACGAGATGCGGGCGTTTCTCGGACACATGTAATTTTACAACACTTTCATGAATCGATTTAGAATCTTCGTAATTTTTGTATGACTGGAGTTAAGTTGGCTTTAATCACAGGAACAGTTTTAGGTCGACTGCATTTGAACTTCGCCGACTAGAATTTTTACAACGGAACCAATAGTAGAACATGACCTCTGAACCACATCTTTAAGAGACCCTGTATTGATTGTTACTTACGTCAAGGTCGTGAAACTTGTTATAGCTTCATTATTTAATGGGTTTCAATAGGTTCTGTAATCAAAACTTTCTATCATTATTGTAAATGATACTTATCTACTACCAATTTTTGTTCGAAATTTAGTTTTCAGTAGATCATTCGAAAACTATTAGAGGTAGCTTAATGGGGACACATAGACAATGTTTTTGTATCGAACTGAAGCTTCATACGAATTTTCGTCTAACTAAGTCTAATATTTAGCGCCTTCAATTTTTCATAAAAACGCCAATTTTTGCCAAATTATTGCTCCAATCAAGTTAAGACTTGAAACATTTGATTTTAATGTACACTGGCACATTCTGAACAATGTTTTGCTTTCTAGCTTTATTATTCAGTGCCACTTGTTTTTTATTTAAAATGATGTATTTAGCGAAATATATTCGTCTGATCACTCAGAGATTTAACAGTTTTAACATTAATATATTTAAGTGATGATGATGATGATGATGATGATGAGGTCCCATACTCCGAGGAGTATAGGGCACGATGCGAGAAACCCGCACCGCCGTACTAGGCAACGTATATTTTGACAAAGTTTGGAAAAGGTACTTGCATTTTTAATGTCATCCTTATATTACAGAGCAATGTATGATATGTTAGGCACAGGCACGTTGTGATGATGTGGCACCAGTAACAGTGAACTGGGGTAAGTCGAGGCACACTTGCTCACCTCTGTATCTCTCAAATGATACAGCGCTTGTTTCGCCACACAGTTTGCAGAGTACACATTGCAGACGAGCAGAAGCAAACTCCGATGGAAGCATGTGGCAATTCCGTCGGCATATCTAACCGAAATCCACATTTTTGGAAACCTTCATTAGAGCAGATAAGACCTGGTGCTACCAATACGATGCAGAGACCAAGTGACAGTCAAAAATGGTTCAAATGACTCTGGTCACTATGGGACTTAACATCTGAGGTCAGCAGTCCCCTAGAACTTACAAGGGAACCTCCCCATCGCACCCCCCTCAGATTTAGTTATAAGTTGGCACAGTGGATAGGCCTTGATAAACTGAAAACAGATCAATTGAGAAAACAGGAAGAAGTTGTGTGGAACTGTGAAACAATAAGCAAAATATACAAACTGAGTACTCCATGGGCGACATAGGCAACGTTGTGAGCTCAGGAGCGCCGTGGTCCCGTGGTAGCGTGAGCAGCTGCAGAACGAGAGGTGCTTGGTTCAAGTCTTCCCTCGAGTGAAAAATTTACATTCTTTATTTTTGCATAGTTATTATCTGTCCGTTCGTTCATTGATGTCTCTGTTCACTGTAATAACTTTAGTGTCTGTGTTTTGCGACCGCATCGCAAAACCGTGCGATTAGTAGACGAAAGGACGTGCCTCTCCAATGGGAACCGAAAACATTTGATCGCAAGGTCATAGGGCAACCGATTCCTCCACAGGAAAACACATCTGATATATTCTAAACGACACTGGTGACGGCATGTGCGTCACATAACAGGAATATGTTGTCGACCCACCTAACTTGTACACTTGGTGAATGGGTAAAAAGATTCTTCTACCTTGCCCGATTTAGGTTTTCTTGTGGATGTGATAATCACTCCCAAAAAAGTGATGAAAACATAAGAGTTTGTCACATAAACTGAAAATAAAAAATTAAACTTGTCACTCGACGGAAGATTTGAACCAAGGACCTTTCGTTCCGCAGCTACCCACGTTACCACGAGACCACGGCGCTCCGGCGATCCCAGCGTCCTTAATGTTGCCTATCTTCCCATGCACTACTCAGTTTGTATATTTTGCTTATTTTTTCACAGTTCCACACAACTTCTTCCTGTTTTCTCAATTGATCTGTGTTCAGTTTTTCAAGGCCTTTCCACTGTGCCAACTTATATCTAAATCTGAGGGGGATGCGATGGGGAGGTTCCCTTGTTAGAACTACTTAAACCTAACTAACCTAAGGACATCACACACATCCATGCCCGAGGCAGGATTCGAACCTGCGACCGTAGCGGTCGTGCGGTTCCAGACTGAAGCGCCTAGAACCGCTCGGCCGCTCCGGCCGGCAAATGGCAGTCAATGACATGGTGTTCGGAATCAAAATTTGATGCTTGGGCAGCAGTCGAACCAGGATCATTGCATTTGGAAGGTAATGTTTGTTTGTATGGGAAAGAAATTTTGTTAGGCATTATTAGTTATGGCACTGCTTTCAGGCTTTCTGACTTGCCTAAATTTTTCTTTACTGAAAGTTTTGGTGATGATATGTCTTGTCTTTATCGGTGGTTCATGTTTGTCTTACGACTAAATAAATAATATAAAGGGTGGTCAGAAAATGTATGAAACGCTTGTAAGGATGTTACAGGGCACGTTGTACTGAGATATAAAAGTTAAGAAACAAATTCAATACTTTGCACCGTTTCAGAGTTATTTAGCGTTGAAACTAGCCAATGGGGGCATAGCGCGCTCACATTCAAGCGGCGTGCCAGGTGCGGTATTGCCCAACGAGTGTTTTGTTTGATTCCATAAAACTTGGATTTGCGCGCACAATGACCTGATTGGCTAACTTCAATGCAAAATAAATAGGAAACGGCGCAACATACTGAATTTGTTTCTTAACATTTATATCTCAGTACAACGTGCCCTGCAACATCCCTACAACCGTTTCAGACATTTTCTGACCACCCTGTATATACAATCAGTTCTACTTACAAGGCTCTGACTCGCCGACCATGCGGCTTTTCGCGGATGATGCTGTAGTATACAGAGAAGTTGCAGCATTAGAAAATTGTAGCGAAATGCAGGAAGATCTGCAGCGGATAGGCACTTGGTGCAGGGAGTGGCAACTGACCCTTAACATAGACAAATGTAATGTATTGCGAATACATAGAAAGAAAGATCCTTTATTGTATGATTATATGATAGCGGAACAAACACTGGTAGCAGTTACTTCTGTAAAACATCTGGGAGTATGCGTGCGGAACGATTTGAAGTGGAATGATCATATAAAATTAATTGTTGGTAAGGCGGGTACCAGGTTGAGATTCATTGGGAGAGTGCTTAGAAAATGTAGTCCATCAACAAAGGAGGTGGCTTACAAAACACTCGTTCGACCTATACTTGAGTATTGCTCATCAGTGTGGGATCCGTACCAGATCGGTCTGACGGAGGAGATAGAGAAGATCGAAAGAAGAGCGGCGCGTTTCGTCACAGGGTTATTTGGTAACCGTGATAGCGTTACGGAGATGTTTAATAAACTCAAGTGGCAGACTCTGCAAGAGAGGCGCTCTGCATCGCGGTGTAGCTTGCTCGCCAGGTTTCGAGAGGGTGCGTTTCTGGATGAGGTATCGAATATATTGCTTCCCCCTACTTATACCTCCCGAGGAGATCACGAATGTAAAATTAGAGAGATTAGAGCGCGCACGGAGGCTTTCAGACAGTCGTTCTTCCCGCGAACCATACGCGACTGGAACAGGAAAGGGAGGTAATGACAGTGGCACGTAAAGTGCCCTCCGCCACACACTGTTGGGTGGCTTGCGGAGTATCAATGTAGATGTAGATGTAGATGTATTAGGAGCAAAAGTTAACTGAATGATATTCAGTATTTTTTTCATGTTCATGAGTGATATAAAAGGAATTAACAGAATTCAGCAATATGGTAAACAGGCGTATAAAATGAACACAGAGGCAGAGAGAGAGAGAGAGCTATACGCGCACGTGAACAGACGTAACAAACATAAATGTACTAACGTTAGAGTGACGTGAGTGAGAGTGTTAAACGACAAAGTGACTTGTTATTGCGGGAAGGTCTGACAATCAAAACATCGTCAAATAAAAATCCCTACACAGAACATCAGACACCTACAGAGCGAATGAGGTGATAGCGTGCGCAGCATCCATTTGCTGGAGCCTTCCCGATGCGGCAGCACTGCAGTGGGAAACGACCGCCCACCCGGGTGCTTGCTGCTGTGTCAGCGGAAGCCTGCAGATCGCATCAATTATGCCTTCTAACGGCGCCAATTAACGAAGCGCTGACCCGCCTGTTCACCTGCAGTTTGTTACGAGGCGCGTTAATTAAGCCGGCGTGGCCGCGGTCCAGCGCCGCTGAAATATGGACGCCCAGCTTGGACCTGCCGCCCACGCCACCCGCTCCTGTCACGGTCGCCAGCTGCCGCCCAGTGCCGTGATAGACGTCTGACGTAGTAGAGTCCGGCCATCAGCTGAGCGGGGACATCCTGCTGGCTCGCAGCAGCCGATGTTGTGTGCTACTCTTCTCCAATCACCTCACTGCTCCTACTTGTCAGTACGATGAACTGCAGCCGCGAAGTTTTGTTGACAACTTCCAAAACACTTCTCAGTAGTGTAATATTTCTGGCTTATTCAGCCATCATATTATGTTCCAGGAAGCTATTCCCAGGGCAGTGGAGATGCAAGAAGCATCTACTCTGTAAGAATCAGCATGGGTTTCGAAAAATACGTTCGTGTGAAACCCAGCTCGCGCTATTCGTCCACGAGACTCAGAGGGCCATAGACACGGGTTTCCAGGTAGATGCCGTGTTTCTTGACTTCTGCAAAGCGTTCGATACAGTTCCCCACAGTCGTTTAATGAACAAAGTAAGAGCATATGGACTATCAGACCAATTGTGTGATTGGATTGAAGAGTTCCTAGATAACAGAATGCAGCATGTCATTCTCAATGGAGAGAAGTCTTCCGAAGTAAGAGTGATTTCAGGTGTGCCGCAGGGGAGTGTCGTAGGACCGTTGCTATTCAAAATATACATAAATGACCATGTGGATGACATCGGAAGTTCACTGAGGCTTTTTGTGGATGATGCTGTGGTATATCGAGAGGTTGTAACAATGGAAAATTGTACTGAAATGCAGGAGGATCTGCAGCGAGTTGACGCATGGTGCAGGGAATGGCAATTGAATCTCAATGTAGACAAGTGTAATGTGCTGCGAATACATAGAAAGAAAGATCCCACGTCATTTAGCTAAAATATAGCAGGTCAGCAACTGGAAGCAGTTAATTCCAGAAATTATCTGGGAGTACGCATTAGGAGTGATTTAAAATGGAATGATCATATAAATTTGATCGTCGGTAAAACAGATGCCAGACTGAGATTCACTGGAAGAATTCTAAGGAAATGCAATCCGAAAACAAAGGAAGTAGCTTACAGTACGCTTGTTCGCCCACTGCTTGAATATTGCTCAGCTGTGTGGGATCCGTGCCAGATAGGGTTGATAGAAGAGATAGAGAAGATCCAACGGAGAGCAGCGCGCTTCGTTAAAGGATCATTTAGTAATCGCAAAAGCGTTACGAAGATGACAGATAAACTCCAGTGGAAGACTCTGCAGGAGAGACGCTCAGTAGCTCGATACGGGCTTTTGTTCAAGTTTCGAGAACATACCTTCACCGAGGAGTCAAGCAGTATATTGCTCCCTCCTACGTATATCTCGCGAAGAGACCATGAGGATAAAATCAGAGAGACTAGCCCACACAGAAGCATACCGACAATCCTTCTTTCCACGAACAATACGAGACTGGAATAGACGGGAGAACCGATAGAGGTACTCAAGGTACTCTCCGCCAAACACTGTCAGGTGGCTTACGGAGTATGGATGTAGATGTAGATGTAGAGATGACGCAATGTGGGATGAGGTACCGGTGGAAGATGTTAGATTCGGTACCATTCCCGTGAGAAAGACCGGATGCATGATGCTCCTGCTCTGTGATTGGCTGCTGTGTTCGGCGGTAGGGCGACAAAACGTTAAACTTTAGTTGCTATTATTAATTAAACCTGTCATCCAAATTTCTTCATTTTTTTAAATAAATATCTCTCAACAGCCAGCTATTAATAATTCATTTCAAAATTATTGAAATCGAAGTGTTACTAAAACAAAGACAGACGATATTATTGACGATGCACCTCGGTGGCGTTCGGGTCACGCCTCCAGTTCTGACCGTTCCAGTAGACAGACATGTTGTCTGTTATAGCAGTATTTGTTTCATGCAATTTTATTTACTACAGTTCTGACCGTCGATAGGTACAGACATGTTGTCTGTAATAGTAGTATTTTATTCCTGTAATTTTATTCTGCAGTTCTGACGGTTCCAGTAGACAGACATGTTGTCTGTGGCAGGATGTATTTCATGTTATTTTAGTCAGATATAATGACCGTGGAAAGATATGTTCAATACGTTGTGATCAAGAATAGTTTCTCGTGTCTATATCAATAAAAATGTCAGTGGCATCCCAAATGAGTTATAGTTTATTCGTAGCAGCAGTACCTTGCGAAGTTAATTTCAGCCTCAAGAAAAAGAATCCACGACCTGTGTGCTGTTTTCTGCGGTGGGGACATCATTATCATGAAGACAGCAGGTTAGTGAAATGTATAAGAAATTATGTATTCCATACAGGGCAGTGGAAACAACTAGGCACCTCACGTGTACTACATGCACAGTACAAATGTGCTCAGTGACACGTCATCTGCAGTAATGCAGAGGAGGTAAAGAAGGATGAAAGTGTTAACACTATCTCACTTTTATTCCTTTTTTCTTGCCGTAGTAGGTGGATTACGCTGTTGTTCCAGTTGTGGACTGATACACATGCCAGCTTCTCATTTCGTATAGGAAAATCAAATGAGGCATAGCTAACGCTAAATCTAATCGAAAATTTATGTACCATTTAACACAAAAAGCAGTTTTTTTAACAGAGGTGGAGCCCCTCCACGCCCACACCGGCATGATGGCCAACTCAAAAGGTCGACTGTCATCTCTGCATAAGGATTAGCTTTCACTAAAGTGAGGTTCGAAGGATGTGGGTACTGCGATGTTTGCGTACGTCTGGTTAAGGTTAACCATTAGTAAGCGCTCATATGGAGATAGATTGGGTCGAAGGTGAACGAAGGGTAGCGGTTTGAAGGGCAGAGAAAAAAAAAGTGCCAAGGCAAGAGCCAAGGGAAAAAAAAAGTCTGCGATAGTTAGGTCGGGTGGTAAGAGCAGTAGCAGATGTCTTGCTGCCTGCGATAGGTCGTGCTAGTGTAGGCTTTGTTAGTAGTGGGTATCATGCAGGTCGATACCTTTGACGTTGTGCGGTGGTGTTGCTCGGCGGCTGCCGCTGGGTGCCGGTGTTGAGCTCTCGTTCAGTGTCAGCAACCTGCAACAGTTAGGTATATCATCGTTTTGGTTTCCGATAGGTCATATAGCGAATGCACAGTGTAGGGTGATGTTGGTGAATTGTTTGTGCGTCAGTGGGCGGGCGCGTCGGTTTCCCTGCTGTTTCATGTTGGTCGGCTGGAATAGCTGCTGGTAATTTCCAGTCAACGTTCCTGATATGCAGGGGCTTGTCGACGTTTGTCGCTTCTTGGTGTATGTTAGCTTGCCATAGGTGGCTATGTCATAGCTAGTAATGTCTTGTGCTTCTACCTATGGTTGTGATCGTAGTTTTCCGGAGTAAGGATGAAAGGATTGTTCGAGTGTCTCGAGTTCCTGTATAGTCGTGTGGCGTGTTTTTTGAATACTTCCTTGAGGGTTTCAAGGCGATATTCTTTGTGAAGATCCACGGTGCGTGTGTAGCGTGGAGCGTTGCTAATGATTAGTAGCACTTTGTTCTGTATGATCTGCAGGCGGTGCAGTCATGTAGGAGCTGCGTATCCCCAGACGGGAGCTGCGTACGTCATCAGACGAGTAATCAGTGTCATGTATATTGACCTAGACACACTCCTATTGAATGTGCTTGCCCTGTTGAGCACTGGGTAGAGTTGTTTGACCCTCACGTGCGCTCTGTTGGCAACGTATTCGATGTGCTCCCCCCATGTAAGTTTCCGGTCCAGCCAGAGACTCGGAAACGTATTGGGCATGTATGTAGCGTTATACGTCTACTGCGTTGATGTTTGCGCAGTAGTTTCGGTCTGCGTGCAAACAGAACTGTTTCGCACTTGTCGACTTTTACTTTAATAAGCCATACAAAAAGCAGTATTTACAGATGTGTCTACTGTTAGGTACCTCGCAACAGGCGAATGTCAAGAGCTAAAAATTAATTAATATGTGAAATGCGGACATTATAAAGATTTCACGCAACTGCTTCCTGTAAGCAATGTACGGCATTCGCAAAATGCACGAAGAGGTTCGATTGTGGCCCAAGCGAAACAAAGTCATAACTTTGGAAATACCGTACTTGCTCCCAGCCTGTGTGTGTGTGTGTGTGTGTGTGTGTGTGTGTGTGTTGTCAGCACTGATCAGAGGCGAAAATACTTCTCCCTCACTTTCCACCCAGGTCATAACTTCGCGCTCGGACGGGAAACGTGTTTTTTGTTGTTGTTCAGATCCAGCGGCGGCTAAATGGCACTGACCCTACGCAAAATATACAAAACTTTCATTGGAACTTCCTGGCAGATTAAAACTGTGTGCCGGACCGAGATTCTAACTCTGGCCTTTGCCTTTAGCGGGCAAGTGTTCTATCATCTGAGCTATCCGAGCACGACTCACGACCCGTCCTCACAGCTTCAGTTCCCCCAGTACCTCGTCTCCTACCTTCCAGACAGATGATAGAGCGCTTGACTGCGAAAGACAAAGCTCCCGAGTTCGAGTCTCGTTCCGGCACACAGTTTTAATTTGCCAGGAACATTCATAACAGCGTACACTTCGCTGCAGGGTGAAAATTTCATTCTGGAAACATCCCCCAGGCTGTGGCTAAGCCTTGTCTCCGCAATATCCTTTCTTCCAGGAGTGCTAGTTCGGCAAGGTTCTCAGGAGAGCTTCTGTGAAATTTGGAGGGTAGGAGAGGAGGTACTGGCGGAACTGAAGCTATGACGACGGATCATGAGTCGTGCTTGGGTATCTCAGATGGTAGAGCCCTTGCCAGCGAAAGGCAAAGATCCTCAGTTCGAGTCTCGGCCCAGCACACAGTTATAATCTGCAAAGATGTTTCGTAACGGCGCACACTCCGCCTGCAGAGCGAAACTTTCACTCTGAAAACTTTCATTGGTCTGCATCATGAGCTGCAAACTCGACGTGAGCCGAACGTCGGTAGAAAAAGTCCATAAATGCATCGCGAGCTGAGTATAATATGGGCACTCTCTCTCTCTCGTTTTCTCTCTCTCTCTCTCTCTCTCTCTCTCTCTCTCTCTCTCTCTCTCTCTCACGAATATCTTCCCGCTGGCTGATCCGGTCCGCCGGCTGTCGGTTACCCACATGTGCTTTACGGTGTAGAGACTTTGAAATACAACTTTGTGATACCAGAGTTTATGCATTGCAAAATTATGCATTTCTCTAAAGAGGCGACATAAAAGTTGTAAGCGTTCGAGTAGTTTTAACAAAAGGGAACCGAGAGTTGAATGAAATAGCAATGGGGACTGTGAAAACACAGGAATTCTAAAGACCGATTACTTGTAGTAGAGAATGATATCACTTGTCCGAGATCATGATTTCCATTCGGCATCTCGAGGAGAACCCTAATTCCTGTATATAGCTCACCATGTCCCTATAAATTTGGGGCGTCTTGAGATTTGTACATAGTTCAAAATGGCTCTGAGCACTATGGGACTCAACTGATGAGGTCATTAGTCCCCTAGAACTTAGAACTACTTAAACCTAACTAACCTAAGGACATCACAAACATCCATGCCCGAGGCAGGATTCGAACCTGCGACCGTAGCGGTCCCGCGGTTCCAGACTGCAGCGCCTTTAACCGCACGGCCACTTCGGCCGGCTGTACATAGTTGCCAGGGTTTCACCTCTGAAGAAGTCTCGGACAGACGGCAACGAAACGTCAGTGAATAGTTTTATACGCCATTCGCGGTATTTGTAACAAATATCGCTGAATAAGTCACCTGGACACTTAAAAATATGACAGCATGTGCTCTACGGCATGCGTGAACATCTCAGCTGACGATTCCTCATCAGTGCACGAAGTTTTGATGACAGATGTAGTCATGTAGCACACAGGTAGTGTAATTTATAGTTTAACTATGCTCACTGTCTAGTTTTCAACAAAACTGTGAGATAGTTGTTGGCAAATGACCTCTCATTACAATTAAAAACTATATTCATCCTTTGTATTAGCAGTTGGTTTCACCTTTGCTTTTTCAAGAATTTGTGCTGGAGTTTTGTGAACATTCAAATCGCGAAAGCGTTTACAGCTCTACTGGATGTCGATATCGTTTGAATTTAAAATGAATCCCCAAGTGTCGTATGCATATACTCGCTTTGTGTACATGCGCTGATGAGCCTAAACGTTATATCCATCGAATTAATAGTGTGTTGGTCCACCTTTCGGACTCGATACAAGAACGACCGTGAGTGGCATGGATTCAACATTCCTTCGTAAGATACCGGAGGCGTGTGTCACAAAAGATGTCTACGCACAGATTACGAAATTCTCGCAAATTAAGAACCGGTGGTATGTGGCAGTGGAGTTGGGGCACGGTAAAGTTCCTGATGTGTTCTATCGATTTCAGCTCAAGCGAATTTGATGGGCAACATATCAACCTGGAAAGACTGCAGTCAAAGAGGAGTTTCGTAAGGGCATCGACGGCACTTGGAACAACTGCTGAGAAAGCTAGGTTACAACTGTGGAGGGCTACGATCTACCTTATTCCAAGCTCGAATAGAGTTTCATAAACTTTACCTCCCGACCATAATGAGAAAAGGACTACTTGGAAGTCCCAAAACCGACTGAAATCTGGAGTTGGCAGATCAAAGGTTAATTTGGCAAGATGTGACTATACTTACCAACATAATATTCAGTGCGACTGTTGAGAAGACTAGACAGTTTACCATAAGCTTCAACGCCTATTATGTCCTGCACAGAAGATGAACATCAACGAGCAGCAAATGTATTTGAAGTGGCAAAGTTTGGGCAAAAGTATTATAGTCATAACTGTGTATACAATATGTATGTTTCTGATACCAGAATAAATGAAATAATCAGGTTCCTCAATCGACTGTAGCACAATTCTGGCCTCTTGGCACGGATCTGCTGTAAGATGCGTTCACCGTTAGGGAAGAGAATAAGCAGGATGGGAAGTATGTGTGATACCAGTAATGTTCACGTAGTCCACGGTTGCCTCGGTGTCTTCGATTGCTATCAAAGGTCCGAAGGCATTCCAGGTGAATGTTCCCTATGGTATAAAGTCGCCCCAATCGACCTCTGCCCTTGGCCTGGTGCATGTTTTCTCTTGGACGACGACGCATCTGAGACGACTATCGACCTGGCTTTTCTACTTATCCACAGTCCAGTTACGACGCAAACGGTCTGACGTAGGAACACCTATAGAGCACCAATTTCTACAATGTGCGCTGAACGGTGTGTTCTGAAAGCTTATGCTTTTACCAGCACTGTGCTCTGTGGTCAGATCAGCTGCAGATCGACGTCTAGTTGCTAGGTAGAGTCGGCGAACCTCTGGCCTCAACGTTCTGTGATGAGGAGTGTATGTCCAACGACTTGTCTCCTGTTCTTGGTTTCATCGTTGTTCAGCCACTTCCTACAGATGCTGACGACAGTAGCACGCCATTAGCCAAACAGTTCTACCGTTTTCTAAACGCTAGTTCACAGGCTCGGAGCCTTAAAAGTCTTCCTATGTGAGCGGATTTCCCCATTTGGGGACCGTATTGTCGCTAGGATGATTCGCCATTCCTCTCTACTCCACTGTTTCCGCCCCGATAGCTGAGTGGTCCCCGGCACGGTAGCTCAGCGTGTTCGGTCAGAGGGCTGCTCGCCCTCTGTAATAAAAAAAAAACTGAGTATAGGAATCGAAGATCAGCTGGAACGGATGTCTTGTGACGTCCGCCCAGACCAAACGCAACGAACAATACCGAACAAAATAAAATAACGAAATAAATGTGGTCAGCGTTACGGATTGCCGTCCTAAAGCCTCGGGTTCGTTTCTCGGCTGGGTTGGAGATTTTCTCCGCTCAGGCACTGGGCGTTGTGTTGTCACCATCATCATTTCATCCCCATCCGGCGCGCAGGTCGTCCAATGTGTCGTCGAATGTAATAAGACTTGCCCCGCAAGGGGCCTTCCGGCCAATGACGCCAAATACTCATTTCCATTTTTTCTACTCCACTTACATATTTTTCTTACAGCGTCACGAGCTCACAACGCCACGCCACGAGGCGGCATTCACTCTCGTGGTGGGCAGATAACATTATATTTGGTCTCATTTGTGTTTTTAAGATGAAAGAATTCAGTAGACGAAAAGACCTGGAAAGAGCTCATGCTGGACACACTCATGTCTCGAAAAGAAAAAGAAGAGCCATAAACAACTATTTTGGTGCAGGCTGTAAGTTCCTGGGATAGCATGACTAAGGAATATAACGATGTATGGATTTCATTAAATCTAATAAACATCTACAAAGGCTGAACTCGGTGGCCGAGCGGCTCTAGGCGCTTCAGTCCGGAACCACGCGACTGCTACTGTCGCAGGTTCGAATCCTGCCTCGGGCATGAATGTGTGTGATGTCCTTAGGTTAGCTAGGTTTAAGTAGTTCTAAGTTCTAGGGAACTGATGACCTGCGATGTAAAGTCCCATAGTGCTCAGAGCCATTTGCACCATAGGTTGAACTTTTAGTAAAGTTCACGATCAGGCACTCAACCTCCTAATGCCGTGACAGCTTGTGAGTTCCTTTTAGAATATTCGCAAACAGCTGTGCTGATTTATTATCATAAAACTTGTGTCTTGCGTTTTGTTGCACAAATACCTTTTGATTATTCTGGCAATGTAGAAAGTGAGGAGCTTACGTTATTAACTCCTATTCCTTTATTCTTCTTGTCTGAGTAATTATTTCTCGACTTCGTCTCAACGTAGACCACAATGTTAGAACAACTGAAAATTAAGTAGCTGTACCTCCACCTGCCCTATACCGTCTAGTGTGCTAGCTATGTGAAAATGGAAAAATGCATGGTGTCATGGACAAATTAATTATTCGAAGGTCTAAGCAAGAAAATAAATTTACACGAAAGTTGTGTTACACATTTCAAAATGGTTCAAATGGCTCTGAGCACTATGGGACTTAACATCTATGGTCATCATTCCCCTAGAACTTAGAACTACTTAAACCTAACTAACCTAAGGACATCACACATCACCCAGCCATCACGAGGCAGAGAAAATCCCTGACCCCGCCGGGAATCGAACCCGGGAACCCGGGCGTGGGAAGCGAGAACGCTACCGCACGACCACGAGCGCGGTGTTACACAATTAAAAACGTGTATTACTTACAGCACGTGGAAACGTGGCAAAACCATTAATACACTTTTCGAGAAAGAGGAGTTGCTGGAAATTAATGCCTTCGAATTTTTTATCTGACAACTTTTCAAATAAAACAAACTTCTTAAGTAGTACGTTGCTAGCAGGTCTGAAGACTGCGGCGAGTGAAAGGACCGAGTCCGTAGAGGATTCCCAACAACAAACTTTATTTCCCAGGCATCGAAACAACAAACACTGGTAGCAGCACAGAGTCCCAATTCTATTGCCGGCCGGAGTGGCCGAGCGTTTCTAGGCGCTACAGTCTGGAACCGCGCGACCGCTACGGTCGCAGGTTCGAATCCTGCCTCGGGCATCGATGTGTGTGATGTCCTTAGGTTAGTTAGCTTTAAGTAGTTCTATGTTCTAGGGGACTGATGACCTCAGATGTTAAGTCCCATAGTGCTCAGAGCCATTTGAACCATTTTTTTACGCCAACTGCAAAGCCAGCCAGCCTTATGCATGCAAGATGTATATGGACGTACAGCCTTGCAAACTGTCAATAAGCCCGAAGTTCTTAAAGCAAATTTCAATACTTTAAAGCATATAAGACACTATCATTGCAACTTTAACCATCAAATGATTTGAATAAGATGCTTGTTGAAATTAGCAGTTTGCAAAGCAGTAAAAGCACAGCTCATTACAGGGTTAATATAAAATTACATCTTTAAAATTACAACTAAAACGACATTGCATAATTTGAGTTGCTTGCGCACACAGTTGAGCAGAGGTACCAGTAGGTAATCAAGTACTGCAAGAGCCACCGTTACCAGTAATTTGATTGACTCAAATTAAGACTACACAACCTGCTATTCAATACAACCACCTCAAACAACATAACAGACTTTACAACCTTCGTGCTTATAGAACTTGGCAGGCATAGGGCTTTCAATAAACAGATGTTACGCCAACAAAATTTCCCGGGTACATGCTTTAAAGAGTTTGAACAATTTGCACAGCTTTCGTAAGTTAGACCCAGTAAACTGCGCAACAGACACGTAGCACTTGAAAGCAAAACGACACCTACAGGGTGAGGAACTCCCACACACAAAACGCGACAGCGCATTTGAGGTACCACACCTCAATGCGGAGATCGTTAAGGGCCACCCGGTAGTTAATCGTACAAGAAGGATCCTGGATGAGAAAACAGCTCACCCACTAGAATTAACACAGCTAAAGGTGGCAGCGGCAGACAGAAGTCTGGCACGGTGACAGGATGCACACGGTTGTATTCACCCCTCTGCACGGATAAATTGTCCTCCAAACGTAGCGATGGCCCAGTTCCGCTATCGGCGTGAAGCCTCACGCCACGTTGTCCACTCAACGAGCGTTGCTTCCGTACTTGGCCGAAACAAAACTCCGGGCTCGCAAGGCCCACATCCGGCCATGACACGACCAGCACAGCAACGACGACGACTGACAGGGTCACTGTCCTTTCTCGGTAAACAAAGAAATTTCCACAGCGTCTCGCTGCTGGGCCCACCCTCCCCTTCGCATCTTTTTCCTTTTCTTTATTGTATTTCGATTCCCCCCCCCCCTCCCCTCCAGAGGGGAGGGGGGCCGGCCTTGCAGCAGCGTAATACGCCGCTCAGCAGCCTACAGATAAAGTTACAAAACATAATGAGAAGATATAGCAATAAAAAGAGGTTATAAAACGGTTACTTTAAAACTGGTACATGGCGAAAAAATTGTGAAGAAAACATAAAAAACAAAAAGGTCAGTGATGCTGATTAAAAAGACTTAGGAAATAGACAGGCACAATTAAAAAACATGGCGAAAGCCTAGTGTATGTTCGCAACACTTTAAAAGGGGACGCACAGCACTGAAAACTCACAGAAAACACTGCACTGTAAAGTAAAAAGGCACATGGGTAATGGGGGGGGGGGAAGGACCCAGACAGATAAGGGGGGGAAGGGGGGCAGCCGATGGTGGGAGAGGCCACAGAAAAAGGGGGGAGCAGGGCAGATGCAAGAAAAGCGTGGGGAAGACAGTGGAGGGGAAAGAAAAAGGCCTCGGGGGGAGAGAAGGGAGTCAAGAAGTGAGTAGTTGGAGAAAAAACAAGATGGAAGGGTCGGGAGAGGGAGCCCAGGAAAAGGAGAGAGAGAGGGAAGGGGAGGTGAGGATCATAGTTGATAGAAGTGATAAATGGAGGGAGAGGGGAGTTGATGGAAGCCACCTCGGGAAAGGAGATGAAGAGGGGACACAGCGGTGAAGGTGCGGCAGTGGGCGGGGGTTGGAGAGGAGAGGAGCAACCAGTGGATGAGGGGGATCAGCTCGGCGGAAGGTGCAGAGAATGCCGACATGTTTGACGAAAAGGAGCAGATGGGGGAAATGAATCAAGTCATAGAGGATCCGCGTAGGGGGACAGGAGGCGTATACAGAGAGCGAGATGGAGTGCATGGCGCTTGAGGATCTGGAGGGACTTATAGAATTTGGAATTTCAGGGGGGGGGGTGACCCCCTTCGCATCGTTCCGCACGGGGGGGGGGGGGAGGGGGGGCGGGGGGCCTTCGCATCGTTCCGCGCGCGCCTAAATAGGCGATGGCACCGCGGCAAAGCGCGAGCACGAGTAATAGCCGACACACTAACCACTCTAGAGGTAACTTACGTCTATGTAACATTATCCATACTTACATACATATTCTTCATGTCTACATGTTTATTTTTCAAGATATTCATCCTGGTGACGAATATTTTTCTCTCAACAAGAGATCAGGTTGTTGGGTTGTTGGTAGCGTCACTGTAGAATATTTGATTTTGTTGGCAGAGTCACAACACCTCTGCTTGCACCGCGTCTACAATGTCAAAGTAAAGTCCTCGAAGGTGTTCTTTAGGTTCTGGAAACAGATGAAAATCGGATGAGACCAAGTCGATAATGTATGGATGACGATCGATAACAGCGATCGTCCGCGGTCTGACGCTGTAATGCCATGTGTGGTCGAACTCTTCGGTTTCGAAACTGGATTTCAGTGGGCTGTTTCTCACGCACAGACATGGTTTCGTTACACACCGCCATGTTCACGCTACAATTTGCGGCCCTCCAGGGGCAGAAGGCTGCAAATACGTAGAAGTGAAGAACAGAACTGTAGAGTGTTAGTAACCTTTGTTTTATATAAAAATCTAGAAGAGTCTTAACATATAAACTTCGGAGGCATTACTTTTCAACACGCCATCGTGTAATTTCTACAATAATGGATGTAACAATGGCATTAGCTCTATGTTAAAAATCTTTCCAAAGCCATTGTTAATCTGAGACGGGGACACAGTATAATGTTCTTTCAAGTATTAACGGATTTCGTGACTGTGTGTTTTCGCGCAGTAGAGCTGAGATGATTTCATTGCTGAAAAAGGAAAGACTTTCTTAATATTTCTGTAATTATATTATCTATGTAACTTAAGCAAACAAGGACTCTCAACCTTTTGTTCTCTTTCTTCCTGGTCAGTCACTGTCTGGCACGGTCAAAAAAATTATTGCTTGGTCAATGTTATGTAGAGATTTTTTTATTTCATGAATTTGATAATTAAATCTGGCTTAATTTGTGTGGGGATGTCTGTTAGTGAATGATCGCGTAGTAACGGCACCAGTCAGTGTAATACGTTTGGTTTGCTTTCAGAATAGATGCATCTAAAGTTTCACTTTTAACAAAACGAAGACCGATAGCTTTTGGGCGTGAATCACGTCCCAAAATTATATTCGCCAACAGGCAATCCCGTTAGAGGAGCCTAGCTAGAAAACTATGAATCATGTTGGTGGTAATTGAATTCCAATTTCAACATTTAAAAAATATTTTTACATGGTTTTTCAGTGCATAATTTTTCTTGATTTAATTGAAGATTCAATTAGCCAAAGATAATTTTAATTTGATTCAGACTTGCATTTGAACTCGAACATTTTAAAAGCCAGACTAATATAAAATTAAATAATAATAAAAAATAATAAAAAAGCCACCATAATAAATGGCTCCCTCAGTAAAAGACGTATTTATGTATGTACTTATACATGAATATATATTATTGTTATGTTAGTATCTAAAAAAATTTGTACATTTCTCTTACATGAAAATCCACTGTAAGGAGGTACGAGATAATTTCAACAAGCTGGGTATTACGAGACGTGGGGCACTATCCTTAAAAGAAAAAACCACGACTCGGGACGTTGCTGAAGCGCAGTAAGAAAGGAGGTATTGACATTACTCTTTTTCCTTTGCCTTGATGTGTAAATGTAAGTTAGGGAGCGTTAAATTTAAAAAAAATAAGAAAAACCGTTGCTCACAATAGCTTGCAAATTTTTTTGGTGAATTTTGCGAAACTTAATCTCGGCAAGATGGCCGCTTTCTAGAACGACTGAGTAGCGTCGCTAGATTTTTTACCATAAATAGCTATGCAGTAATTGTAATTTTTATTAAATTACATTTGCCCAGTGTAACTTGAGGAGAATTAACGGTCAATCACACATATCCTTGCCCGAGGCAGGATTTGAACCTGCGACCGTAGCGGTCGCTCGGCTCCAGACTGTAGCGCCGAGAACCGCACGGCCACTCCGGCCGCCTTACAATATTACAAATCTGGGTCAACCGGTGCAGACGAATCACAAAAGAAAAGGTTGAAACAAATTCATATTACCACCACAGACAAGTGACTTAACGACGTGCATGCCAAAATAATAATAAAATTTACCTTACAATAGATGGTTGACTAAATTTAACTGTTGATTTTTAATTGTATTAACAATTATTCATTCGTTCATCATCATCTCATTCCATGATATCATTTAGCTCTGCGGCTGATCACAATTATTATTCTGTTCCATATAATAAAATTTTACGATTTGTTCTGAAATGTGACTTTAACTACTTACTATGAACTGCGCTGTGCCATCGACAGACTACAACTACACTGTAGCAGCAGCGAGTGACTGCAACTACGGCAGGGACTGCTCTGACCTGCGACTGTATTGCAGCTCTCTTTTAACAGGGGCAAAGATATTATATGTCTCAGGCAGCGCCTGTTAATTGTCGTTCTAGTCGTTCTAGCAAGTGAGCAATACATCGAGATTACATTTGCTCCAGCAGGGTGGTGCACCCCTCGCAACAGCCCAGTCAACAGCAATCTGATATACACTCCTATAGAGAAGAAATACAAAGAAAATTTTATTAACCAGTTTATTTGAACACTGAACAACAAAACGAACTGATTGATCTTTTAAACAAATATATATCTGTTTTTGATGAAAAGCCAGGTATAATTAAAGGATGTGTGTATACAATGAAAGTAAAGCTTCACGAAAAATTTTGTCACTCTACCTATTCTGTCCCATGGGCCAACAGAGACGCTGTATCAAATGAAATCCGTCGCATGTTAGAATGGGATATTACAGAACCATCAATGTCATAATACAGTAGTCCACCACTTGCAGTGGCTACACCAGCATATACAGAAATATTTTGCTGAGTAAACATTTCCTAGAGTGGATATGCCTATGTAAATATTATGAGAATTTGTAAATATGTTAGTGTGTAAGACGTTTCACAGTGTACATGGTGGTCTTAAGAAAAATTTATTTTCTTCATGCGCATAAGTAGATCTTAAGCAAACCTTTTGCTGAACAGCAATCTTTCATGTAAGTAGTAGAAGTTCAGGAATAATATTTCAAGTAAAGGCATTTCGTTATTATTGTGAAGAGAAAGTAACAAGAAACTTATTTTGATGTAATCGTAGTAACATTTTCATGGATGCAATTATTCCATTTCTTTTGCTATGCAATTCTAAGTAAAGAAAGTAAGGCAGAAGCCGTACAGATGATTAAAGTTTTTCCATCAGTAGATTTTAAGTTTGTACAGATGCAATGATTTGTAGTATAAAATAATTTTCTTTTTATGCCTAGCATGCAGTCGCAAACATAAACAGCAAACTACTGTGGGTGATTTTTTTAAAGCGAAGTGATAAAACTATGGAGATTTTAGTCCTATAGTAGTGAAATGGCAAACATTGTGCCATAAGCAGATTCGAATTCTGCACTAATTCTCGCGACTAATTTCAACGGTACATACCAGTTTGTGGGAGGTAAAAACTGTCAGTGGTGTCCTTAGCTCCAGTAGTAATGACTAAACTCGCATTACATACTAAAAGAACACTGTAAAGCTAAACTTCACTACCGCAAACACCAACACAACTAAATTAATGTCGTGAAGAATTGTAAGAGAAAAAAGTTAGAAAGTTATAGAACATAAACACTATGTAAATCATACAGTTAGTACCTACAATAGAGTACATAAGCTATGGGATTTCAAAATGGTTCAAATGGCTCTGAGCACTATGGGACTCAACTGCTGAGGTCATTAGTCCCCTAGAACTTAGAACTACTTAGACCTAACCAACCTAAGGACATCACAAACATCCATGCCCGAGGCAGGATTCGAACCTGCGACCGTAGCGGTCTTGCGGTTCCAGACTGCAGCGCCTTTAACCGCACGGCCACTTCGGCCGGCTGTGGGATTTTTCTTTGAGCACATTTGTTAAGTAACATGACACGTACCGACAGGAGATGAGTAATAAGTTGTCAGTGGCAAACAGAACTGTCAATGGTGAAGTGGTGCACGTAAATTTGCATTTCACGGGAGGACTCTTTATACAAGAGCAAAGAGAAATATGTGTTATCAAGAGACGTTATACGTGTGATAATACAATTTCGCCTTGTGAAATAAATACAAACACTTTGTACTAATGTCGAATATGGACGGCACTCTTAGTGGCAAGTGAACTTAATCTGTGTACTCACCCAGACGACAGCACTGAAGTGATGCGATGATCCGCTGAAGTGGAGCACATTGAAGTGTTGTTACTTGAAACTCAGGTAGTGTGTATCGCACATAAACTGTGGAACAGACTGTAGCGCTGGATCTTTATGAATGTGATGCCACGCGTGACTACTGCACGCTGACGCGATGCTAAGCGCTTAAGAAACGAAAACTTAGATAAACATTTTGCAAACATGTGTAATGTACGATATTCTGAGGACACCAATGAATGTGCGGAAACCGGAACTAACATGACCGTGTTGTGCGGCAACGGTGTTGATGTCAACTGACAGTAAAGTGCATGAACAAAAGTCATCCATTAAACCTTTTGTATCACAACGCAAACATGTATACTATTTAACCCACAGCTATCACCGAAAACACTGATATAAATTAGTGTTACAAGTGACTACAACTACGTACTAATCAAAATTATTTTTAGGGAATGTGTATAAAAAATTGTGTTACTGGCTTGAATCTACGAATGTTTCTTGTAATCCCTGTATCCTGAGCTGACTGGATTCCGTCGAGCACTACCGATCCAGAACTCCGCAATCATTTTGCTCCATCACAGACAACGCAGATCGTCGTGGCTCCCACGCATGCAGATTTGTCAACATGGCGAGCACGTCGCCGTGACCGCTCTACACAAGAGCAACGCCGAATGCTACAGCACGACTGATTTCACCTACAATGCGTCGCCTTTACAACAATCGAGCAAGAATGAATAATGTTCATCTGAGTGATTATTGTAAACTGTTTCGAAAACCACGCGTATTTCTGTAACAAAAACCCATCCATACGATGATTCCTAAGTGTTTAATATGAACATTTCAAAACTCAAATTCAAATCACAAGGACAAATAACTGTCAAAAATATAAATTCCTACCTTGATGTTCTTTCCTCACGATGTAATTCGTTCATTCTGATTAATGTACTTATGGTCTGATTTTGTCAATGTGTATTGTTTTTAAAATTTTATGAGAAAACATGGCATGTGAGAAAAGGAACTGGATGCCTATGCCTTTCCTGTCGTTTCACTAGGTTCCGGCATGATCGCACCCGAATGGGAAGGCAAATTACATTCCTGGCAAAGCAAAAACAGGCTTCAGCTCAAACGAATAAAATGATGAAAAAAAGGACAAACTAAAGACTAGAAGTTAATGAAGCGCTGTAAATTTTTAAAACTTTTTACAAAGACTTGACAAACTTTTAAAAGTTTAGGGGGCTGTATAATGTTCTCCCAAGTGTTGTCGGATTTCGTGACTGTGTGTTTCCGCGCAGCAGCGCTGAGACGATTTTATCGCTGAAAAAAAAAAAAAAAGAAGACATTGTGATCACAACGAACTTAATATCTCTGTAATTATATTATCTATGTAATTTAAGCGAACAAGGATTCGCAACCTTTTGTTCTCTCTCCTCCTGGTCAGCCATTGTCTGGTACCGTAAAAAAAATTGTTGCTTGGTCAATGTTATGTAGAGATTTTGTTATTTGTGCTCATTTTGCATAATAATAGCTATTTAATTTCACTGTGTTTGTTATTATGACTAATCATACATTTTTCCTCAGCTTTTTTTATGAACTTGATAATTAAATCTGGCTTACTTTGTGTGGGGATGTCTGTTAGTGAATGATCGCGTATTAACGGCACAAATCGGTGTAATACGTTTGGTTTGCTTTCAGAATATAACCTGCATCTAAGGTTTCACATTTCACAAAACGAAGTCCGATAGATTTTAGGCGTAAATCACGTCCGAAAATTATATTCGTCAACAGACAATCCCGGTAGAGGAGCATAGCTAAAAAAATATGAATCATGATGGTGGTAATTAAATTCTAATTTCAAAATTTAAAAAAATATTTTTACATGATTTTTCGAGTACATAATCTTTCTTGATTTAATTGAAGATTCAATTAACCAAAGATGATTTTAATTTGATTCAGACTTGCATTTGAGTTCGAACATTTTAAAAGCCAGAATAATATAAAATTAAATAATAATAAAAAAATAATAATAAAAGCCACCATTAGAAAAGAGCGAAAATTTCTTAAATGTAATAGACCTCCTTACCTGATACGATTCTCTCGTGAGGGCACATCTTTCAAATTATGAACTACAACAAAGTATTTCAGACCACAAATTCAAAACAAGATGGAACAACTGTTAAATAATTTCGTTTTAGAGCGGATCGTCGGAGAAATTAAACAGGATTCTTTTCACTTACTGTAGACACAGACCCTGATATATCAAGAAAAGACTAACTTAGTGTTGTTCAAAGACATCTTCATTTAAATTTAAGCAAAACACATTGAGACGAGGTTGAAATAAGGAGTTGTTTTTAGGATTCAGTGAAGTAAGGGGGCCACTATGTTGAGTATTTTGAAAATGAAGTAATAACTGGTTTAGAGAAGATGAACGTACTACTGGATAGCTGCAGACATCAAGCATACGACTGCGCTGCATCTATAAGGGGGAAATACTGAGGCTTGAAGTCAAGAACTAAAGCACGGGTCCAAATGCTGAGTTTCTACGTTGTTCAATACCTAATTTAAATTTGGCACTAAATGATTCCGTAATAAATGTGGTGGGACTGCACCAGTTTTATGAGAAAATTTAATTCATGGATGTTTTCTTTACTGCTTCTTTGGTTCTATGGCAATAAATAAATGAAACTGCTTCAACCGAGAGACGTGTTCTAACAACTCCGAAGAAGCTGCTGACAGCTATGTGGTCTTCCAGATTTCACTAACAGATATCAATCAAAAGTAATTTCAATTTTTTAGAGTAAGAAGAAATCAGAAAGGAAAGATGCTTCTAATTTCGTAAAAAATTGGGAACTTTTGATTTTGTCTTGCCTCTCGAATTTTTATGTAAGGTTTTGGAAAATGTTACTCTAGTTTCCAAACTACTTAAGTCCCTTTTTGCTGATTACGGAAGGGCTCTCAACTTTTTCAAACAGCAAGAAACACTCTAGTCTTGTTAAGAAACAATTTTGAGTTTGTAGTAGAAGAATCGAAAGCAATAGCGTAAGTTAGGAGCATTGATATGAAAGTGACCTCAAAACGTACCCATAAGGTAAAGAAATTTTGTTGACGAGGTTTCTGCAGATCACAGAATTGTGGGCACTCCATAGAGATGGGTCGTTCGCGAACTGACGGGTCCAAAGGAACGGTTCACCCAGATGAACGAAACGAGCGAGGAACGAATTCTAAGGAACGGTCTTTCATAGTTCACTTCAGCCGCGGCTTTCTACATGTAGTTCCCGGGAACGGGAAACGGTTGGTCTCGGTACCGAACGGCACGTCGACCGGTCTCGTTCCAGCCTCCATCCCGTTCCCGTCTGTCTCGGTCTCGGTCTCGATCGGCCGGAGTCGTCCTTCGCCTGGCCACTCGTTGCAGTTCCACTGCCGACTGCTCGTAGTTCAGTATCGAGCCGTCGTTGTTTGTTTCGTTCGCTTCGCACGCACATTCTAGATCTGTTTCAAACCTGTTTTGAACTCTGAA
The DNA here is from genome assembly GCF_021461395.2 of Schistocerca americana. Classification (NCBI taxonomy): domain Eukaryota; kingdom Metazoa; phylum Arthropoda; class Insecta; order Orthoptera; family Acrididae; genus Schistocerca; species Schistocerca americana. The sequence goes on from NC_060122.1 coordinate 156,159,041, forward strand.
CTTCTGGTTCTTTTTGTATTCTATTCAGCGCCGGGTAATTAAAATGTATTTTATAATTACAACAATTATATAAAAATAACGTTGTATGTAAGACATACATCTTTTCAGGTAACAAATCGGTGTATCAGCTTACTTCACTATTTCGATAAACAGTAGAAGAAATACTTGTAAAAAGGCAAGACTTTTTGTTAGTACACATGCAAGGGACGTCGGCGCGGCACACACGAGGGGCCATTTTTTGTCTTTTTTTTTATCCCAGGTAAAAGAGCACGTTTATTGTTATGGAAGGCAGACCGCCGGTTTCGTTGGCCGAGCGGTTCTAGGCGCTTCAGTCCGGAACCGCGCGACTGCTACGGTCGCAGGTTCGAATCCTGCCTCGGGCATGGATGTGTGTGATGTCCTTAGGTTAATTAAGTTTACGTAGTTCTATGTTCTAGGGGACTGATGACCTCAGATGTTAAGTCCCATAGTGCTCAGAGCCATTTTTTTTAAGGCAGACCGACTTACAACAGAATGAAGCCCGCGCTTCGTAATCGAGTGTAATGTGTCACATTTTGTGTAGAGAATATGATAACTCCTACAATATTATTTCAGTGGTACAGGGTGCCACACGAAAAATCGGAGCCGAGTACTAGACTGCTCATTGCCGCTTACCAATCGTCGTCTATTGTTTCGAAGTTGTTTGCATTAGCTTATCTGTTATTTCTTCACGGCCTAATTATTACATGTTAATTTATTCTGCTCGTAGCGGTCAACAAATCGTGCGTAATTGGCAAGCAGTCTGTACTCGGAGCCGGTTTTTCGTGCGCCACCTTATATTATCTCACTGCGATCAGCCACATAACGCTGCAGTTGGCTAAACGAGATGTTTTGCAGAATCACGAAAATTCCGAGTGTTTGAGAATTCTGTTACGAATGAAAGCTCTGGATTCCAGGGGGGAGGCAAGTGCCCCTCTTGGCGTCTTCCATCTTCAGTCATCTATGCTACTAATTTCCAAGTTTTCATAAGAAGTATATACCAAGCACAATGAACGGCCAACGAGTAAAAATGAACGATTCCCAAAAAAGAACGATCACCAGTGAACTAGTTCCCACTGATGAACGACTTTGCCCATCTCTAACACACTGTTGTCTTTTTTGATCTCAGTTTTCAATGCTTCTCTTGATATTTTAAGTTAACAACTCAACAATTTTACGTAACATCAAAGATTATTTTTCTTTCTTAACACGCTATTCTTTTTTTTTTAAGTTAGTAAGAAAAGATATTCAGAGAGCAGTAGATAAACTGGCTAGAAAGTACGAATCAGATTTCACCGCGAATCTTTCACATGAACTTATAGCTTTAAAAAAATTTATGTAGAAAGAAAGGTCAGTTAAAGATCTTACAAAATTTTTATTTGTTAAAAATACTTTTCCTGCAAGTAGTATTCCTAATGTATTCACAGCTCTTAAGCGGTATTTGACCCTGCCAGTTACTTCTGCTAGGGTGAAATCATCATATTCCGAACTAAGAATAATCAGAACGTTTCTTAGTAACTCACCGTCAAAATGCAGATTAAGAGAGAGGTAAAAGGAAATGGACAGAGAAAGGGGAGAGGAAGAGATGAACAGAGAGAGGGGAGGAGGTGAGAGGAACAGAGGAAGGCGAGTAAACGACGTGGACGTAGACAGAGAGTGGGAAGAAATGCACGGAAAGAGGGGGAGGAGGAGACAGACAGAGAGGGAGGATGAGGAGAAGATTGACGGAGATTGGAGGAGGAGCAGATGGAAATAGAGGGGGTAGGGAGAGATGGACAGAGAGGGAAGGAGTAGATGGACAGCGGGGGGAGGAACAGACGGACAGAGAGATGGGGAGAATGTGACTGATAGGGGCGGGAGGACAAAGAGAGGGGGTGAAGGAGATGGTCAGAGAGGGATTAAGGAGGAGATGGACAGAGAGAGTGGGAAGGAGAAGTTAGTCTAATAGAAGATTGGAATATACACATAGCCAGCCAACGAGGAGTTCTCGGTTAGTCCACTAATAAAAGGTAACGACCTCAACTTCAGGACTAAATTAAAATTCCTGACGTAAGGCTCTGATCTTTGCCCACTATCTAACGAACGAAATGCGAAAATTCCACAAACATCCTGGTGAAGATGGTTTGGCGTAGTATGTAAAGTATTATCTATGTTATTATTGATGGTGGAAAAGGAAATGGTGACGGAATACTACCTACGTCTCTTGAAGAACGTCTCGGTAGCCCCAGACCATAGCATTTGCATTTCACGAACAAATGTTCAGTTAGAGTTTGTATAATCTCATTCCAAGAACTGTTGAGGAGAGGCTGGAAGTCGTGTGGTGTAGACACCTTCCATACCATGTATTCATGTGCACATCGATAAGCACTTGTCTGTCTGAAAGAAACTATTCTATCAGTTGCTAGAATATCTTTGTCTGGGAACTGCAAGGCATGTCTTATATAAGTCGCCTAAGCTCTGAGGTGAGACGGCCAACGGAATTGTTTGGCGGTAAGAATCAGTTAGCGAGGCCCGAATGGCCAGTGAACAAAAGAACACACAAAGTATTCTCCTCTTCCACTTGCTACTGTGAATACACAATGTTCTACCGCCTGATTCTGTGACACTGTGTTGATCTGTTTAGAGAAGACGTTTTGTGTTGGAGTACAGAAATGGGCACTTCAAGTGAAATCGTTCTGCATTATGGTGAGATGATTGCTTGCTTGCTTGTACTTCTTTTTTTTTCTTTATTGTTATTTTAATCACCTTTTACAAGGCGGGCTGTCAGCAGCATATTATGCTGCTCTTTAGCCGTGAGTGGTACAATAATATGACATAGAGGTGGCACAGATAATACAATAAAAACGTCGGGCAAAACTGTAGACACGAAAAACAATAAACGTGAAGCCGTTCACGCTGGACGAGAAAAAACATTAACACTTGTTGACACGGCGCACATAACACGGACGACTTCGACGGTACACGTGAACAGTGGTGGCGTGATGGCGAAAGAACACTAAACACAAAACGAAGGCACACACACGAGACACTGATGGCGATGATCTCCGGCGCGCGAATGTCCACTGAGCGTGTACGAGTCCAGGGACCTGCCAAGAGAGGAGAAGGGGGAGTGGGAGAGGGAGAGGGGAAGAGGGGAAAGCAGAGATGCCACAGGCAGGGGAGATAGGGGGAAGGGAGGAAGGGGGAGGGGAAGCCCAGGGGAAGAGGGGTGGAGGAAGGGGGATGGGGGAAAAAGGAGAGAGAAGGGAGGGAGGGTGCCTAAAGGAAAAGACACAGGAAGTTGGGGGGGGGAGCTGGCAGAAGCCACCTTGGGAGAGGGTATGGAGAGTGGAGAGACGGAGAGCAGGTGGAACGTGGAGATACAGGCGCAGCAGTGGGCGGGGGTGGGAGAGGATGGGTTAGACAAGCGGGTGAGGAGGATCGAGTTTACGGGAGGTGTACAGGATCCATATCCTTTCAAGAAAAGGAGGAGGTGGCGGAACGGAGTGAGGTCGTACAGGATCTGTGTGGGGGAGGGGAGACGGATGCGATAGGCGAGGTGGAGAGCATGGCATTCCAGGATTTGAAGGGATGTATAAAAGGTAGGGGGGGGCGGAGATCGAGGCTGGATGGGCGTAACAAAGGATTGGGCGAATGAGGGATTTATAGGTGTGGAGGATGGTGGAGGGGTCCAGACCCCACGTACAGCCGGAAAGGAGCTTGAGGAGATGGAGTCGGGAGCGTGCCTTGGCTTGGATTGTCCGGAGATGGTGGGTCCAGGAGAGGCGACGGTTGAGGGTGACGCCAAGATACTTGAGGGTGGGGGTGAGGGCGATAGGACGGCCATAGATGGTGAGATAGAAATCAAGGAGGTGGAGGAAGGGGTGGTTTTGCCTACAATGATCGCCTGGGTTTTGGAGGGATTGACCTTGAGCAACCACTGGTTGCACCAAGTGGTGAACCAGTCAAGATGGGATTGGAGAAGGTTTTGGGAACACTGCAGGGTGGGGGCGAGGGCAAGGAAGGCGGTGTCATCGGCAAACTGGAGAAGGTGGACGGTGGGTGACAGCGGCGGCATGTCCGCCGTATACAAAAGCTACAGAAGGAGGGAGAGGACGGAGCCTTGGGGCACACCGGCGGAGGGAAAAAAGGTGTAGGAATCCGTGTTATGGATGGTGGCGTAGGGAGGACAGTGGGAGAGAAAGGAGCCGATCAGATGGACATAGTTAATGGGAAGGGCGAAGGTCTGGAGCTTGAAGAGGACACCGGAATGCCATACGTGGTCATAGGCACGTTTGAGGTCCAGGGAGAGGAAGACTGCAGAGCGACGGGAATTAAGCTGCTCAGAAAGGAGATGAGTGAGGTGAAGCAGAAGGTCATCGGAAGAGAAGGATGGCCGAAAGCCACACTGGGTAACGGGAAGGAGGCGGTGCTGGCAGAGATGCTGGTGGATGCGTTGGGTCAGGATTGATTCCAGGACCTTGCTGAAGACCGAGGTAAGGCTGATGGGACGGTAGGAGGAGACGGCGGACAGTGGTTTACCAGGTTCAAGGAGCGTCAGGACATGGGAGGTTTTCCACAGGTTGGGGTAGTAGCCGGTGGACAGGACTACATGGTAGAGCCTTGCCAGGGTGGAAAGAGACAGGAGCTTCACGAAGGTGGCGGTAGGTGACACGATCGTGAGCAAGAGCGGTGTTGCGTTTTGTGCAGAGTGTAGCAATGAGATCCTGTGTAGTGATAGGGGCATTGAGTTCCATGTGTGCAATGTTGTCCAAATACTGGAAACCAGGTGCGAGGGGAGGGACAGAGGTGTCAGTTCGATCGCGGACATCCGGGAAGAGGGAGTAATCGAATTGGGGATCATAGGGGATGGAAAAGATATCAGAGAGGTAGGAGGCAAAGTCATTGGCCTTACTGAGGGTGTCAGGGAAGGGGAGATCATCATGGAGAAGAGGATAGTAGGGGGAGGGTTTAGTTCCGGTAAGCGACGGAAGGCTGACCAGAACTTGGACGAGTTTATAGGTAGGGTAGCATTTAAACAGGTGCATGTCTGTCGTCAGTCCCAGCATTTCTTAGTCACGAGCAAACTTTGAATGAGTCACTGGATTTGCCGGTGGCGTCATAGTGTGTCCAGGTCACGTGTGCAGAGGAAGGCACGGTAGAAACGGCGGGATCCACAGAGGAGGAGGACGGCCTGTGGGGATAAGGTAGGACAGTGGGGGTGGATGGCGACATTAGGGACATGGGCCTCACGGCCTCAGACAAGGCTTGCTGGAGAAAGGAGGCAGCATGGGTAACATCGTCAGGGTGGTGGTAGGTGAAGGGGTGGCTATCGACCTGGGTGGAGAGGGTATCCTGGTAGGCATTCCAGTTGGCATGGGAATAGTCATGGATGCACTTCAGGGGAGGGTCATTACGAGGATCGGGCCGGGGGCGACGACCGTCTGAAATGGTGAGGAGGACAGGGAGATGGTTGCTACCAATAGGCTCCAGGACATCCACCGTTATGCAGCCAAGGAGGTTATGGGAGGAAAGGATAACATCAGGAGTGGAGTCGGATTCAGGAAAGGTGTGCTGGGGAATGGGGATGAGGTCGTCTTGAAAGGAGGAGAGGAACCAGTGCCACCGCCGAAACTGGGCGGTGGAGCTACTATGGATGTTGAGGTCGGCGGCGATCACGTAGGAGGAGAAGGTACGGTCAATGTGGGAGAGGAAGTCGAAGGGAATAGGGGCATTAGTGCGGACATAGATGGTGGCGCAGGTGACGGTAAGGCCGGGGCAGAAGAGACTAAGGATCAGGTGTTCGGTCGGGTTGGGAAGGAGAGGTTGGAGCTGAACTGGGATCTGGCGGTGGTGACCAATGGCACCTCCGCCACGTTCAGTCAAGAGGGGATTATTGGAGTGGTGAAGGAGGTAGAGCGAAGTGTGGATGGTGTGTGGGGTTGGAGGAAGTTTTCATTGAGGAGGAAGGCATCCACGCGGTGGGTGGCAAGGGTGTGCAAGAAGAGATTCTTGTTGGCGGGAAGGGAGCAGATGTTGTTGAAATGGATATGGTGCTGTCACACCATGACAGGGATTTAGACAAGGGTGTCAAGACGGGAGAAGGTGAAATGGGCCTGGTTGTTGGAGTAGGTGGCATACATTTTTAGGTGGAAAACGGAACGGGCGGCGAGGGATATCTGTTGGAGGGTGTAGGGGCGCTGGAATGGGTGAACATTTTGGGGCACGATGGTGAGGAATCTGATGATGTCCTCAGCGGTAGGGGGTGGGCGAAGGAAATTGCCAGGAGGGGTGGGGGCGTCCAGAGGGCGGACAGGAACGGTGAGTTCAGGAGTGGTAGGAGGGGGTCAGGCCTTACATTTCTGGTAATAAGTAGGATGAGGTAGGTTAGAGGTATTACAGGAGGGGGGCGGGGCTGGAGATTGGGGCACTGCTGTAAGAAGTGGGCTTGCTTACAGTGCGAGCAGGTGGGGGCCTCGCAGCACTCAGATGTTGGGCATGCATTATGCCGCAAGCACCTCTGGCAGCGGAGGAATTGAGGAGGGGAACGGGAAGGGTCAACTTGGCAGCGTTGGTGAAAGAGAAGGGCACCCTCCTTCAGGAGACGGTCTATGGAGGGTGTGTGTTCGGAAAAAACCCGTATGAGGCGGGTGGGGCCGGCTGAGTTATGGATGCGGCGAACCGCACACACCTCCACCAACACCTCCTCCTCCGTGATCATCGGACTAAGCCGAGTGATCACGGTGGTGAGGTTCGGCGGGCGGTGCGAGGGTTGGGGTTGGCGGGAGGGAGGTGGGGAACGAGCAGGGGTGAGGGAGGCATTAGGGCCAAAGCGGGTGACAGGGATGCGGGAAGGGAGATCTTTGTGGACGGTAGGGCTGGGGGAGGAGATGAGGACCGAATCACGGCGAGGAATGAGGAGGGAGATGGGGGCACCAGGAAAATTCTGGCGAAGGAAATGAGGTTCCGGGCCTCAAGAACGGAGGGATCAGGACGGGAGAGGAGGTAGCAGTAGGAGGAGGGGGAGGAGGAGGAGGAGTGGGAGGGGGCAGGAACAGGCGGGGAGACATCCATGGCATCATGGGCGGGAGAAGGGGGACGAGGCGGAGCCTTTTTGGGAGTAGAGGAGGCAGGGGTGCCACTGGGGCGCTTGACGGCGGTGGAGGAGGTGTGGGGGATGGGAGCGACTGGAATGTGGCGGGGAGTGGCAGGTCCTGGTGCTGGAGTCGGCGCTGGAGATGGTGAGGGTGATGGCGAAAGCGACAGTGATGATGAAGGCGAAGGGGAGAGTTGAGCGTGGGCCGTGGCCCTCTAAGCGACCATCCTAGCGGGGGCTGCGGAAACGGAAGGAGCAGAGGGAGGGAGTGGAGGGAAGTGATCAGAGGAGGCGCGGGAGGGAGGAGCTGGGGATGGGGCGACAAATAGTGAGGGAGATGGTTGAGTGAGGAGTGGGGGGATGGACTGAAGGGGGGGTGATGGGGCACACCACACAGGACTGGACAAAGAAGCAAACGAGGGACGGGCAAGGCGATGAGAGACATAGAGTAAAAGGGACGGAGAGCGATGAAGGACGAAGAAGACTGGGGCCAAAGCCCCACTCTGCTGCTGGCACGTCATATTTGTTAATGGTTGACAGTTTGCAGTCGTTGTGAGTAGGGGGAAGTATTTGTGCATTGACTGAGTTTACAGTTTCGTTAGAAGATATGAAATCAGTATCCAATTTCTGTTTAGTTATCCAGGGTTGCAGCGTAAGAAAACTGCAAACCCATTACTTTTCTACTCATTACATAATGATACGGGCGTTAATCCGCATACACGCTGATGTTCCTTGTCTTTTGTTCAAGTATGGTCAAGTAAAGTCAGGTGGTCCATTGAAGATCACTTGTACATGAAATGTGAGATCTGCATTCATTTTATGAACAATGCAACGGAATTTATACAGTAGTCACATAATTTTGGAATATGAAGAATTTATTTTTCACTTTTCCCATTTTTATTCAAATTCTTAAATCAATATACACGTTGAGTTAAGAATTACGTTCTCGAGCGACCTACGTTTTGGTTTCACTATATTTTAGCTAGCCAGGTGAGTTCGTGTTGCAGTGGAATTTCAAGGCATGTGGTTTGCAGTGTCAGAGACTTCGATATTTTGCTATCACACAGCTCATATTTTCTTCAGATCAGCAGTGTTTTATAAGAGTGCAAACACCTATAAGGTGCAGTTCACATACAGACACAGTGAGCGGTTGCTTGAGATCTGTGGTAAATATTATACTTTCAGTTTTGTCATGATTTGCCCCACGTCAAAAACCCCCTTCAAGTATTCCGTAATGGTATGCCAAATTGCCTTGTCACTACGAAACCGAAAACAAAGGTCTTATAGCTCATATTTCTCACACAGGAGTAACGTTTCAGGGCATTGAAAATAGTGAGCCAGTCTTTTATGAACTCGCAGGTTAAACCTATAAATATTATGTGGACAGAGAGGGGTGGAGGGACATGTCCGACAGAACCACACACACACACACACACACACACACACACGCACGCACGCACACACACACACACACACACACACACACACACACACAAAGATTCTGTGGGCATTGACGGCTTATGATAATTTCACTGCAGACGCAGTACGTCGGAACTCTTGAGCGACAGGCAAATGCTGTGAGCCAAAAGATTAATGGAAGGTGGATGCTTCTAGCCTGTGAGAAATTGAGAATTTGAGTCCTCTGGGAAGCGGTTAACGGCGACCGCTGGTGAAAAGCGGCAAATCCGTGTTGAAGTCCCGGTCTGGCACAAATTTTCGCTTGTCACAAATTTATTTCAGTACCAAATTGCGGCCGATGTCTTTGTTTCTCTTAAAATCACAGGTTAAAGTTTAAAACAGGGCCAGGCTCTCAAGGTCTGGAAGTTAAAATCAGAGACTGGCATAAATTCTGGTGATCAAGAACTTGACACTACCACCTTGCCTCCACTTGGTAACATAATGAACGAGAAGTATTTTTAGAGCGTCTTGATTCGAACCGACTACCTCTGTGTCTAACTATACATTACAGGCACGCATTGGCAACCTCAGCTACGAAGGTGAATTCGTTTATCTACTAGATGTAAACACTTCTTTCGCAAGAACACACGCAAAATTAGTTTGAGGTACGTAATGTGTGTAGTTGGCTATGACGAGGAGTGTTCGATAAGTAATGCAACATGTTTTTTCTGAAAGCAAGTCGGTTTTATTCAGGATTCCAAGGCACCACATTAATCATCACTCTATTGGTTACAAAACCCTATTTTTCAAAATTACCTCCGTTCAACGGGACGGCCTTACATCATCTTCGTGGTAGAGCTTGTATGCCCATATGATACCACTATACAGCTCTACTTCGGAGCCAACGTCTTGCTGCATCAGTAACCGCCACTTACTGCTCCCCTTGGAGTGCATCCTTGATTAGATCAAGCAGACGAAAAGCTGCAAAATTCGAGCCATAGGCGGTAAATACATCTTTAAGTACCTCACGTGGTGCCGGCCTCGGTGGCCGAGCTGTTCTAGGCGCCTCACTCAGGAAACGCGCGACTGCTATTGTCGCAGGTTCGAATCCTGCCTCGGGCGTGGATGTGTGTGATGTCCTTAGGTTAGTTAGGTTTAAGTAGTTCTAAGTTCTAGGGGACTGATGACCTCAGAAGTTAAGTCCCATAGTGCTCAGAGCCATTTGAACCACTTGAACCACCTCACATGGTGGACGAGTGTGTAAGCACTACCAACAGACAGCCAGTTGAACAGCGTCGTCTTTGATTGAGATCTTTCGATCATCTCGAATGAGAGTGTCCGCACGTTCCAACATTGCATGGCTCACAGTTCTATGCGGCCGGCCGGCATGAGGGAGATCGGACAGGTTCGCTGAACCTTATTGCAGTGGTGACAGACGCCTCCTCCAACGACTCACCGCGCTTTTGTTCACTCCCGGTTCTCAGTAGACATTCTGGAAGCGCCTATGAATTTCTTCGGTGCTCTGGTTTTCCCGAAAAAGATGCTCAATGACAACTCTCTGCATGGAACACACCTTCGTTGCAGACGCCATTTTGAAGGTACGTAGAGCTGCCATCTATTGCCATCTACACTACTGGCCATTAAAATCGATACACCAAGAAGAAGTGCAGATTATAAACGGGTATTCATTGGAGAAATATATTATACTAGAACTGACATGTGATTACATTTTCACGCAATTTGGATGCATAGATCCTGAGAAATCAGTACCCAGAACAACCACCTCTGGCCGTAATAACGGCCTTGATACGCCTGGGCATTGAGTCTAACAGAGCTTGGATGGCGTCTACAGGTATAGCTGCCCATGCAGCTTCAATACGATACCCCAGTTCATCAAGAGTAGTGACTGGCGTATTGTGACGAGCCAGTTGCTCGGTCACCATTGACCAGACGTTTCCACTTGGTAAGAGATCAGGAGAATGTGCTGGCCAGGGCAGCAGTCGAACATTTTCCTGTATCTAGAAAGGCCCGTACAGGACCTGCAACATGCGGTCGTGCACTATCCTGCTGAAATGTAGGGCTTCGCAGGGATCGAATGAAGGGTAGAGCCACGGGTCGTAACACATCTGAAATGTAACGTCCACTGTTCAAAGTACCGTCAATGCGAACAAGAGGTGACGGAGACGTGTAACCAATGGCACCCCGTACCATCACGCCAGGTGATACGCCAGTATGGCGATGACGAATACACGCTTCCAACGTGCGTTCACCACGGTGTCTCCAAACACGGATGTGACCATCATGATGCTGTAAACAGAACCTGCATTCATCCGAAAAAATGACGTTTTGCCATTCGTGCACCCAGGATCGTAGTTGAGTACACCATCGCAGGCGCTCCTGTCTGTGATGCAGCGTCAAGGGTAATTGCAGCCATTGTCTCCGAGCTGATAGTCCATGCTGCTGTTAACATCGTCGAACTGTTCGTGCAGATGGTTGTTGTCTTGCAAACGTCCCCATCTGTTGACTCAGGGATCGAGACGTGGCTGCACAATCCGTTACAGCCATGCGGATAAGATGCCTGTCATCTCGACTGCTAGTGATACGAGGCCGTTGGGATCCAGCACGGCGTTCCGTATTACCCTCCTGAACCCACCGATTCCATATTCTGCCAACAGTCATTAGATCACGACCAGGGCGAGCAGCAATGTCGCGATACGATGAACCGCAATCGCGATAGGCTACAATCCGACCTTTATCAAAGTCGGAAACGTGATGGTACCCATTTCTCCTCCTTACACGAAGCTTCACAACAACGTTTGACCAGGCAACGCCGGTCAATTACTGTTTGTGTATGAGAAATGGGTTGTAAACTTTCCTCATGTTAGCACGTTTTAGGTGTCGCCACCGGTGCTAACCTTGTGTGAATGCTCTGAAAAGCTAATCATTTGCATATCACAGCATCGTCTTCCTGTCGGTTAAATTTCGCGTCTGTGGCACGTGATCTTCGTGGTGTAGCAATTATAACGGCCAGTAGTGCATTGGAACAGTCGCGGGAATATTCCACGATGTCCCACATAAAATTCCGCATTTTTTTCAACCAAAACTGAGCAAGGAAAAAAATGTGTTACATTACTTACTGAACTCCCTCGTAGATGTTGAACATCAGCATATTCAAAATCGTGTCTTACGGGACTCGATTTCTAAACTGAACGCTTTTTACTGAATTCGAAGGGACTGGAATTCCGATATTACTTTCTAAGAGGACAATCCAAGAAACTGTAAATTCTGGAAAGCGCCACCCACCTGTGACTGATTGGCCCAGCGTGATGGTGACACTTCCCACGGCATATGGCCGCCCCACGGAAGCGTTCGCACGCACTCATATACAGGCTCACAATCACTCGGCCGTCTCGTTGAGCTCTCGCGTCCGGAGCGCTGTCCACGGCAGGCAGATTGGCTTCCTTAGCCGGCGGCCGGCTGCGCGCGAGTCACGTACGGCGGTCGTCCCGATGACGCGAACGTCGCCCGACGCATTGTCGCCGGGCCGGTGCCGGTGACGCCGCGAGCCGCGGCACGTATCGCCCGCGTGTGACGTGTGACAGGCCTGACATACGTCCGCAGCGTCGCCGCCGGGCCGTCCGCGTAGCGAGCGAGCGAACAGGTTGCGACGCGAAGGCGACGAGTCGGCTTGTTTAAAAGTCGGCCGACGCGTGCCCGCCACCAAGTTTGGCCAATACCGCCGGCTCGTTAGTGGATCCGCACTTTCGGTGCGCTCCGCCCCCGCCTCTGGCTTTCAGGGATCCAGGTAGTTTACCGCCTGTAAACTGCACGCGGCAGAGTACTGTCACTCGCACCGACACCGAGCAGACTGCCACGGATGGCACCGGGAGCTCCATCAAAGTTTCCCAGGCCACTGTGTCGATAGAAAAGCCTGGCGTTACGTGTCCCTAGAACCTTTACTTGTTTTCCTGGTAATTACGGAAGATATTGTAAGGAGCGAAAGGCTATTTACAATTTGTATAGAAACCAGATGGCAGTTAAGAGGGTCGAGAGACATGAAAGGGAAGCAATGGTTGGGAAGGGAGTGAGACAGGGTTGTAGCCTCTCCCCAATGTTACTCAATCTGTATACTGAGCAAGCAGTAAAGGAAACAAAAGAAAAATTCGGAGTAGGTATTAAAATCTAGGGAGAAGAAATAAAAACTATGAGGTTCGCCGATGACATTGTAATTCTGACAGAGACAGCAAAAGACTTGGAAGAGTAGTTGAACGGAATGGACACTGTCTTGAAGGGAGGATATAAGATGAACATCAACAAAAGCAAAACGAGGTTAATGGAATGTAGTCGAATTAAGTCGGGTAATGCTGAGGGAATTAGATTAGGAAATGAGACACTTAAAGTAGTAAAGGAGTTTTGCTATTTGGGGAGCAAAATAACTGATGATGGTCGAAGTAGAGAGGATATAAAATGTAGACTGGCAATGGCAAGGAAAGCGTTTCTGAAGAAGAAAAATTTATTAACATCGAGTATAGATTTAAGTGTCAGGAAGTCGTTTCTGAAAGTATTTCTATGGAGTGTAGCCATGTATGGAACTGAAACGTGGACGATAAATAGTTTGGACAAGAAGAGAATAGAAGCTTTCGAAATGTGGTGCTACAGAAGAATGCTGAAGATTAGATGGGTAGATCACATAACTAATGAGGCGGTATTGAATAGGATTGGGGAGAAGAGAAGTTTGTGGCACAACCTGACTAGAAGAAGGGATCGGTTGGTAGCACATGTTCTGAGGCATCAAGGGATCACCAATTTAGTATTGGAGGGCAGCGTGGAGGGTAAAAATCGTAGGGGGAGACCAAGAGATGAGTACCCTAAGCAGATTCAGAAGGATGTAAGTTGCAGTAGGTACTGGGAGATGAAGAAGCTTCCACAGGATAGAGTAGCATGGAGAGCTGCATCAAAACAGTCTCAGGACTGAAGACCACAACAACAACATAGTAAGAGGTCCATGACTAAGGAATTGATTGCTAGCGCACTCGAGCATATGTAATTTCGATGGATTGCACAGGCGCTGCCTGCCATATGTAAGCTATAAGAAAATCTCACACCAGAGAGCAGTGTTGGCTGCAGTAAGAGCAGTGTTAGTAGGAGTAAGTAGTAGCTATCAAACGTGTGTATGAAGTTGGCTGGGCCGGTCGTGGGGAGCGATGGCGGTGCCCGAGCGATGTAATACAAGGTAAAAGCAACCGCGCGCATATGTAGTTCGTTACAACAAAATTTGTACTATTGTTATATCAAGTTCCATGTAAATGTTTCAAAAAATCTTTTACTAATAATCCTTTTCATAAAATTAAGTTTTTGACAGTCATTCATCTGAATTTAAAGAATTTACTAATTTCTGCAATCCATGGTCATCCCGATTACCATAAAGAAATATCAGTCGGCCCGCATCTCGTGGTCGTGCGGTAGCGTTCTCGCTTCCCGCGCCCGGGTTCCCGGGTTCGATTCCCGGCGGGGTCAGGGATTTTCTCTGCCTCGTGATGGCTGGGTGTTGTGTGATGTCCTTAGGTTAGTTAGGTTTAAGTAGTTCTAGGGGACTGATGACCATAGATGTTAAGTCCCATAGTGCTCAGAGCCATTTGAACCACTTTTTTGAAATATCAGTCGTTTCCTTTTATACATGACAAATATAGCGGCCAGCATTGCACTGGGCTGTGCCAGAAAAATTTCTTATAGGAACAAATATATACGCTTTATCGGGCGACTTCACTGAGGTAAGAATTTTCAATTTATTCAGAATGATCTTTCAGGGCCATGACGCAGCATTGCTGGCGTCCAAAATTTACGTTTAAATTCACAGTCAATTATTGAAAGGTTATAAGTGACCCACAATGTTATTGAGAGGTTAGTCACGTTATTATTGCGAGGTTACGGAATAATAGACTGTTCGGAGGTTACACTGAATGCGAATGTTATAATATCTGTTGGGAGGTTACAATATATACTGACGATCCAAAACATAATGACTGTGTCCTTAATAGCAGGTTGGTCAAAATTTATAAAACAATACAGCAGTCATCCTGCTTGGTATACAATCGACAAGCTCGGTAAATTTCCGGATCTGTGTGGAACCAAATCTCTACGCGAATGTCATGCCATTCCCGCAAATTACGAGCTAGAGTTGTGACGCGCTATAGCATCCCGGATGTGTTCCATCGCATTCAGACTACCACAAAATGTGCTGAATAGAGCCAGTTTTCAATGTTAGGAAAAAATGATAATTTTAGTAAGAAAGGAGGAAAATCAACTTGTACCCTATAGTTATTTTTGGGATCTAGCTCGTCATTTTAGAACACATAAAGATAAAAACTTGGCGTCTCTAATTACTGCTGGGTGAATAGAAGCAACATTGTCTATCTTATTATTATTGTTTCTATTTATTAGTATCTTGTTGAACAGAGATGTGATAAAATTGTTTTGGTTCTAACGGAATAAGAAACAAAATTTGTCCGATTCAGAAATTTGTATTCAGTCCAAAACTAGGAGTATTAGATCAATTGTCATTTTTTTACTGTTTTCCAAATAAATGTTATTATATCTCTAATTACGATATTGTAACATTGTAACATTACATTTTGTTACGGAAATAGCTGTGTCAGTTAATGTGCTGTGTGTAGGAACCAAGGATATTATTTCTTGCATAAGAAAGGTGAACATTATCAATGCATCATCTCTGAATTTTATTATCTCTACTGTTGAATGTAATTTTAATGACTCTGATTTTGTTCTTGCTCGGGTAAAGACGAATGGAACTTATAAATGTGAATATTACGTATTATAACTCTACACGAACAGAAAAAGTTGTATTCTAGTAAGAAGTTACTCTCATAAATAATTATGTGAGACTCGAACTTAAATATAACTATTTCCAGTCATTCTCGTTAGTATGAAAAGTTTCAGCTACACCACGTCGACGTGAGGTCGGAGAGACGCTGGGGAGATTGGCGAACGAAGCTGCCAATAAACTCGGCGACTTTCAATGGACTCAAGAGCACACAACAGAAAATCTGCCACAGCTCTTTACCAATATATTACCACATGACAGAACACACTCACAAAGGGAGTGTGGCTTTTACCCTCTCCGACCTCTGACACCAGGCCTGTGCATCAACACATGATGGACGCAGAGCATACCGAAACACCGCTCAGTAGATCGTCCGAGACAGGTGAATCGCCACCACAAACAACAACATCACCGCCCCGAGACACCCGACGCACACCAGAGCTGGACGTTGAATAAAATTCAAGTATCAAGATATCCCTGGGGCTCCGCACTTTAAGGGGGGGGGGGGGCTGTGTGGCTGTGACATTTTCATGTCTGGTGCAAGATGATATCAAAAGTTCGCGAGAGTTTTTTTTTTTTGTCATGTGTTGTAAGACATGTGCCGTAAGACTATAGAGTCTCCTAGTTTTTTTTACTTCTCTGTTACTTTTTTAGGTTCTTCTCATTGTGTGTTTTTGCGAATAAATATTTTTTCGTTAACTCATTATACCGGACGGCTATGCAATTATTATTCGCCTACGGGAGTTTAGTTTTTATGGACATTTCAATACGCCATTTGAAAACCAAGAACACATGCTGATCTTGTCTATAAAACCAAGAAATACAATAAAAATTACAGTATAGCCTTAACCCTTAACGTATCAAGCCTAAGTCGTCAACGTTGTTTACAAACCCCGTGGACCCCATGTCTTTTTTTTTCTTTTTAATTTATCAACACAGTAGTGCAGAAGGTTATTCGTATCAGGTTCCTTAGATATCTAAAAGTTTATTTACACTACAGTCTGTTAAGTAAGAGCGTTGTCTGTATTACACACAGATGGTAAAAGATTTCGCCTTAGTTATTTCGCAACCTAACAGAGAGAACCTTTGTTCTTCATGGAGAGTCCATAAAGCATCAGTTTACTTTAAATTCTTGACTGAGATACACAAGAAGAGACATGAACGTAGCTCATGCGTCCCGTTTATCGTAGATATTTGATGCAAACTGCTAAAAGTTGATTCATAGACGAAAATGATGACTGGATACTGCAGCAGAATAATGATCCAAAGCACCACAGCATTCTTTGCAGGGACTGGACTGGCCTTCACAGTCACCTGACGCTGATCCTATAGAAAATGTATGATCTTACATCAAAAAAGAAGTTTCGAGGAGAAAAGATCTTCACTTTGAAGCAGCTGTCAACGCAAGTACGACGCATTTGGAGGTCTCTTCCACGTAAATACGCGGAACACTGGTTTCAAAAGGTTCAAATGGCTCTGAGCATTATGGGACTTAACATCTGAGTCCATTAATCCCCTAGAACGTAGAACTAATTATACCTAACTAACCTAAGGACATCACACACATCCATGCCCGGGGCAGGATTCGAACCTGCGGTCGTAGCGGCCGCGCGTTTCCAGACTGAACCTCCTAGAATCGCTCGGCCCCAACGGCCGGCCACGTGGTTTCAATCATGCCTCGCATATGCCAAGCAATGATCGACACTGAGGGTGACTAGACGTATTGTTAACTGTAATTGCATTTCCTTTTGTTCATAAACGATGTATGTATATGTTATAGTTTGTTGTCAAATACAGTTTTCCACCGATTAACTGGACCACGATCTTACTTAACAGACTGTAGATAAGCTTCGGTAATGTTTTGCTTAATGTGGACAAATCGTTTCCCTGCACTGGCAGCATGAAAATCTGCACGGCGAATGTTTTCGCCTGTTGTCCACATTTCCAAAATTCATTCCTTTCGGCAACGAAGAGCTGCAGCAGTCAGTAAAACACCAAAATCGCTCTCAGCTTGGTATAATCTACATCTGGCCTAATTCTCATTCTGTTCAGAGCAACATTATTGCGTTGTTATGGCGAGGAAAATGGGTCTCTTCAGCATTGGTCAAAGTGCATATAGTATCTACAATTCGGTTATCAAAGAACCTGTTGAAAACTGTGGACATTTTGGGTGCAAGATAACTTGCATTAGTTGGCCTGGTACTTCCTTTGACAACGTTGTACTGACAGCAGTCACGGGGACACTGAACTTGTCCACTTAGTCGTGAATTTGCTATAATCTCATCTCTTTCAATGGAATCCTCATCACAGTTTACACTGTCAGTGCCACTTTCTTCTGAATTCACTTCAAGGTTAGCTTCCGACTGTGACACATCTTGCTCTGGAATAAAGCCCTTATCAGGTTTGCTCTACGTATCTTCTGGGTCACTGAAATCACATTCATCCAGCATCTGATGAGTGACATCATCTAATATTTGCTTGAGGGCTACTTCTAAAAATGTATGGCGTTCTCGTTATGAGGAATAACAAAAAAATAAATCGGTCAAAATATCTGACATGGTATACCAAGTGGGGTCCTGCGAGGGCACCAAGTGTGTTTTTTCTTAATATTTTTTTACGAACACGTGATGCATCTAATTAAGTAATATGTATGTTAATAAGATGCAGGATACACATAGAAACCAAGAATAAACTGGTTCTTACAGTTGCAACAGTACTACCAAAAATCACTCTCCAGAGTCCCTTGAAGATCCCGATTTGTATATTAAGGGATAAATTGATGAACTTTGTTAGTTTGCTAATACACTAAGCGACGGACATCATTTTTAGAAATATCATGTCTTTGAATCTACAAGTCATAGGTATCTCCGGAAGTAACGGACAGTTTAGAAACAACATGTCGACTAAAACAATCAAATCTGCTAAAATAAATGTATGTAATTGGCCTCGTTTTGTTCAGAGAAGCTCCAGCATGATCTTTGCCTTCTAAATAACAAAATTTTACATACATACATTGTACACGAATTACTTTCTCCATATATTCTATGACAACATAATCTCCCGGCTTGAGAACAGATTCAGATAGTTCTTCATTTCAGTCAAATTTTTGGTCTTCTTATGAAGAAACACTGACGATTAGAGTTTATATTTACGTCACATGCTCCGAAAACCAAGCCCTACGCTTTCAATTAGCCGAAACACAACTCAGATTAAAGTATACATTAAACTGAACTTTGGGATAGTATAACGGAATCACAAATTTGCTTTCCAGGTAGTCATATTAAAGCAACACATTTTAAATTGGCACTTGCAAATAAAGTTCGAAGTAAGCGAATTCTGCACCACATCCGATGTTGTTCATAGAGTAAACAAAACGTCAACTGCCAGTGCCGCCAACTTTGAAATTTGTAATTTACCTGTTAGATTGATTCATCATCAACCTAGACAAACAAATCTTTGATGCACCCATTTGTCATCCAGCACGGTAACATACAGATTTTTTTTTTTATGTTTCTATTCATCCTCTTTGGTGGCCAAGCCATCAGTGTGGATTCACTATCATGTTCCACAAACCACTACAGCACGATTGTGGCCTTGTGATACTAATACGAGGGCGATTCAATAATTAAAGGGACAAACTGGTCTGAAGAAAACAGCATTTATTTTTATATAACAATACTTTTCTACTTTTCAACAAGCACTTGTTCCAACGGGCTACAAGATTTTTTATCCCAGCTGCAAAGAACTCTTAATTATTATGTTTGAACCAATTTCCCACAAACTTTTTCACGTCCTCGTTGCCCTGTAACCTCTTCCTACATAATGATTCCTTCGGTGCACCAAACAAATGGAAATCACAAGGTGCTAAATCAAGACTGCAAGGGGGATGAGCCAGTACTTCCCAGCCCATTTTGTCGAATGTTTCACGGGTTAGTTGAGCAATATGAGGACGTGCGTTGTCTTGCTGGAGAATCACACCTCTCCTCTGAGATCCACGACGTCTCTCTCTCATGGCTGGCTTCACCTTGTTCAAAAGCAAATCCGAGTAGTATTGGCTGTTCATTGTACGCCGCTCTTCGAGATAATCACAAAAAGCTGGACCTTCAGCATCCCAAAACACGGTCAACATGACTTTTCCTGATGCTTGGGTTTTCTTGACAGGTGAGTTGGTGTACTTCCACTCCAAGCTTTGTCTTTTTGATCCTGGCTCATAATAGTGAACCCAAGTTTCATCAGAAGTTAAAATTTTGTTGAGGAAGCGCTCACCTCCTCTTTGATAACGTTCCTTCAGCTCTGTGCATGCTCTCAACCTTGTTTCCTTGTGTAGCCGCATCAACTCCTTTGGGACCCATCTTGCACATGTTTTGCGGTACTTCAGCTTGTTGCAGATAATGTTATGAACTGTACCAGTACCAACTTGAACCTTATCAACTATCATTTCCACAATCACACTGCGATCGCCACGAATAATGTCATCAATTTCACTTTCAAGTGAGGTGTTTGTCAGTCACTGAGTCGCGACCATTTTTGAACTGCTCTACCCACTTGCAAAAATATGCACGATTCATACAACCTTTACCATAAACTTTAGCCATTCTGCAGTATATATGCACTGGTTTCTCTCCTTCAGCAAGTAAAAAACGAACAACAGAACGTTGTTCAACTGACGTGGACGTTTCAAGCGGACTCCCCATCTTGAAATGTATTTCTGAGGTTACGAACAAAATATGTTGAAGCATCAGCTGATCAGGGCTCATCCCAGTGATGCCAACATAAAGCCGTAAAAGTAGCAAACTTGCCCTACTAACATGTTTTTGCCCACACCACTTTGTCTCTTCAATCATTGAATGACCCTCGTAGTTACTGTGTTGGGAGATGCCGTCGCCGAGGGGAAGGATGTCTAGCGTGAAGGGATGCAACAGTATTCACGGTGACCACAGCTTTCACGCAGCCCTCGATTACTACCACAGATCTGGTGGAATCGTAATATGGCCGCACTATCTTGTGCGCGTGCCAAAGTGCATGTCTCGAGAAGCCGTCAAATCTGACACAGAGGTGTGTGCGTGTGTGTGTGTGCGGGAGGACGGGTGGTTGGAGTTGGGGGGGGGGGGGGGGCGATGTCAAGTGGAGGGCGGTGCCTGCGGATGTCAACTGCTGCGGTAGCAAGGGCAGTCTCCACTTGTGCAAGTTCTGGGTGTATCTTGGCAGTGACCTGTCAGCGCAGTGAGGTGCTTGTGAGCGGATCAGCCATCACTATTGTGTATACATCAGAGGAGAATTCTTACCAGTACTGTGGAGCGTTCTCGGCATAGTGACTAGCTAATCACATGAGTCGTGCTCGTAGTTTCTGGCAACGATAGTCTGACGCCACGTTATTATTATAGTTATAGTCAGAGGAAACTGTGTAATTCAAACCGTGTTCCGCAATATTCGTAACAAAAAAAATGTAACTAGTGGTTAACTTTACAGTGACCTGGCTGATCACATCATTTGTTGTTGTAATACACTACTGGCCATTAAAATTGCTACACCACGAAGATGACGCGCTACAGACGCGAAACTTAACTGACAGGAAGAAGATGCTGTGATATGCAAATGACTAGCTTTTCAGAGCATTCACACAAGGGTGGCGCCGGTGGCGACACTTGCAAGGTGTTGACACGAAGAAAGTTTCCAACCGATTTCTCATACAGAAACAGCAGTTGACCGGCGTTGCCTGGTGAAACGTTGTTGTGATGTAAGGAGGAGAAATGCGTACCATCACGTTTCCGACTTTGATAAAGGTCGGATTGTAGCCTATCGCGATTGCGGTTTATCGTATCACAACATTGCTGCTCGCGTTGGTCGAGATCCAATGACTGTTACCAGCATATGGAATCGGTGGGTTCAGGAGGGTAATACGGAACGCCGTGCTGGATCCCAACGGCCTCGTATCACTAGCAGCCGAGATGACAGGCATCTTATCCGCATGGCTGTAACGGATCGTGCTGCCACGTCTCGATCCCTGAGTCAACAGATGGGGACGTTTGCAAGACAACAACCATCTGCACGAACAGTTCGACGACGTATGCAGCAGCAGGAACTATCAGGTCGGAGACCATGGCTGCGGTTACCCTTGACGCTGCATGACAGACGGGAGCGCCTGCGATGGTGTACTAAACAACGAACCTGGGTGCACGAATGGGAAAACGCCATTTTTTCGGATGAATCCAGGTTCTGTTTACAGCATCATGATGGTCGCATCCGTGTTTGGTGAAATCGTGGTGAACACACATTGGAAGCGTGTATTCGTCATCGCCTTACTGGCGTATCACCTGGCGTGATGGTATGGGGTGCCATTGGTTACACGTCTCGGTCACCTCTTGTTCGCCGCATTGACAGCACTTTGAACAGTGGACGTTACATATCAGATGTGTTACGACCCGTGGCTCTACCCTTTATTCGATCCCGGCGAAACCCTACATTTCAGTAGGATAATGCACGAACGCATATTGCAGGTCCTGTACGGGCCTTTCTGGATACAGAAAATGTTCGACTGCTGCCCTGGCCAGCACATTCTCCAGATCTCTCACCAATTGAAAGCATTTGGTCAATGTTGGCCGAGCTACTGACTCGTCACAATACGCCAGTCACTACTCTTGATGAACTGTGGTATCGTGTTGAAGCTGCATGGGCAGCTGTACCTGTACACGCCATCCAAGCTGTGTTTGACTCAATGCTCAGGCATACCAAGGCCGTTATTACGGCCAGAGGCGGTTAGTCTGGATACTGATTTCTCAGGATCTATGCACCCTAACTGCGTGAAAATGTAATCACATGTCAGTTCTAGTATAATATATTTGTCCAATGAATACCCGTTTATCATCCGCATTTCTTCTTGGTGTAGCAATTTTAATGGCCAGTATTGTATAATCTGAACTCTTGTGAATTAGAAGTTCGGATAACTAAAGATCCAGTTTTAAAATTGTAAGTGATATACCCTGTTTGTTTATGCTTGCGGTTAACTGTTTCTAGCAATCGCTTTATGTTACAGTAATTGGCTGTATACTTGTTTCGCCCTGTTCACAATTTTAAAAATTCAGCCTCAGCTATGGGAAGTGGCTGACCCGCATGGCGATGGTCACTTTGACAGAGTGTGACATTGCTACGAAATGTTCTCGGGTTATCTGCAGAGTGGCGTCGTCGTCTTGTCGCAACTTTTCGCTGGATTCCGTATCCATCGTCTTTGCCACCCGGGTGATAATCCGAGGAGATTTCATAGCTAAAACACGCTGAGACGGCCTGCAATCACATATAGAGGATGACTCTCTTATTATTATTGGCTCAATACCACACCATCTGCATAAACTGTTGAAGTTGTTGTTGAATTCGCTAACTTCCTTATGAGTTGCCTGTCTTGCAATTACTTAATTCTTATCATTAACTGTTTTCTGTTTGCTGCAAGTCTGCGTTTTGATACTATATTAAGCATTAAGACAAGGTTTCGAGAAGCAGACATTTGTTACAGGCTGCATAAGTTGTGTGAGCTGCCACCAGATTATGTTACTGAGGTTTAAACCAAGTGTGTAAATTTAAATTTGGTACTGTTCAACAACATGTTCTTGTATCGTTAGTAGTTCAGGCTTTTATCAAAAACTGTGAAATCTAGAAGTTTACGTAACTATAGTTACACTCAACTGAGATTGGCTTTATTGAAACATAGTTAAGTTTTAAGTGCATTTGCTATTGTATCATTAGTTTTCCATGCTGTGGCCTTAAGTTCCACTCTGTGCTTGCCACATTAATTTAATTTTTTTAATTCGCTTTCTTGAAACTTAACTTACTTCAGAATAAAGAGTCAAAGTTTTACCTTGTAACGAAAAAACTTGAATGTTCAGATCAATGGTGTTAAGTAGACTTTCATCATTTTATATAGTATATATGTTTAAAGCTGTCGTCCTATTAGTTTCCATAATTTCTGTGTTGTGTTTTCAAACTGAGTGCAACAAAATCTTTGTCAAAATGAATCGTTTGATTTAGGCCCATCACCTACATGCTCCGTACTATTACGCCTTCAATCTCAACGTTGTGTTACGAGGCGTTGACCCCCAGCACTGGTGTTTTCACTGTCCTTCAACCACTTTCTACAGGTCCTCACGGCAGTAGCAGCCGTCCAGCTTCGTCGTTTCCGAGATGCTCGCTCCGAGGTGCGGTGCCATAAAAATCTGCTCTTTATCAATGTTGTGCGTATGTTAGCTGGTTTCCGCATTTGCGCCACGTACCGTCGCTATAGTGAATCCCCATTCGTTTGTGCTCCGCTTATACGCCTTCCTTACCATGTCGTGTGCCCGCGTTCAGTTTTGCAGTAGACAGTGGTTATAATGTTTTGAGTCATCGGTGTATGATGGAGGACGTATGATTTTACGCTTTGTTTTACTGTCCATGTAAATCCCACTTCTAACTTCTTGAGATGTAACACGTTTCAGCAAAAAGCCATCGTCACATACGCGGAGATGACAGCACGAACTTCACAAAGTCAAGTCAAAGCAATACTATCTGCGTCACATATAAGCTAAAAGTCGTTGCATAGGTATCCGCGACCAGTCAGTCGACATAAAAGTTTTCTGGATGTGGTACCGCGTCATAATGTATAAAACTACTACTGCTGGAGAAAACCCAACGTTTCGGCCGAAACGTTGGTTGTTCTCGAGCAGCAGTAGCTCTATACATTATGACGCGGTAACACACCCAGAAAATTTTATGTCAAGCTAAAAGTAATTAACAGGAATAAATTCCACTTATTGACAAAATAGAAGAAGTGTAATAATGGGAACGCAATTCCGTACACGTATATGCGACCAGTGCGAATGTAAATGATTAGAGGTTCGTACATCCCTAGAAGAGTCAAGTAACATAGTGCTTCCTTCTACTTACATCATACCAAAACCAGGAGGGTAAAATTAGAGATTCGAGGTCACCAGTGGGCTCACTAGAGAAAGCTCTTCCATTGCTCCAAGCAAAACTGGAAAAGGAGAGGGGGTAGGTTACAGTGATACACAAAGTACCTTCAGCCACATCCGCCCGGCTAACCGCGCGATCTAACGCGCTGCTTTCCGAGCGGGACGTGCCGGCTCCCGGCACGAATCCGCCCGGCGGATTAGTGTCGAGGTCCGGTGTGCCGGCCAGCCTCCGGATGGTTTTTAAGGTGGTTTCCCATCTGGCTCGGCAAATGCGGGCTGGTTCCCCCTATTCCGCCTCAGTTACACTATGTCAACGATTGCTGTGCAAACACTGTCTTCACATACGTGTACACCATATTTACTCTACCGCGCAAACATCTGGGGTTACACTCGTCTGGTATAAGACGATACCGTGGGAGGGGGGGCGGGGGGTCCACTGGGTGCCGAACCAACAATAACTCTGGGTTCAGTGTGGGGCGGCGGTGGGGTGAGTGGACTGCTGTAGCCTGTTGTGGGGTTGTGAACCACTGAGGGCTACGGCGGGGATGGAGTCTCTCTGTCGTTTCTAGGTCCCCAGTTCAATACATACATACATATACACATACTCTTAGCCGCACACCGTAAGAAGTGCAGATATAGAGACGAAGTAGATATTCAGTCATCTGTGCAACCAAGAACGTGTCTCAAAGTGACCATGTTAAGTCTTACAATGAAAACTATCTAATCAAAACCCACCACTTATCAACCATTCTAAAGCTCTCCAAATCGACCCTTGGTTATGTGATCATGCAGTTTAAGCGCAAAGAAACAATCACAGCTAAGCCAGCACCAGGTAGTTCTTACGTACTGACGTACGGGGGACACCGAGCACTGCGAAGGGTGGTTGTGAACAACTCGCATGCAATCAACGGAAGGAATCATCCAGGAGCTCCAGACCGCTACGAGCAGTCCAGCTAGCATACGGATTGTGTGTAGGAAGTTGTATAAATCTCGGTTGAGGTGATGTAAATAGCGACGTCACTGGATGCTGGATGACTAGACATAAGTGATTTGGAGAACGAATCACACTACACCCTTTGGCAATCCGATTAAAGGATTTGGATTTGGTGAATGAGAACGTTACTTGCCATGATTTTTAGAGCCAACAGTGAACTGTGGACGAGGTGGTATGGGGCTTTCTTTCGTGGTTAGGGTGTGATCCCCTTTTGGAAAGCCGGCCGGTGTGGCCGTGCGGTTAAAGGCGCTTTAGTCTGGAACCGCGTGACCGCTACGGTCGCAGGTTCGAATCCTGCCTCGGGCATGGATGTGTGTGATG
Source organism: Schistocerca americana (assembly GCF_021461395.2). Classification (NCBI taxonomy): domain Eukaryota; kingdom Metazoa; phylum Arthropoda; class Insecta; order Orthoptera; family Acrididae; genus Schistocerca; species Schistocerca americana. The sequence goes on from NC_060122.1 coordinate 156,184,627, forward strand.
TCCTTAGGTTAGTTAGGTTTAAGTAGTTCTAAGTTCTAGGGGACTTATGACCACAGATGTTGAGTCCCATAGTGCTCAGAGCCATTTGAACCATTTGAACCTTTTGGAAAACACTATGTACTGCATACAGAAGGTGAATAGTGAGTGTACCAACACAACAATGTGCCCTGTCGTAAAGCAACATCTGCAAGGTAATAGTTTGTGAGCAATAACAATCCTAAAATGGACTGCCCTATCCGAAGTCTCGACCTGTAATGTATTGATAACATTTCAGATGGGTTTGAACATCAACCTCGCTCCACAACACAGCCTCTAATTTCATTACCTTTATTGGTTTCGGTCCTTGAGGAAGAGTGGACTGCTGTTCTCGCACAGACATTCAGACACTTCATTAAAAGTGTCCCCTGCAGTGTTGAAGCAGTTGGTTTGGACTAACAGATGTCCTGATACTTTTTATCGGCTAGCGTACATAATGGGCTTGCAATGCATCAGATGATTAGTATGCTTTCTGTAGGACCCCAACAATTAACAATAAATGGAATAAAACAGAATCAGACTGTAGTTATGGTGTTATAAATCTTACTGCATTCAGTAAAACTTGTTATTATCACAACTGCAGCCAGGGGCTATTGTTGATACTTACGCTGCTGCGTTCCCACCATCCACTTTGATGGACAGTAAAGACGTGAATAAATGTTAGCAACAGCTGAAGACTACGAAACGAGCGCACTGCGTATGTCTGGCTGGTCAAATCATACATATTGAGGCGTGTAGGATGTTTGGATACAACAGTTCCCCAATTTTGGACAGAGTGGGGACATAAGATGAACCACATTTGCTGACAAACTTCTGTTGGATAAACTCTGCCCACTGCGTCGCCTAGTGCTCGCTTCACATCTGCGTCTGCCACCTGGGCAGAAAAATCGGACTCAATGCAGCATCCCGTGTTATCATGCTGCACTGCCCAAAAGTATACCCTGTCGCTTCTGTAACGCTCACTGTGTAGTAATAAATTAAATAATGAACACATAATTTTCCAATTAGTATAGATCATAATTGAACAGTCCACTACACAACAGTTCCGTAGAATATAGTCACCATGCATTTGTACACATTTGCGTCATCGTTGAAACCAGACATAAGAACCAGTTTGGGAACATTCGGGGTTTTACTTCTTGATCTGTAATTTTAATACTGTTTTAACTTGATCTACAAAGAAAGTGTTCGGTGGCGCTATAACGGATATCAACAATGTGCGGCGTTGAGAAAGAAGTATGGTAACGTAAAAACGAACAACGCAGGTAATCCGCGCAATGGCCGACCGACATCTGGTCTAAATGCCAATCAAAGACATACTGCTGAAGTTATTCGAGGAAACAGGCCTATTGGAGTTCACATTCAATAGCGAAACCTGAGTTTTGATAATCATGGGTCAAGTAGCAATGCCCCGAATATTCCCAAATTGATTTGATACTTGAGTTCAACGAAGCCACAAATGTGCATAAATGCGTGGTAACTGCGTTTGACGGTAGTATTTTGTAGAGGACAGTTCAGGTTATGATATTTATTAATACTGCTATTGTATATTCATTATTAAATTCCTTATGACACAGAGGATTTTATTTTTTTGATTCACCCTCGCATTTCTCCTACTCTTTAGAAAAACCGGCTACATAAAACTTTCTTTCACATAAGCAGCCAATTTCTGGTTATATATATATATATATATATATATATATATATATATATATATATATATATATATATATATAGGTGACCACACTAATGCGTGACCACTTCTTGAGATGTAACACGTTTCAGCAAAAAGCCATCGTTCAATAACGACTCACAGACTCTGACCACACACAGACCGGTTTATCTGACGTCCAAAAGGGCATCATCATTGGCTTTCCGGCCAAGGGTGGAAGCATTACCGAAAGGGCTAACTTTGTAAACCGTTCGCGTACGGCCGTAGTTAAAGTGCACTGTTTATGGTAAAATGGTTCTATCTAAAACTGGCGCCAAGGCAACTGTGGTGCACCACCAGCCATAGATGACAGGTGTTAACTATGGCTGCGAAGATCTGAACGGGCGACCCGTGCAGCTGTTGAGCAACTGGCAGCCCAAAGGACCCAATGGGCTACCAGTAGTGTCTGCACAAAGATCGTTCAACCAACGTTGCTATGTATGGGCCTCCGCAGCAGGCGACTGGTTTATACACTATTGTTGTCTGCTGTTCATCCGCGACGAACGCTGAAATTTGCACCCCAGTACCTCAACCGGACGTCCACCGAGTGGCCTTTTAAGATGAATCACGTTTATGCTCCAGCAGAGAGAAAACACACTCCCAGCAATAATAACTGGAAGGATCCAGGCCGGAGAAGGGAGCGTTGTGGTCTGGGTAATGTTTTCGTGACATTCCCTTGATGGTCTCGTCATTCTGGAGGGAACAATGGATTAACACATGTATACATCTATCCTTGAGATCCTTCTCGAACCGTACATGCTGGGTTTTTCTCCCCTTGGCGTGATGACATCTAGCAGCAGAACGATGCAACGAGTCGCACAGTTCGAAGTGTATGTGCATGGTCTGAGACACATCACGATGGTCCACCAACCTCCCTGGACTTAAAAGCGACCTAGATTCTATGGAACCACCTCCATCGGGCTGTTCGCACTGTGGATCCTCAACCGAGAAACCTAGCGCATCTGTCAACGGCACGTGAGTCAGCATGACTCCACATTCCTGTCAGTACCTCCCAAAACCTCATTGGTTCTCTTCCTACACGTCCCGCAGCGGACAGCGCTGTAAAAGGTAGTTATGTAAGCTTTTGACAGGTGGTCCTCACATTCGGGAGGTCGACGGTTCAATCCCGCGTCCGGCCATCCAGATTTAGGTTTTCCGTGATTTCCCTAAATCGCTCTAGGAAAATGCCGGGATGGTTCCTTTGAAAGGGCACGGTCGACTTCCTTCCCCGTCCTTCCCTAATCCGTAAAGACCGATGACCTTGCTGTTTGGTCTCTTCCCCCAAACAACCCAGCCCCAACAGTAGCACCCTCTAGGAGAATCCATGCATACTGTAACTGTCGTGCGTCTTAGACCGCAGTCTCCGTAACAAAGTACGACTGAATAAATGGTCTCTAGCATGGAAACGATGCATTTCCGGACATAAGTTCATTAGACCGTTTTTGTTGCGTATGCTCTACTCGCTCAATCCCTAGTGTTTGTACTTGGTGCAAAAAATCACCCTGTATAGCTGAGAAAAGCCAACGGCCTTGTGGCAGTGGTAACACCGGTTCCCGTCAGATCACCGATGTTAAGCGCTGTCGGGCTGGGCTAAAACGTGAATGGGTGACCACCCGAACTGCTGAGCGCTGTTGGCAAGCGGGGTGCACTCAGTCCTTGTGAGGCAAACTGAGGACCTACTTGATAGAGAAGTGGCGACTCCGGTCTTCTAAACTAACATGCGGCCCGGAGAACGGTGTGCTGACCACATGACTCTCCATATTCGCATCCAGTGACGCCTGTGGACTGAGGATGACACGGCGGCCGGTCGGAACCGTTGGACCTCCCAATTCCTGTTTGGACGAAGACAGCTTAGAAAGAAGCGACATCGATACCATTTTAATAACTACCAGTACTGTTTTGTTTTCATCCTTGATCGTAGTTTCCATAGTCGAGGAATGATGCGATAAAGTGAGATAAATTCTAACAAAACTGTTTCCCACTAAATTTATGTGGCGAAACATCAGTACAGATAACGTCTGCCGTCATGTCAAATTTTCCGCTAGTCGAAATGTTCTAAAACATGTCGGAGACAGTTTATGTTTGAAAAACACGTCAACAGTGCCGTACGCGGTAAAATTTTTGAGAAACCTAGTAGAATTTTACAACCCGTTTGATCGTGTACGGGCCTTCACAAAGGAAATACACTAATGGCCATTAAAATTTCTACACCAGGAAGAAATGCAGATTATAAACGGGTATTCATTGGACAAATATATTATACTAGAACTGACATGTGATTACATTTTCACGCAATTTGGGTGCATAAATCCTGAGAAATCAGTACCCAGAACAACCACCTCTGGCCGTAATAACGGCTTTGATACGCCTGGGCATTGAGTCAAACAGAGCTTTGATAGCGTGTACAGGTACAGCTGCCCATGGAGCTTCAACACGATACCGCAGTTCGTCAAGAGTAGTGACTGGCGTATTGTGACGAGCCAGTTGCTCGGCCACCATTGACCAGACGTTTTCAATCAGTGAGAGATCTGGAGAATGTGCTGGCCAGGGCGGCAGTCGAACATTTTCTGTATCTAGAAAGGCCCGGACAGGACCTGCAACATGCGGTCGTGCATTATCCTGCTGAAATGTAGGGTTCCGCAGGGATAGAATGAAGGGTAGAGCCACGGGTCGTAACACATCTGAAATGTAACGTCCACTGTTCAAAGTGCCGTGAATGAGAACAAGAGGTTACCGACACGTGTTACCAATGGCACCCCATACCATCACGCCGGGTGATACGTTAGTATCACGATGACGAATACACGATTCCAATGTGCGTTCACCGCGATGCCGCTAAACACGGATGCGACCATCATGATGCTGTAAACAGAACCTGGATTCATCCGAAAAAATGACGTTTGGCCATTCGTGCACCCAGGTTCGTCATTGAGTACGCCATCGCAGGCCCTCCTGTCTGCGATGCAGCGTCAAGGGTAACCGCATCCAAGGTCTCCGAGCAGATAGTCCATGCTGCTGCAAACGTCGTCGAACTGTTCGTGCAGATGGTTGTTGTCTTGCAAACGGCCCCATCTGTTGATTCAGGGATCGAGACGTGGCTGCACGATCCGTTACAGCCATGCGGATAAGATGCCTGTCATCTCGACTGCTAGTGATACGAGGCCGTTGGGATCCAGCACGGCGTTCCGTATTACCCTCCTGAACCCACCGATTCCATATTCTGCTAACAGCAATGTCGCGATACGATAAACGGCAATCGCTATAGGCTACAACCCGACCTTTATCAAAGTCGGAAACGTGATGGTACGCATTTCTCCTCCTTAAACGAGGGGTCACAATAACGATTCACCAAGCAACGCCGGTCAACTGCTGTTTGCGTATGAGAAATCGGTTGGAAACTTTCCTCATGTCAGCAAGTTATAGGTGTCGCCACCAGGGCCAACCTTGTGTGAATGCTCTAAAAAGCTAATCATTTGCATATCACAGCATATTGTTTCTGTCGGTTAAATTTCGCGTCTGTAGCACGACATCTTCGTGGTGTAGCAATTGGCCAGTAGTGTACAAGATTATCAGAGAAGACAAGGTGCTGAGTATTTCCATGTCTGAAAGAACGAGTAGGAGCTAAATTGTCCAAAAAGGTCCGTGATAGCGTTTCACGTGAGACCCACAGGTCTGCAGGAAGTGCGTGGCTGTGTAGTCGAAGGGGGGCCGGTACTGATCTGGAAAGGTCGTCGCCGAGCGTTGGAGGAGGAGGAAGAGGAGGAGGAGGCGGAGGTCACAGTGGGAACGCGGCTGGCGGCAAGCAGATCGCACTCCGGAGCAGCGCACGCGATCCCTTTCCGCTTTTACGAGTGCGCACGCGCTGGCGGGGTCCCCACGGGGTGCGACCGACACCGCGCCGCGCTCGCTCTGTAATCCGCGGCCGGCAGTCGACGGCCGCAGCCTATCGACCCATCGAAATTCTCGGTCGGCGATCGCGCGCCCTCGCGGAACGGGATCCACCGCAGCCGCCGCCACCGCCGCTGCCGGCGTTCAGTTCCATTTGCCGCGCGTGGGGCACGACGATGCGGACACTCGAGGCCCAGGGCCGCCACCTTTGTAATGCGAACTTCCCCACGACAGGTGAGAAGCCCCGGTGAAGCTCACAATCGCCTTCAAATGAAAACTATAGTAGGACTTCCAAGAACACGTAAAAAAAGCGTCCGCATTCCACCGCGCGGCGAATCCAGATTTTCAGCTAACACAGATAAGGCAACACAACTCATGCACGTTATTGAGGCCATCATCATTCCTCTATTGGCAGGTTCCTGACATCTTTGCTGTCTCTTTCAGATCCTGCTCCAGGACAACAACTTTGATCCCTAAAAGAATTGCTAGCCATGTATCTCCCACTTTTCACTTCATCCAGAACTTCCATTAGAACTACTGACAGCCTTGGGAGAGCCAGTCCTGACAAAACTCTACCATCTGGTGAGCAAGATGTATGAGACAGGTGAAATACCCTCAGACTTCAAGAAGAATATAATAATTCCAATCCCAAAGAAAGCAGGTGTTGACAAAAGTTAAAATTAACGAATTATCAGCTTAATAAGTCACAGCTGCAAAATACTAATGCGAATTCTTAACAGAAGAATGGAAAAACTGGTATAAGCCGACCTCGGCTTTCGTAGAAATATTGAAAAACATGAGGCAATACTGACCTTACGACTTATCTTAGAAGATTGATTAAGGAAAGGCAAACCTACGTTTCTAGCATTTGTAGTCCTAGCTTTTGACAATGTTGACTGGAATACTCTCAAATTCTGAAGGTGGCAGGAGTAAAATACAGGAAGCGAAAGACTGTTTACAATTTGTACAGAAACCAGATGGTAGTTATAAGAGTCGAGGGACATGAAAGGGAAGCAGTGGTTGGGAAGGTAGTGAGACAGGGTTGTAGCCTCTCCCCGATGTTATTCAATCTGTATATTGAGCAAGCAGTGAAGGGAACAAAAGAAAAACTCGCATTCGGTATTAAAATCCATGGAGAAGAAATTAAAACTTTGACGTTCGCCGATGACATTGTAATTCTGTCAGAGACAGCAAAGGACTTGGAAGAGCAGTTGAACGGAATGGACAGTGTCTTGAAAGGAGCATATAAGATGAACATCAACAAAAGCAAAACGAGGATAATGGAAAGTAGTCGAATGAAGTCGGGCGTTGCTGAGGGAATTAGATTAGGGACACTTAAAATAGTAAAGGAGTTTTGCTATTTGGGGAACAAAATAACTGATGGTGGTCGAAGTAGAGAGGATATAAAATGTAGACTGGCAATGGCAAGGAAAGCGTTTCTGAAGAAGAGAAATTTGTTAACATCGAGTATAGATTTAAGTGTAAGGAAGTCGTTTCTAAAGGTATTTGTATGGAGTGTAGCCATGTATGGTAGTGAAACTTGGACGATAAATAGTTTGGACAAGAAGAGAATAGAAGCTTTCGAAATGTGGTGCTACTGAATAATGCTGAAGATTAGATGGGTAGATCACATAACTAATGAGGAGGTACTGAATAGAGTTGAGGAGAAGAGGAGTTTGTGGCACAATTTGACTAGAAGAACGGATCCGTTGGTAGGACATGTTTTGAGGCATCAAGGGATCACCAATTTAGTATTGGTGGGCAGGTTGGAGGGTAAAAATCGTAGAGGGAGACCAAGAGATGAATATACTATGCAGATTCAGAAAGATGTAGGTTGCAGTAAGTACTGGGCGATGAAGAAGCTTGCACAGGATATAGTAGCATGGAGTGCTGCATCAAACCAGTCTCAGGACTGAAGACCACAACAACAACAACATATGTCCCTCCCAGTCCGATTTCATTTTGTTAAACGGGAATATAATTACCAATCCTTCATGGCTCTTTAGTTTATTCATCCATTTTCTCCATTCCACTTCAAACCCACATCTCGAGTGCTTCAGCATCAACTGTAAAAGCTGGACACTAAGGAACGCAGAAAGTCTGTTACTCAGCGTCCAGATTTCACAGGTGCACAGAAAAACTCCCAACACGAAGAATTTAACCACACTTTTTCTTAACACCAACTCTAATTTTCCGCATAGTGAGCGATTTTCTTTCTGGAAAGCTTACTTTGGCTTTGTAACTCCTGATGTTATTTCCTTTTCACTTAAGTAGTCATCATGTGGCTTGCTTCCCAAATACGAGATGTGTTCAAAAAGTAAGGTGACTTTATATTTTTATGAAAAATATTTATTTTTTCATCAATATTCATGTTGTCCTCTTCAAAGTAATACCCCTCAGATAGAATAGACTTGTGCTAACGCTTCTTCCAATCCTCGAAGCACTTCTCATAAGCACTTTTGGGTACAGCCTTGAGTACTTCTGCCGTTGCAGTTTTTTATTTCCTCAGTCGTTGAAAATCTTCATCCTTTCATAGGTCTCTTCAGTTTTGGGAGTAAGAAAAAGTCGCAGGGGGCAAAATACGGTGAATATGGTGGCTGAGACATGATTGTCGAGTTGTTCAAAAAAATGGCTCTGAGCACTATGGGACTTAACATCTGTGGTCATCAGTCCCCTAGAACTTAGAACTACTTAAACATAACTAACCTAAGGACATCACACACATCCATGCCCGAGTCAGGATTCGAACCTGCGACAGTAGCGGTCACGCGGTTCCAGACTGAAGCGCCTAGAATCACACGTCCACACTGGCCGTCCTTAAAGTTCATATCCGGCGGACAGATCACCATTAATAGTATCACATGCCCTCACTTCGTGAGACACTGCGGAGAGCTCTGCTATTTATACCAGGAAAACAAAGTCTAGTGATCAGAAACTGTACGCCACCACCTCTCCTCCCCTTGCGGGGGAAATTCTGGCAGTGAAAATTGTTTTCTATGGTCAGGATTCGGAAGGGCTTATCCCTTAGTGGAGCGGTAGCACATAAGCGTGTATTAGCGACCTCTGCCACGGAGGCCCGTTCTTCATATGCTTATTTCATTTTTAAACAATGTTCATTCCATGTAAACTGCATGTAATGAAATGATAATGCGTTGTAAATTTGCTATCACAACAGTGTACATATTGTAACATCTCTGATGCAGAAACTCTTTGATGGTATTTTATCTATCGTATCGTCATCCTTGTATACAATCTCCCTGGTGGCAAGAAGCCAGTCAATGGGTATGTGATGTTCTACACTACATGTGTATTTACATAAGAAGCTCTCTTACGTATATTCTAGTATTTCGTGAGCACAAGCACTCAACAGAGCTACTCAACGAGACAAGAATTTCTACGAAAGACAGTTTCCACTCCACCTTAAAAATTTGTATAAATAGTTCAAAAGCCAAGATCGCTTAAACACTGTTTACTAGATGACCGGTTTCAACACACTAAAGGTGCCATCATCGGATCTGTGAAGATGCAACATGAAAGGTTCGAGGGAGGGCTTACATGAGTTACTATATACATTACTATTAGTACAGCACCACATACCTGAATGTAGCTTAACTTGCATAAATCATTTGGATATAATGATACGTGAGGCAGATCAGCTGATATAAAGTCACTGTTGCAGAAATAAAAATTAAAAGACAAATGCTCTCATGGTCATTCTATTCCACCAGATATATAAAAACGAAGTCACAAGGTAAAACTATTCCCCCCACGGCCGAGGACATCATCCGGTTCATTACCGTTGTACTCCAAAACATTCACCCTTTTCAGCGCCCCCACACCTTCCAACAAATCTCCCTTGCTGCTCGCTCTGTTTTCCACCTGAACACCTTCGCCACTTACTCCCACAACCAAGCTCACTTCACCTTCACCCGCCTCGACACCCTAGTTTAAGTCTCTTCCCTTCCCTCTCTTCCCCCTCCTTCCTGTCATGGTGCGGCACGAGTCTCGCATCCTCTTCCAGAACATTCGCTCCTTCCGCTCCAACAAATACCTCCTCATGCACACCCTCTCCCACCACCAGGTCGACACCTTCCTCTTGAACGAAACCTTTATCCAGCCCCAGCATTCTATCCGCACCTCCCGCTATATCCTCCACTGCACTGACGCTCCTGGTCCTCGTGCGCAGGGTGGAGTCGCGATTGGCCACCTTAAGCATATCCCCGTCCGGCCACAACCTCTCCTCAATGACCCCACTGAACACCTTATCCTTAGTGTGTTCTTCCCCTCCCTCACCATTACCTGTGCTACCATCTATGTACGCTCCACTGCTCCTCTTCCTTATGACTTCATCTCACACATTGGCCACACCTTCTCCACCTATGTGATTGCTGCCGACCTCAACATCCATAGCCGCACTCCTGCTGCCCTTCAGTGGTGGCATCAGTTCCTCTCCACAATCCAAGGTGACCTTGTTCCCCTTCCCCAGCACACCCGACGCTAAAGTGACCCCAACCCCGATGTTGTCATTGCCTCCGCCAACCTCCTTGGGCGTTTCGCTGTCGCCGTCCTTGACCCCACAGGTAGCGATCACCTCCCTGTCCTTTTCACCATAACGTCTGCTCAGTGCTCCCCTCCGGCTCCGCACCCTGCACTCCCTCCCAAGGTCGTCCATGACTCTCGCCGTGCCAACTGGGATGCCTACCGGGATTCCATCTCCACCCAGGTCGAAAGCCACCCTCTTACCTATCGCCATCCTGACGACATCATCCACGCCTCGTCCTTCCTTCAGAAGGTAATTACTGACGCCGTGGAGGCCCATGTTCCTACTAAAACCATCCAACCACACAGTCCCACTCTCCCTCCGCGGGCTGTCCTCCTCCTCCGTGAATCCCGCCGCCTCTATCGCTCCTTCCTGCGCACTCGTGACAGGGATACACTCCAACGCCACCGGCAAATACAGCGACACATACGGAACCTTATTACAGCAACGAAACGCCGCGACTGGCGCCAGACCTGCACGCAACTCAACGCCACCCTCCCTAACAACTCCTCCAAGTACTGGTCCGCCTTCCATCGTCTTACTGGTTCCATTTCCACTCCCTACTACCCCCTTCTCCATAACGATCGCCCCCTTCCTGACAACCTCAGTAAGGCCAACCACTTCACTTCCCACCTTTCCGAGGTATTCTCCATCCCTGATGATCCCCACTTTGATTATTCTCTTTTCCCCACAGTCATGGAACGTGCCGATACCTCGGTCGCTCCACTTGCTCCTAGTCTCCAGTACTTGGGGCAGTTGCCCCCCTCCGACATAAACACTCCCATCACAGAGCACAAGACATTAAACTTATCCTCCGGTCCAAACGCACCAAGGCCCCTGGTCACGACTGTGTAACCTACCGTCACCTTCGCGAAAGCCCCTATTCCTTCCTGACTGTCCTCGCCCATCACTATAATGTCGTCTTCTCTACTGGCTTCTACCCTGACCTGTGGAAGACCTCCCGCATCCTCTTATTCCTCAAACCCAACAAACCCCCTTATGCCGCCTCTTCCTATCGTCCCATCTGCCTCACCTCTGTCTTCAGTAAGGTCTTTGAATCCATCATCTCCCACCGTATCCATCAGCACCTTGTTCAACACCACCTCCTCCCCCTTACCCAGTGTGGCTTCCGGCCCTCCTTCTCTGCTGACGACCAACTCCTCAACCTTGTTCACTTTCTGTCCCTCCAGCTCAACTCCCGTCGCTCCGCCATTTCCCTTGACCTCCAAAATGCCTATGACCGTGTATGGCATCCCGGTCTCCTCTTTAAACTCCAAACCTACGCCCTGCCTATCAATTTTGTCCGTCTGGTCGCTTCCTTCCTCTCGCACCATCCTTCCTATGTCACCCTCCATAACACCACCTCCCGTATCTTTTATCCCACGGCTGGCGTCCCCCAGGGTTCTATCCTCTCCCCTCTCCTTTATCTCTTGTATACAGCTGATATGCCCAAGCCACCCCCACCAGTCCACCTTCTCCAATATGCTGATGACACCACCTTCCTGGCTCTCTATCCTACCCTTCCACGGTCTCAACGTACCTTCCAAACCCACCTTAACCAGTTCACCACTTGGTGTAACCAGTGGTTCCTCCGTCTCAACCCCTCCAAAACCCAGGCAATCATCATAGGCTGCACCAATTGCTCCTTTCGCCTCCATGATTTCTACCTCACCCTTTATGGTCGTCCTATCCAACTCACCCCCACCCTGAAATACTTTGGCCTCACCCTTGACCGACACCTCACCTGGACCCCTCATCTCCTGACTATCCAGCAGCAAGCCCATTCCCACCTCCGCCTGCTGAAACTCCTGTCTGGCCGGACATGGGGATTGCATCCTTCTCCCATCCTCCACACCTACAAATCCCTCATCCATCCTATCCTCTGTTATGCCAGCATCGCCTGGATCTCCGCCCCCCCCTTTTACAAGGCCCTCCAAATCCTTGAACGCTATGCACTCCGCCTTGTCTTCCGTATCCGCCTTCCTTCCCCCACACGGCTCCTGTATGAACTGATCCGCTTCCCCCACCTCCTCCTGTTCCTCCAACATCTCCACATCCTTTACATTGTTCACAGGCTTGATCCTCCCCACCCTCTGGTTTCCTCCTTCCTCTCCACCACCCGCCCGTTGCTGCGACTCTATCGCTATATCCCTCCCTCTCTCCACCTCCACACCCTCCATCTCCTTCATCAGGGCAATTTCCAACGCCTCCCCCTCCCGGATGACGAACTTCGCCGTGACATCTACCCTTCCTTCCAACTATAACCTGGCCTTGTTCACCCCCCCCCCCTCCCCAGGGCCCCCTTTTTTCTCTTTCCTCCTTCTCCCAGAGCGGATTTTCCTCCGTCCCCCGCTCCCCCCTCCCCCGAGACCCTGCACCCCATACTTGCCTCTCTCCTTCCCACATCCCTCCCTACCTGGCCCTCTTCCGCGCGCCCCCCGCTCACCTCACCCATCTCTTCCCCTCCCTCCCTCCCTTCTTCAGGTCTCCCTCATCTCCTAGCACCTGGCAGATCCTCTGTATTGATCATCATCAGTGTGCCACATCAGTGTTGTGTTTAGTGCTGTTTCTCGTATGCGTCTAGAGGTGTGATTTTAATTGTGTCCTGCCTTGAGGTTCGCCGTCAGTGTTACGTTATGTGCTATGCCATCCGTCGCTACCTTTATGCTGTTGTCGTACTGTGCCTTGTGTTCTTTTAACCGTCACAGTGTGTGGATTTTTGTGTGTGCTACTTTTAAACAGTTTTTTATCTCCATTTTACAGTCACCCCGTTTTTTGTCTATTGCCTTCCATGATGTTCCCCCTTTTATATATCTATGTTCACCTTATTCTCTCCTTTGCTGTTTTTAAATGTCTTCTATTGTTTTGTTCTATGTCTTTCGGCTGAAGAGCAGCGTCTATGCTGCTACCAGCCCGCCCCGATGGGGAATTGAAATACAATAAAGAAAAAAAAAAGTAAATCTATTTGACACATGACCGCAGCTCGATTAACAACGTTCGGCATCACACTGCCCTCTTTCGCGCCGGTTTACCTGCTGTGAGTCTAGTGGTTCACAACCGGCAACTAGATGGCGCTGTCCCAGTAGTGCACACACAGGCCCACGGTGTAACCACTCATCACTACTGCAATACAAATTTACTATTATTGCTAATCAAATACACATACAAAGAACACTTTCGCATACACGTACTTACATATTACAACATGCTATGCATACTACATATACTATAAAGTATGGCAGGCCACGCCCCACAAAAAGAGAAAAGAGAGAAAAAATGACCCATAAACTACACATTAATTTACCCTTATTCATATCTGGAAGTCAGGAATTTACACATAGTAAGCTGTTCATAACACGACTTAGTTACAATGTGGCGAGTGATGGGACCTATATGCTGGGCTTTACCCGTCTGGGCACTACGGTCTCAGGTATTGTAAACGCTAAAAAGAAGTAATAACGTGCTGTAAAAGACTCTCAGCACCTATGCACTCATTATGAATATAGTACGGACTATGAAAACCTGCATAGTCATATAAAATTAAGGAAGGGCAGATCAGAAATAAACCGAGGAGAAACGGGAACAGGGGCAAACGGGGAGATCGTTTTTTACGCGCTTTCGTGGGCACACCAGTGCCTACACTATAAGTCCGCTTTGGGTGACCATCTGCAGGACTCGAACCATACAATTACTGATATGCAACAAGAGAAGAAAATCTTGCATACAGCACCTAAAGGAAGCAAACTCAACGTTTTGAAAAACATCGAAGAGGGTTCAAAGTAAATTGTTGAACGACCAATTAGAATCGGCGGGCCATAATTTCTTTGATATATTTGATGCGGTGCTCTAGAGATCCTGTGCGGCCTACTCACAAACTATGATGGTTGTATCTGTTACGATCGGAAAACCACCAATAGAGTACTGCTAATGTCATTTGTTGGTCATTTTTTCTCTCGTTTTCTCTTTTTTCTTTTTTTTTTGTTCATTTTGTAGGGCGTGGCCTGCCATGTTAGGGTTCATGCTTGTTATGAGGTCTAACGCGTAGTTGGTCAGCCTCGCCAGTAAATACTTGCTTGGTGATTACCATTGTTCGCCAAATGTGTCTTCGTCATGTTTCTATATCGTAGTAAGGTATTCCATTACTTCCCACTCGGTGAGTTGAATGGACGGAACGAGTTCTATGCCGATGGGAGCGCACGTGGAGTGGCTGTGCATCTTAGTGCACATGTCGGTTTTTTTTTCTCCCCTGTTCCCGTGCCTGCCCTTCCGTAATTTCATATGCCTATGCAGGCTTTCATAGTCGGTCCGTATTACGTTCATAATGAGTGTATAGATAGAGAGAGCCTTTTATAGCACGTTAGTACTTTTTTAGCGTTCACAATACCTAACACCGTAGTGTCCAGACAGGCAAAGCCCTGCATATAGGTTCCATCACTCGCCACATTGAATCTAAGTCGTGTTATGAACAGCTTACTATGTGTAAATTCCTGACTTCCAGATATGAATAAGGGTAAATTAATGTGTATTTTATTGGTCATTTTTTCTCTTTTTTCTCTTTTTGTGGGGCGTGGCCTGCCATACTTTATAGTGTATGTAGTATGCATAACATGTGTAATATGTAAGTAAGTGTATGCGAAAGTGTTCTTTGCATGGCTAATTGATAAGCACATAATAGTAAAGTTGTATTTTAGTAGTGATGAGTGGTTATACCGTGGGACTGTGTGTGCAATGGTGGGACGGCGCTATCCAGTTGCCGGTTATGAACCACTAGACTCGCAGCAGGAAAACCGGCGCGAAAGACGGCAATGTGATGCCGACTGTTGTTAGTCGAGCTCCCACATAGTTTCATCTTGCGACTTCGTTTTTATATATCTGATGGAATAGAATGACCATGAGAGCAGTTGTTTTTTAATTTTTATTTCTGCAACAATGATTTTATATCAGCTGATCTGCCTCACGTATCATTATATCCAAATGATTTATGCAAATTGGCTCAAATGGTTCAAATGGCTCTGAGCACTATGGGAGTTAACATCTTAGGTCATCAGTCCCCTAGAACTTAGAACTACTTAAAGCTAACTAACCTAAGGACATCACACACATCCATGCCCGAGGCAGGATTCTAACCTGCGACCGTAGCAGTCCCGCGGTTCCGGACTGCAGCGCCTAGAACTGCACGACCACCGCGGCTGGCGATTTATGCAAATTAAGCTATATTCAGGTATGTGGTGCTGTACTAATAGTAATGTATATAGTAACTCATGTAAGCCCTCCCTCGAACCTGTCATGTTACATCTTCACAGATCCGATGATGGCACCTTTAGTGTGTTGAAACCGGTCATCTTGTAAACAGTGTTTAAGCGACCTTGGCTTTGGCTTTTTAATTAATTTATACGACAGAGTGATTTGTTTACATTGTTTTCATTTGGTACTAGATACTCTAAAAGTTATATAGGTCATCTCTCGCATAGCTGTTTTGCTGTAGAGAACCACGAGTTCAAAAATGGTTCAAATGGCTCTGAGCACTATGGGACTCAACTGCTGAGGTCATTAGTCCCCTAGAACTTAGAACTAGTTAAACCTAACTAACCTAAGGACATCACAAACATCCATGCCCGAGGCAGGATTCGAACCTGCGACCATAGCGGTCTTGCGGTTCCAGATTGCAGCGCCTTTAACCGCACGGCCACTTCGGCCGGCGAACCACGAGTCCAAGGAACATTCGCCACATAGGCAGAAAAATAGACGACAACCTATGCAAACAACAACATATATACAAACAATCCTTCTGGAGGTACATCCACAACAAACGAGTGGAAGGCGCGGTGTGCTACCAACGAGACTCCATGCTCTGTGCTCGTTGATAGCACACCGCGTCATTCACTCGTCCACCGTGGCGCTCGAGGTCACAGCACCAAGTTACGGCAGTTGAAGATGGGTGTATAAGAGAGCGCGAAACCGGTCGTGTGTTAAATAAAAGAACCTTATAACTGTAGCGGTATTTTCAACCTCTGGAACACCAGTTACAATCTAAAAGTTAACAGCCATCTGAAGATGATGTTGATCCGAAACCGTTAACCACGCTATTTGTGTAAATAAATAGTGTTTGTAACAGTGGCTGGTTGTTGTATTCTTCTTTGCAACAATCAACTTGTATTTTTCAGAGCTAAGATATACATCCTCCTACCACCAACTACTCCAGTCCAGTCACTAACATCGCCTATTCCATCAAAGGCAGGGCTACCTGTGAAACCAGTCATGTGATTTACAAGCTAAGCTGCAGCCACTGTGCTGCATTCTAAGTAGGCATGACAACCAATAAGCTGTCTGTCCACATGAACAGCCACTGACGATCTGTGGCCAAAAAACAAGTGGACCACCCCGTTGCTGAACACGCTGCCAAACATGATACCCCTCATCTCCATGACTGCTTCACAGCCTGTGCCATATGGATCCTTCCCACCAACACCAGCTTTTCTGAATTGCACAGGTGGTAACTTTCCCTGCAATACATCCTACGTTCCTGTAACCCTCCTGGCCTCAACCTTCGTTAGTCACTGTCCTCACCCATCCAGCTCCCTCCCTGTTCCCATTCCAGCACTACACAGCTGTCATTTCACTGCCACACCCAGTCTTTTAATTTCTTTTATTTCTCTCCTTTCTGCTACTTACCCACTCCCCCCTCCGCACCTTCTCTCCTGCCCTCCATCTAAACTGCAACACTTGGCTGTCCGCCACTCCCACCATACTATCCCTCCCCCTCCCCACCCCAGCCTCCTCCTTACCCCCACCCAGTCGCCACTCCCATCATGCACTGGTGCTGCTGCTCGCAGTGTAGTTTCAGCTCTCTGAGACTGCAGACGTGTGTGCAAGTTGTGTTTGCGTGGGTGGGTGTGCATGTGTGTATGTGTGTCTACTGCTGACAAAGGTTTAATGGCCGAAAGCTATGAGTGTGTGAATCTTTTTATTGTGCCTAAGCCGGCCAGTGTGGCCGAGCGGTTTTAGGCGCTTCAGTCCGAAACTGCGCGACCGCTAATGTCGCAGGTTCGAATCCTGCCTCAGGCATGGATGCGTGTGATGTCCTTAGGTTAGTTAGGTTTAAGTAGTTCTAAGTTCTAGGGGACTGATAACCTCAGATGTTAAGTCCCATGGTGCTTAGAGCCATATGAACGATTGTGC
The DNA here is from genome assembly GCF_021461395.2 of Schistocerca americana. Lineage (NCBI taxonomy): Eukaryota > Metazoa > Arthropoda > Insecta > Orthoptera > Acrididae > Schistocerca > Schistocerca americana. Next base: position 156,201,981 of record NC_060122.1, read on the forward strand.
CTAACGCGACTCAGCATCTCCACTATATGGAGAGTAGCAACTTTCCTTCTCTGGTATTGTTACAGCTAAAACTTTTTTTGTTATTTTACATACAGCATGTAAATGGTGGTTTTCAGGTGACTACTCTGTCTTGGTTATTACGTTTAAAAGGCTATCGCCAGTTGCCGTATCCTGACACTAAGCGAGCAACAGCTGCGAGGCTTTAGCGAGGAAAACATGCGGTCAGAAGCGGTCTCCCGGGAGTAGGCAGACGGCTCGGCCGCCGCTCCAATTATCGGCCGTGTTTACTTGTCCGGCAGCTGCGCCGGCCCATCCGTCTCCCGGCCGCTGCCTCCTGATGGCCCCTTGTTTTCCGGGGCTGGCCGCGTTGCGGCGCTGTCAGACGGCGTGCCTTGTTTTGCCCGGCCTCGCTGTGTTCACCTCGACTGGCGCTCGCTGGTAGCGGCGGGTCCCTCCACAATTACTCGCATCCCGGTGTAATTGAATGCTCCGCTGCCCAACCAAATCGCGACTAATAATGCCGAGAGAACGCCAGGGACTCGGTGTGCGTCCCGAGGGAGCTGGTAGTCGCGAGAGTACACTATGCCTACTCTTACAGGAAAGGGATTCATCTCCCTGAGAGTACGTCACAGTATTCGCTACTCGATGTCTCATGATCAGAGTGTGTAGCTGTGTTCAGCAGTGGGGACTCTCACTGAATATGTACCTGCATTAAAAGCGTGCAGGTGGGCCGGCTGGAGTGTCCGAGGTCCGAGCAGTTCTAGGCGCTACAGCCTGGAACCGTGCGACCGCTACGGACGCAGGTTCGTATCCTGCCTCGGACATGGATGTGTGTGATGTCCTTAGGTGAGTTAGGTTTAAGTAGTTCTAAGTTATAGGGGACTGATGACCTCAGAAGTTAAGTCCCATAGTGCTCAGAGCCATTTGAACCATTTTTCGTGCAGGTGGTTACAGAAGTCGAGAGCACACAGTCTACCTACTTATTGTGGTCACTTCATAGACATTATGCGATTACTGCGTGGCATGGTGTGGAAGTATTGACGTATCTGTCACTGATAGACCGTCTGTATGATTTCCGATCACTGCTATCAGAAACAGAAGGGTTTACTAGAACTGCAAAAGAAATAATTATCACCGGATTTGAGGGCCAAATGTAACATGATTTTCTTAAACAACTGATTTTCATTTCCAAGCCCTCTGTGGATAAAATTCCTAATACGCCTTATGAAGCCATTGTCAGCAATGTTCGTGAAGTCCGTCACAACTTGCCTTTGTATGGACAGTAGCGCCACTATGAGGATACAAATCATGGTTGCTCTAGATACACGCTCTAATGCTGTGAACGTTAGACACCTCTGAGATTGGACATGATCATTTTATCTAAGAATGCCTTCAAGGCGACAAAGACGCCATTATCATCATTTCACTGAGTTTGAACAAGCTCGTATGACAGGGCTACTAGAGGCTAGATGTTCCTTCAGCAATACTGCAGCAAGACTTGGCAGGAATGTAGCTACTGTGCATGATTGTTAGCAGAGGTGGTCCCGGGAATACACAGTCCATAGAAGACTGGGCTCATGACAGCCACGTGCCACTACCGACAGGGAAGACCACTGTTATGGCTCTGGCTCATCGTACTGCATCTGTAGATGCAGCAATCTGAGCAGTAGTTGACAGCACAGTCACACAACAAACCGTTACAAATAGGTTACTTCTAGGACAGCGAGACAGACGTCCTGTAGTGCGCATTTCACTGACCACAAACGACTGCTGTTTGCGACTTTAGTGGTGTAGAGTGAGAGCTGATTAGGGGGCAGGGGGGAGGTTTGTTGTGGTCTCTGATGAAAGCTGGCTCTGTGTCGGTGCCAGTGAAGACTGTGTGTTGGTTAGAAGGAGGTCAGTTGAGGACATGCAGTCAACCTGTCTGCATGCTAGAAACTATGGACATACACCTGGAATTATGGTCTGGGGTGAGATTTCGTATGACAGAACAAGCTCTCTCACCATTATCCCATGCACACTGGCTGCAAATTTGTACATGAACCTGGTGATTCAACGTGTTTTGCTGCCATTCATAAAGAGCATTCCAGGCAGCTTTTTCCAATAGGATAACGTTCGTGCACGTACTGCTGTTCTAACCCAACACGCTCTACAGAGTGTCGACATGTTGCTGAGCCGTGAGTGGCTCATGTTCACGCCATCACGTATTTTACACCCTGTTTTTAACGTACTTCCACCTCTCTAAGTTAATTTAAATGACTGGTGTCACTGAGTTGCTGCTTTGCCTGACCATGAGCGGCGCTGGCAGCGCTTATCAATATATCCCCTCTCGTAGTATCTTTGCTCGACTGCTATTACTTCCCAGTCGTTGTCTGTCGTAAGCGAGTTCGGGTCGCGAGTTCGTGTATGCCAGTCAGTAGGAATGCATCTGGAGTGCAGTCCGGACCTGCAATGCGACACTAGTGGAGTCGGGTTGGACCAGTAGTGAGGTCTTTGTCGACATGGCTTGCCCGACCATTGCCGCCACGCAGCACTTGAGCTGGGCCACGGTCTTGGTGGGTCGTCGATCGGTCGTCCTACTGGACGACGCATTTTGGCTCGTCAATCGTTCATGAGTCGGCTGTGTTTGTGTGTGTGTGCATCGAGTCCCGATTTGTCTTCGTCCATGCTTAGTGACTGTTGGCTATCGGTCAGGTCATCGTGCAAGTGTTTGTCACTTTGTGTGTGTAGTTGGTGTTATTTCCACTCACGACTATTTTAGATGTTGTCGGCATTCTGAGACGAGTCGGTCGGTTTCTGCGGACCAGGGAAGTTATGTCCACGCTGTGTAGTCGGCTGGGTCCGCTGGCGGTTCCTGTGCAGTGTCGGAGCGTGTGTGGAGCTGTCCAATCGCTACGAGCTTCATGGCTCACCGACCCAGGACGTTAAAGTTGAGTAGTGGTTTCAACTACCCAAGCCACGTCCATTCATGTTGTGTGGTTCGATTCGGTGGTACGCTGTTGACGAGGTTTTCCTGTGAGCAACACCGAGTGTTTCTATTGCAGAAATTTAGCTGCCATGCGATGCAATTAACTATAATGGTTGATGACAATTCAAGCGCAGCAGCGGAATTTTCTGCCTCGTGGCTGTTAGTGTTTTGGTTACTTGCCCTGGCCACTAACGTAAATTCAGGCAGTGTTCCTTCTGGGTGAAGTTAACTATATTACCGTATTTCAAATTCAAGTGTACCAGCGGAATTTTCTGCCTTGTGGCCGTTAGTGTTTCGGCTGCCTGTCCTGGCCATTAACGTAATTTCAGGCAGCGTCCTTTCCTCACTTGTTGTCGCTGTCCAACATGGTGTGTAGTTTTGACCGCTAATACATATTTCATTATGGATAATCACGTTCATAAGTTTTTGTGTTTGAGTCCTCATGTACCGATTGGTGGCAAGCAAGTCGTTTTGTCGGTCAGTCCGTAACTGTCCTCTGGTTGGTTTCCGATGGATCAAGGGTAGTTGGGCTCACCACCTGTCTCACCTCAGTGAACGAGGGCAGACCGACCTCCCTGGAGGTTTCTGAGTGCCGTTTTCTTTATTGTCCTTCTCACCGGTGTTCAATTGTCTGTTTATAATCTATCATAGCCAATGATTTAAAAAATTCTTGCTTGTACTGGATTTTATATATTTTTGAATTTGGAAAATCAATTGTGGGCCTTCAGCCACTTAAATCCTTATTCTAAAGAAAAACATTGCAGCCTTGTGCCTCTGAAAGGTTATGGTAATTTATTTTAAAATCTTGAAAATTTTACTGTGGGCTTTCAGCCGTTTGTATTGCATCTTGTTTATGTTTGTCTATTCACCCTTGCCTTGGGGCTCTCAGCCTCGCTTTGTATATATGTGTTAATTATTTTATTTGCAATTTTAACTGCATGCTTTTACCATTTGAGATTTATCTTGTTGCTTTAAGATATCTTGTTTGGAGGCCTTCAGCCATGAAATAATTGCCTGTCTGAAATTCGTAGTTCCAAAGGTTCGGCTATATGCCGTTTTGGTTTAAAGGTGTTATTAAATTACAATTTTGAGTGTACCTGACCGACACCTTATTTGGCTCTTTCCACAATCCTAGTCACTTGTTCTGCCCAGTGGGTTTAGCGGGCGTTTCAGTTGCCTTGGCCTGCTCGACCACCAGATCTCTTTCCAATCGAGAACGTATAGTATACCAAGGGACAACACTTCCAGCATCAACCGTCCCTGTCCTGACTGACAACAGACATGGAACTCCATCCCAAAAAGTGACATCCGGCACCTGTGCAACACATCTGGCGATTACATCGGTTATTAGTGGGCGAGCATTTCGCATTTATAGTGGCTTATCTCACTCTTGCAATGTTGATTACTTAAATATGTTAGCTAGATAAACGCATCCTCGAAATTTCATTACTCTACATTAATTACTTTTTGGTGTTGCGATTTTTTTCCCGTCAGTGTGCATAGCAGGAACCGAGTATAACTTGTGACTGGATTTGCCCATACCAGTCAGTTCTTCCACAGAGCCGAGTAGTGCCCTTATCTTGGAAGGACCTTCCACGATTAGGGCACTACGCGGTTCTGTGAAAGATAATTTGAGCCTTGGGAAACCTGGAATATATAAAATTCCGTGACAGTGTGAGTAGGTTTACATCGGCCGTGCGATTCGCACAGTGCAAGACAGGTGCGTGGAACTTCGCCATCATAGGAGGCTGCAACAGCCGAAAAATCGGCGGTAGTTAAACGAGGGACACGGCATGAAATTTGACGAACCTACGATGGTTGCCAACACTTCCGGTTTTTGGAAAGCATTTATAAAGAGGCAATTGAAATTAGATTGGCAGGTGTTTTGATTACTAGAGACAACAGATTTCTTCTTAGCAGGATGTGGAACTATGTACTATCCTGCATCAAAAACCATCAACAATTTGGCAACTAGTAATCAAAGCAATGAAGAGAAATTGCATAAATGACACATGTTCTTTCTCCTGAAGCAGTTCAACATAAAGGATTTATTTAAACGAAGATCAGAGTGCCAACTAAAAATGATTCGGTAAGGTAACAATGTTGAAAGAAAATATGAAAATATTAAAAAAGCAGTTAGGAAACTTACTCTAGAGGTACTGGGGTCAGAGAGTTTAGAGTTTAGAGTTTTGATAATCAGGATCTTCAATGTATGTCGGGTGAGGTTAGGAAGCGAATTCTAGAAAAGAAGAATGCATACAAAAAAAAAAAAAAAGCAGACAAGGGAGTAGCACTCGCGCTCTGAGGGGCTGAGGGTCTTGTACATATTTCACGTAGATAATAATATTAGGTTGGTGCATAAGTTTGTAGCGTTTTTGTTTTGTATGTTGGTATTCCGTTTGTTATGGACTTATTTATCGATTGTCATTTTATTTGTATTTCACTGATGCTACTTGTGTATACATATTGTCATTTTGTGATTTGGAGATACTGAATGGAACTGTGGACCCTAGAAAATGGAGTGCCAAGTGGAGAAAGCGGAACATTTCTGACATACTCTCCTGTTTGAGTTCAGGACAGCAGCGGAGGCACCCAGAATCATTTGCGTCGTGTATGGGGATAATATCATTGGACAGAGCACGGCAATAAAAAGGTTTCCTCGTTGTAACAGCTGTGCCGATGGTGTCATCGCCACATGTCCGACGCCTTTGAATGCCGAGCGCAACTTTCCCACGACGGTACTATAGTGTGTCGCAACCAGCGCCACTCAGGTTGTAAGTAGGCTGTTTAAGTTTTTATGTTGGTAACGCCACTTAGCGCTCTGTATGAAAATCACTGATTGCGCTGTGTGCAGTCTTTGGCTGGTTGGCATTATTGGAATATTCGATATTGTAGTGTTGGGCAGTTGGATGTGAACAGCGTGTAGCGTTGGGCAGTTGGAGGTGAGCTGCCAGCAGTGGTGGATGTGGGGAGAGAGAAGGCAGAGTTTTGAGAGCGGACGATCTGGACGTGTGTCCGTCAGAAAAAGGAAATTTGTAAGACTGGATGTCACGAACTGATATGTATATTAGGACTTTTGAACATTACTAAGGTAAATATATCGTTTGTTATCTATCAAAATCTTTCATTTGCTAACTGTGCCTATCAGTAGTTAGTGCCTTCAGTAGTTAGAATTTTTCATTTAGCTGGCAGTATTGGTGCTCGCTGTGTTGCAGAAGTTCGAGTAACGAAGATTTTTGTAAGGTAAGTGATTCATGAAAGGTATAGATTATTGTTAGTCAGGGCCATTCTTTTTTAGGGATTACTGAAAGTCAGATTGCGTTGCGCTAAAAAAAATATTGCGTGTCAGTTTAGTGATGATCAGAACAAGTAAAGAAGAAACTGTTGGATCATGTTGAGTTTTGCTCAGCTGTTTGAAAATAATATAGCGTAGAAGTTTACCAGCACAGTCATTCATAATTTTTCAGAGGGAATGTTTCAAGGTGGTGCCCTTTGCCGACGGCCATGAGGGACGGCCGGAGTCAGCTACGGGAAGAACGGTTACAACCAGGTAGTGAGACGGAAGAGCGGAGCCCCGGACTGCGTCAACCTGCTACACGACGTATTCCGGACGGAAGATTCCTCTGGTCGGTATCGGTGACACCGTGGATAGTACCTATCATTAACCTATTTGAGTTATACTGAGCTGTGGTGATTGGAACGGTCGTCGCCCAGGGATCTGAATACCGGGAGTGTTGTATGTGGCTCAGCTGTGGCGTATAATTAACTAAGAGAACTCTGCGGGAGGGGGAGTCCGAAAACGTGTCATCTTACTCAAATATACTGTATTCAGATGGTCATTTTCGTGTCCCTTCCGGAGACAAATTCTGATAGTTGATTGTCTTTTGTAGCTGTTTGCATTGAGCAAAGAGAGACGAATGAGGAACTGCAGTAATTGTGATGGTGTGAGCTCATGTGTTAAATTCACTTCTGGTTGTAAAGTTTTTCTTGGCCGTGGTACCACGTCAAATTAAACTAAAAGTTTCATAGTAAAGTTTTTTTGTCATATTGTTTTAAATGAATTTTTCGTGTTGTTTTCGAAAGTTTGGTTTTAAGAGTATCAGTGGATTTTACTGGGTGGTTAGTTACAATAACATTATGATTAGAACTGTTGTATTACATCCACTTCCTCACCCCGAGCCTTGCCCGCATCTCGTGGTCGTGTGGTAGCGCTCTCGCTTCCCACGCCCGGGTTCCCGGGTTCGATTCCCGGCGGGGTCAGGGATTTTCTCTGCCTCGTGATGGCTGGGTGTTGTGTGCTGTCCTTAGGTTAGTTAGGTTTAAGTAGTTCTAAGTTCTAGGGGACTGATGACCATAGATGTTAAGTCCCATAGTGCTCAGAGCCATTTGAACCATTTGAACCCCGAGCCTTTTCACGTAATGTGCTGTTACACAATGGTAGCAGAACGTGTTTGTGGTGTGAGGACGTGAGAGTGGTACAAACTATGTTCTTTTTTTAATGACGTTTCACTAAGATTGGACTACATTATATTTTGTAAAGCCGCTTGTACTTTGATGTTGCATTGTTTCAGCGTGGCAGCCAGAGAGGTGATTGGGGTGTCGAAGTTGGGGAAGGAGGAACTACTGTACATCGATACATCGCGCATTGTGGCCGAGTTAGCGCGGCGGCTGCGGAAAGTTGTTGACCGTCCGGTTGCACCGCCGCAACTGGAGGAAAGCCAAATGAGTGACGCCGTATTACGTGTGCGCTAGGCGAGCTAAATGTAAATGTCGAGTTACTACGGCCTTCCGTCGGATAGACCGTTCGCCTGGTGTAAGTCTTTCGATTTAACGCCACTTCCGCGACTTGCGCGTCGATGGGGATGAAATGATAATGATGATTAGGACAACACAACACCCAGTCTCTAAGCGGAGAAAATCTCCGTCCCAGCCGGGAATCGAACCCGGGCCCTTAGGATTGACATTCTGTCGCGCTGATCACTGAGCTGCCGGGAGCGGACTGCTCGGCGAGCTACTGTAAGTAGTTTCCTTCTTTGAATTCAGTGAGCCGTCACGGTCACAGATTAATAGATTGACAGCTCGGATTATACGTTATATTGGTAGGTTGCAGGATCTGTGTACCGCCAACCCATCCAGCACCCATTGTAAAGAATTGTCTGAACAGTTATTGGAAGGTAACCAGGGGATGTTAGTACGTGGAGGAGACGCTATGAGCATGGAATTATCTCAGTCTACCTTAGGACAAGTTGCGAGCGAGGCCCCTTCTATTCCTTCTATAAAAAGTACTGATATTTTCACTAAGTTGCCCAACCCTTTAGAAAAATTATTACACTAGGCAAGTACATTATCATTACATTCAGTTGATCAGGTACTTAGCGCTTTGCATTTTCTATCAAGGTTACAGGATAGAGGGGAAATTTTTGACTTGACTGCTTGTCATCTTTATCAGTTATTGAGTCTAATAGTGAGTGGGTGTCTGGACGCTAGATGACGTGGCTTGTCGTTTAGTGGATTTCGGGAGTTAATCTGCCATAATTATTTGTCCCGCTGCAATAGTGAAAGGTGCTTCTCAATATTCATATGCTTGGAGTATTGTGAAATATAGTCCTAATAATACTGTAAAAAATAGTCCTTGTAATGCTTGAGTATGGTTAGATTCTACACTCCTGGAAATTGAAATAAGAACACCGTGAATTCATTGTCCCAGGAAGGGGAAACTTTATTGACACATTCCTGGGGTCAGATACATCACATGATCACACTGACAGAACCACAGGCACATAGACACAGGCAACAGAGCATGCACAATGTTGGCACTAGTACAGTGTATATCCACCTTTCGCAGCAATGCAGGCTGCTATTCTCCCATGGAGACGATCGTAGAGATGATGGATGTAGTCCTGTGGAACGGCTTGCCATGCCATTCCCACCTGGCACCTCAGTTGGACCAGCGTTCGTGCTGGACGTGCAGACCGCGTGAGACGACGCTTCATCCAGTCCCAAACATGCTCAATGGGGGACAGATCCGGAGATCTTGCTGGCCAGGGTAGTTGACTTACACATTCTAGAGCACGTTGGGTGGCACGGGATACATGCGGACGTGCATTGTCCTGTTGGAACAGCAAGTTCCCTTGCCGGTCTAGGAATGGTAGAACGATGGGTTCGTTGACGGTTTGGATGTACCGTGCACTATTCAGTGTCCCCTCGACGATCACCAGTGGTGTACGGCCAGTGTAGGAGATCGCTCCCCACACCATGATGCCGGGTGTTGGCCCTGTGTGCCTCGGTCGTATGCAGTCCTGATTGTGGCGCTCACCTGCACGGCGCCAAACACGCATACGACCATCATTGGCACCAAGGCAGAAGCGACTCTCATCGCTGAAGACGACACGTCTCCATTCGTCCCTCCATTCACGCCTGTCGCGACACCACTGGAGGCAGGCTGCACGATGTTGGGGCGTGAGCGGAAGACGGCCTAACGGTGTGCGGGACCGTAGCCCAGCTTCATGGAGACGTTTGCGAATGGTCCTCGGCGATACCCCAGGAGCAACAGTGTCCCTAATTTGCTGGGAAGTGGCGGTGCGGTCCCCTACGGCACTGCGTAGGATCCTACGGTCTTGGTGTGCATCCGTGCGTCGCTGCGGTCCAGTCCCAGGTCGACGGGCACGTGCACCTTCCGCCGACCACTGGCGACAACATCGATGTACTGTGGAGACCTCACGCCCCACGTGTTGAGCAATTCGGCGGTACGTCCACCCGGCCTCCCGCATGCCCACTATACGCCCTCGCTCAAAGTCCGTCAACTGCACATACTGTTCACGTCCACGCTGTCGCGGCATGCTACCAGTGTTAAAGACTGCGATGGAGCCCCGTATGCCACGGCAAACTGGCTGACACTGACGGCGGCGGTGCACAAATGCTGCGCAGCTAGCGCCATTCGACGGCCAACATTGCGGTTCCTGGTGTGTCCGCTGTGCCGTGCGTGTGATCATTGCTTGTACAGCCCTCTCGCAGTGTCCGGAGCAAGTATGATGGGTCTGACACACCGGTGTCAATGTGTTCTTTTTTCCATTTCCAGGAGTGTATTAAACTATGATGTGCTCATGTTACAGTTACTCCTGAGGCTAGAAGAATAGCTGTATTAAGTAATGGAATTTGTATAGGATTAAAAGGTTGAATTCCTATTGGAGGTCATAATATTCCTAGTTCAATTGTTGGTGCTAGTCTTCTTGTGAAGAAGGCTCAGAAGAATGAAACGAAGAATAATACTTCTGATGCAATAAATAGGATTATTCCTCATCATAATCCAATTGATACAAACCCTGTATGTAGTCCTTGATATGTTCCTTCTCGGACTACATCCGCCATCATTGAATTATAGTTAGTAAGGTAATTCCGAATCCAATTATAAATAAGTTAATGTTGAATAGGTGAAATCATTTTGCTAATCCTGATACTGGGAGTATTGCTCCAGTTATTGGTCAAGGTCTGTAATCCACTAAGTGGAATGGGTGATTTGAGTGGGTTGTTAACATAGGTTAGTATACTTCTCTAGAATATAAAGTTCTTAGAATTGGGAAAACATAAGCTTGAATTATTGCCACTGCTGGAAGTGAAAGAAGGAGAAGAAGGGCTGTAATAGCTACAGATCAAACAAATAAAGGTGTTTGATCTAAAGTTATACTTTCTGATCGTATATTAATTGCTGTTGTAATGAAGTTTACTGGTAGAGGATATTTTGAAGTCCAGCACGATAACAGGCCGTTAGAGAAGTGTGTTAAAAGGGTAAGGAATAGTGCCAGAAGCTTATCTCTTATGTCTTAATTAGTGTGAAGCGGAGGTAGTCGAGAATATTCTCCAGCGGATGCGTCCTAGTGACCGTTGCAGAGCTCTGTTTTGTGAACGCCCACAGAGCTGGAGTTGGTGTGGGAAATACTTCCGCACCTACCTTATTCACCTAATCTTGGGCTCTCAGATTTTCACATTTTCGCGCTCTGTCGAATTACCTTCAAGGAACTTCCTTTTCAGTAGAAAATTAGCTCTCGAACATGGCTCGACGATTTCTTCGCTTCAAAACACGTGGTTTCCGTAGTTGCGGAATCGAAAAGTTACCCCAACGTTGGCAGACTTGTGAAAAGTGAAGGAGAAAACTCTTGTATTATTGATGACTAAAATGCCGTAATGAGTATCTCTTGAGTTTATTTCACGTATGAAAAGGCGTTGCGAATGTACTGCACGAACTTAACACGTCTAAGGGTTCCGTACAAACTTAATGATGTGTATAGATAATAAAAATTTTGTATGGCTCAATAGCCTGGTGGAATTCTTTCTATTGAACGCCACTTCGGCGACTTGTGTGTCTCTAAACGACCCCAGTTACCCAACTAGGGAAAGAGGACCTATAATTTCACGTGGAATCCGAACCACTTTTTACTTCTGGCGAGAGGTGAAGGCTAAGTTAAAACGAAAACTGAGAAGCCCGTGATCCGGCCGAAATTCGATCCCGCAACCTCTCGCTTTCCAGACGATAAAAAGTGGCAGGCGCAAAAAAACCACAGTAAGAAATTACAAATTATCAGTTTTTGAATTCTTTCCTTTTGCTTGTACTGTGAAATCTTGTTTGTTGCCAAATTTTATAATTCTTGGACAATGGGTAGTACCTTATGGACCGTATCATTGTGACTATAAAAATATGTGACATAAATGGCCGTATCTTCTGACAGCATTGTCTTAGGATCTTACGTTTTGTGCACCGCTAAAGCATCGTAGACATTAGTAGGTGACTAAATTTCGACTTGATACTTATACGAGTTCCTGAGAAAAGTGGGCATAAGAGACGTGAAGACAGACGGACAGTAAACGGCAAAATTTATTTTTCAACGTGACATAATTGCAAATTAAAAATTTATGGATTTATTCGTACGTTTGTACTGTGAAACCTTGCTTGTTCTACGTCAGCAGGAAAGTACCATATAGGTTTTAATGAGTGTCTTTGGGCGTATCGAAACGTGTTTCGTAAGTGGCTGCCTCTTTTGATTGCCCCGACGTTGAACCTTAAAGTTTACATGCCGTCAAGAGACTATCGGCTTTAGTATGCGACATAAATTTCTACTTGATACCTCCATCCATTACTGAGAAAATGCGGTTTTAAAAGTCGGACAAGCAGAGATATAGACAGACGGACAACGAAGGATTCCGCTTTTACCGACTGGGGTACGGAACACTAAAAATAAGGTCAGGGCCGAATGCAGCAACCAAAAGAAGCACATCGGGAAGGACTACAGCGTATTCAAAGATTTGAAGGTCAGTACGCCGGTGAAACATTACTCCACCCCATACCATCACACCTGGACAATCAAAACAGTCACGTTCGACAGTGTTCCTTGGTGCATTACGTGGTCCACATCTCGTCGTATGAGGATATGCACATTCTCGACCACGATCGTTTTAGTGGTAATTGTGCCTTTGACCACGTCCAAAAGTCCCACAGAATTCCAGGTGAATGTCCATCACAGCACAAAATTTCCCCTACCGAATCACATCAGAATTACGGTGCATGTTTCGAGCAGCTGCTCCCCTGGATGACGGTGAATCCGAACATGATCACCAAACTCATGTAACAAGACTCCTGGTTCATCCGGCCAGGCCGACACGTATCCATGGCTCCATGGTCCATTGTCGATGACACCGTACCCACTGAGATGGTATTCGACTACGCCATTGCTTCAACATGGGAACCGCTGTGGGTTGTCTGCTGCAGACCTCCATGTTCACCCAATGTGCGCTAAACAGTGTGTTTCAGAACATTTTTCCTTGCCCAGCATCGTACACCGTCGTCATGTTTGTCACAGATCTCCGTGTGTCCTGCTTTACACACCGTGCAAACCTTCGACCTCCACGTTCTGTAGTCAAGTGTGGATGTCCGAAACATTGGTATCCCAGCCCGGTAAATTCGAAAGACTGCCATGACACATGGACCTAGACGACAGCTGCTAGGCGGCGCTACTAACAACTGTAATCGCATCTCTCACAGCCTGAGCGCTAGGCACTGGTCACGACCAACGCGCCGGCCTATTGGCCCCTACGACCGCGCTATACAGCTAGCAGCGCAAGAGTCCGGAGCTAGTCAAGTTCCTACTGCACTGTCGTATTATTGTTGTTTTCATCGCTGTTTTGGTTTCTGATATCGCTACGTCTAGTCTCTCAGTACGGCCCGCTTTCCGGAAATGTCATTCTGTCGTGTTGTTTTCATTGTCTGTCCATTGCATGCCGTTGCCTTTCTGTGTTTAAAGCGGCGACTCACCATCGACGCCCTCGGCCTGTTGGCCAGTGTCTCCTGGCCGTATCCAGTTCTGGTTACTATAAAAACCTTGTCGACTACTGGTGGTTTCGCCGCCCTTCAACCACGTATCACTGATTCTCGCGTCCATTAGTTCACAAACTGCCATCCATTTCCGATACGCTGTTCGCAGTCGCTGGGTCATAACAATCTGACGTTGTTGAAAGTCACTTACGTCAGTTAAAATGCGTCCGTAAGATATCCGATACAGGTTAGTACCTTCATTCCGACGAGCTTTCTTTTTAATTAGAAGTATTTGAAATCAATGGCAATGAGTCATCAGTTTTATAGTTCCGTCAATTAGCAGTGAGTGTAACAATATGTGAGATCTTTGGTTAGTCAGAGAATTTGCTCTGGGGCAGTCGGATCATGCCGCTTTATCTGATGTGCAGAGCTTGGCGCGGATCGTGTGCTATTCGCTGACCGTTAAAAGAATTCGTGCACTTGACGCGGAGGAAGCGTCCGGGCCGGCCCGTGTTGCCGAGCGGTTTTAGGCGCTTCAGTTTGGAACCCTGCGACCGCTACGGTCGCAGGTTCGAGTCCTGCCTCGGGCATGGATGTGTGTGATGTCCTTAGGTTACTTAGATTTAAGTAGTTCTAAGTTCTAGGGGACTGATGACCTCAGATGTTAAGTGCTCAGAGCCATTTTGAAGCGTCCGGTCGAGAGAAAGTTCGGACACTTTTTCTCATGTCTTGATCGAGCCTTGTTCGAGACAGGATCACGCGAGTAAGTGGCCGCTATGATAGGAAGATTCACCGATGTTAAGGTTGATAGGATGTGAACCCAGATTAGACGCAGTTAGCAATTTCGAAGTTTCCTTCCATCCCAGGTTTGTTTAATCAGTGCTTCTGTCCATTGTTTCGTAATTTCATTTTTCATTAATTTTGAATGTGTCTTTGCGCTGGAGTGCCTCACACTCGATGTTCTTGCTGTTCTAACGTTTGTATTGTAATTCTGTTAATCCACGATCTGAATTTTTGCTTTACAGCCTAGTTTTCTTTGATGTACGAGTGCACATATGCTAGTTACAGTCTTGCGTAGTGCCAAGTCAATTTAATTACTCACAGTGTTCCTCCCTCATCTTGAAACCATTGCAATGGTGCATTCTAGTCCTCCCGTCAGTTTTTGTCATTGAATTCGTGAAATAAAGTGCGGTTTCTTTTAGTGCGTAGCACGTGGAACTGGATTGGAGTTCTAACCACTCAGGGCTCCTCGTAGATACCCCACCACTTTGTTGCCTTTTTAACGTGATTTGCGTTCCAAGTTAGTAGCTTCTAGAGAACGTTTCGCGCCTTATATTAAGTCTTTTACTGAGATTGTTATGTCAAACCGGTAACGTGGTGCGAAGTAGAAAATGGTTCAAATGGCTCAAGGCACTATGGGACATAACATCTGAGGTCATCAGTTACCTAAATATAGAACTACTTAAACCTAAGTAACCTAAGGACATCATACACATCCATGCCCGAGGCAGGATTCGAACCTGCGACCGTAGCAGCAGCGCGGTTCCGGACTGAAGCGCCCAGAACCGCTCAGCCACAGGGGCCGGCTGTGAAGTATCTATGTGAGTAATCGAGTGATTTGCCGTTGCACATTTCCAAATTTAGTTGTAGGAGTAAGAGCTTGTTTGCGAGAAATTACAGATGATTTTCATGCTTTTTCCGCGGCGTTATCTTCGAGTATCCACTCGCGTGGAACAGGTGAACGCACACATTCAGTTCATTGCCTGCAGTGTGCTACTAATTTATCCCGCATTCTCAGCCACTTCTGGCGGTATGATAAGTGCAGGTGTTTCTACAAAAACACAAGAATTAGCAAGCCATAAAACTGTCCTTCTCCTCTTAGGGAATCCCGTGGCCTAGCACGTCAGTTATTGATATTTGTCTTTAGGTTAAATTTAAGATCTTCTTGTGCGGTAAATCAGTTAAATATGTGTAATCTGCACGAAAATAAAAAGAAAATAGTTGGACCTCCTTTCTGTTATCAAATCGTAAGTAGTGATCCCCTTTAGATTGTCTAACGACGAAAACTTGTTTTACATATAACTTGACTTCTTATTCTTGCAGAGCTCCCTTTTAAGCTGCGCAAATCCATGATGATGACGTACTCGAATTGCTGGGGGTGATGTGGTTACTGTACTGTCCAAGCGGTACCAGACACGTGCCTAGAACACGCACGAACTCTTGCACAGTGAATTTCAACATTTCCGGTCCATGCAGTCGTTATGATGAGTCCCATTCGTCTCTGTTCCGTTTGCACACCATTATTTTTTGGTTCATCAACTCTGAGATAAAAGTGTAAGGTCATCATACGCATGTGATGCAGCGCCGCTTTTTTGCACTATGTGAGAGTGCCAATACCCTATACAATTCCTAATATGTTGCTAGTTCTGTGGTTACGGTCTGAAGATGACCATTGAACTGGATGGAAATGGTTACCTATGGAACAAAACTTGCGATCTAAGCAATAAAGTATTCTTAAAGGATACTGGACTCTCAAATACAGAAGACCGTCTCCTGATTCCACTGACGATATCAGATACTCATTTTGTACGGGTGTCTCTACTTGCTAAGTTATTGTTCTTGAGTCGAAAATTGGCATGTAGAACCCTAACAGAAGTAGAAAACTAATAAAACATAAGGGAATGTTTTAAAAAGGAAGGATGATTAGTGTCTAGAATCCCATCGATGCCGAGGTCATTAGCGAAGTAGCAGAAGCTCGTATTAAGGAACAATGGTGATGGAAATCGCTCACATACTGGATTTTACCTTTAATGATTAAGGAAAATAACTGAAAACCTAAATCAGGATGGCCGACGGGGAACTGAACCACTGCCCTTCAAAATGTGAGCCTAATGCGCTAGCCCGCATCTCGTGGTCGTGCGGTAGCGTTCTCGCTTCCCACGCCCGGGTTCCCGGGTTCGATTCCCGGCGGGGTCAGGGATTTTCTCTGCCTCGTGATGGCTGGGTGTTGTGTGATGTCCTTAGGTTAGTTAGGCTTAAGTAGTTCTAAGTTCTAGGGGACTGATGACCTAAGATGTTAAGTCCCATAGTGCTCAGGGCCATTTGAACCATTTTGAACCTAATGCGCTAACAACTGTGCTACCTCGCTCCGTGGTGGGAGGGTGCAGATGTCTTAATTTGTTCCACAGCATAGCCAATTACCTAATACAATAAAATAACTGTAAATGATAACCAGGCAACAAATGAAAAAATCTTTAGATAACTTAAGTAATATTTGATTTAGTGCGCTCATGAAATTAAATTCTAATGAATTTTTCTTTTAATTTGAATGTTTACAGAGAGGTGGTTATTAATGGCACTGCTTACTTGTACATGTTTCCATTACTATCTGTCGCGTCCTTTTCCACAGATGTTAGTCGCACTGATTCCTTATCTCTTTCTGACCAAGCTAACGCAGTTGCTGTTTATATATTGCTGTCTTGCTCGTTAGTGTTGCTAAGATTGTATGGTCTCTTTGTAGATAGTACGTTATGTTGTGGACTGGCAAGACACCCAATCCACAGTGACGGGTAACCGAAAGGCACGCGCTTAAACTCACGCAGGCTGGCGTGAGGTCTGAAACAGGATACGTAATGAATGCTATAAAGAAAAGTACCTAGCTGCTGGAATACTTAACTTTAATCCACAATTGGTGAACATTGGTTTTGTTACTGTACATGCTTCATTAGATACATAGCAAAGGATAATTGGCGCCTTGCTAGGTCGTAGCAATGAACGTAGCTGAAGGCTATGCTAACTATCGTCTCGGCAATTGAGAGCGTAATTCTCAGTGAACCATGGCTAGCAACGTCGGCTGTACAACTGGGGCGAGTGCCAGTACGTCTCTCTAGACCTGCCGTGTGGCGGCGCTCGGTCTGCAATCACTGATAGTGGCGACACGCGGGTCCGACGTATACTAGCGGACCGTGGCCGATTTAAAAGCTACCACCTGGCAAGTATATTGAGCAAGCAGTAAAGGAAACAAAAGAAAAATTCGGAGTAGGTATTAAAATTCATGGAGAAGAAGTAAAAACTTTGAGGTTCGCCGATGACATTGTAATTCTGTCAGAGACAGCAAAGGACTTGGAAGAGCAGTTGAACGGAATGGACAGTGTCTTGAAAGGAGGATATAAGATGAACATCAACAAAAGCAAAACGAGGATAATGGAATGTAGTCAAATTAAATCGGGAGATGCTGAGGGGATTAGATTAGGAAATGAGACACTTAAAGTAGAAAAGGAGTTTTGCTATTTAGGGAGTAAAATAACTGATGATGGTCGAAGTAGAGAGGATATAAAATGTAGACTGGCAATGGCAAGGAAATCGTTTCTGAAGAAGAGAAATTTGTTAACATCTAGTATAGATTTAAGTGTCAGGAAGTCGTATCTGAAAGTATTTTTATGGAGTGTAGCCATGTATGGAAGTGAAACATGCACGATAACCAGTTTGGACAAGAAGAGAATAGAAGCTTTCGAAATGTGGTGCTACAGAAGAATGCTGAAGATTAGATGGGTAGGACACATAACTAATGAGGAGGTACTGAATAGGATTGGGGAGAAGAGGAGTTTGTGGCACAACTTGACTAGAAGAAGGGATCGGTTGGTAGGACATGTTTTGAGGCATCAAGGGATCACAAATTTAGCATTGGAGGGCAGCGTGGAGGGTAAAAATCGTAGAGGGAGACCAAGAGATCAATACACTAAGCAGATTCAGAAGTATGTAGGTTGCAGTAGGTACTGGGAGATGAAGAAGCTTGCACAGGATAGAGTAGCATGGAGAGCTGCATCAAACCAGTCTCAGGACTGAAGACCACAACAACAACAACAACAACAACAACCTAGCAAGTGTGGTGTCCGGCGGTGACACCACACCTTAAAAGACACCAAATCACTTTTGTCGGTCAGACGCGATGGACTGACTTGAACAAAACTAATTTCCTAAAAAGTACAAGTAAATTCGGAGCAGCATATGTCTGAATATTCAGGTGGGCCAGTGTTTTGACTTTATTTACAAATGGCGATTTTCCATGCACATTTGATCACAATGCCTGATACATAAATGCTGGAGTGTGATCCCTTATTAGAAAAATGACCACTGTCAATTAGGTATGCTGCGACCTAAAAAAACTAATGATTGGTAATTGCATGTTTTGTATAGTTATCCTTTGGAAAGAGTCATCGCAAAGCTCTTTCCTCCATTATGTAGGTCATAACACCTCTACATTCAGAAATCATTAACAGAGTCTCAAGAAACTGTCACTTACTATCACACAATGTGTATTCCGCTTTTCTGCAATGTGCTAACCGTCAGCTACTGGAGCCTTCAAATCCATATTTTCATACCTTCAATGTTCAGCTCAAACAACGTGGCAACAATATCACATCAACTCTTGGATTCCTTCCACTGCCCCACTCCCATGACAAGTCTCTTCTATCGAGCTTACATTGGTATGTTAACTTCTCTGGGTATATTTTACAGTGAATCTTGCATGCACTATTTCATGTACAATTTTCGGTGTTTACATTGTCATTAAGGGAAATATTTACGGAATATTATGTTACACATAATTCAATGTGCCAAACTTTTTGGCACACTACATATCTTAAATTCTGAGTGGCGTTAGATGAGTCTGTGTTATTTTTAAACAACACCATTAAGATATTTGGGTCCACGTGAATGAAACTTCATAATTCTGTTTATTTTGACTGTTGCATGTCAGCAAGCGAGAACAGAGGAGAATTGAATATGAATATCACAATGAAACTTCCATTTAATTGTAATAGTCAGTTCACAGCTATAAAAATTATATGCCACAGTACTAGTCAGTAGGTAAATAACTAATGCAACTTTACTATTTTCTCACACTTAATTCATATTTGCAGGCAATGTCGCCGTGGGAAGACGCGGAAGCATCGTGGGTGACGAGAAGGGATATAGACCAACTAGAAAGCATTAGAGAAAGCAACCCTCAGTGCCAGATTCTAGGAAAACAGCGGGGGGAGAGCAAAGGCTCACTGACCCCAGCCAGCAACTTTTGCTGTGTGGACCTGCAGTGGGACTTCAGGCCATTGTATAGACACACATATAGCATCTTCTGTTGAGAAAAAGCCTGGTGAAAACTTTTTACTACCAGGAAATGGAGTGAGGAGATTCACCTTTTGGAGGGCAGGCACCTTTGCACTCGAGATGTGGAAAGCTGGATGTTTCCCCAGAGAAACACAGAAAACTAAAGATGAAAATCTAAATGACGTATAGTGGTTGCTCTGGCCCAGGCTTTTGAAAATGTACTAGACTGCCGAATGTTTACTCGATGTAAAACCTGCTAGTATCGGCTAACGTAAATAAATTCCAAGCGGCAGAGCAAATCATTGGCTGAAGAAGGAGACAGAAAGAGAGAGTGATGTGACTTTTTTATGGAGGATCGTAGGACACAACGACTGGTAAATCAGTCAGAGGATGGAGACAAGTGTTTTGTAAGGAGCAGTTTAATCGGTTGGTATTCAGAAGAACTGGAACAGAGCCAATCAGAATTCAGTGAGAGGCGAAAAACGCATCAATTCTGGGTTTCCTCTTAAGTGACATTCCGCTGGAAGTCAGAACGAGACCAAGATGCAGAGCCTCCGCCGCCAGACCTCGATGCCTAATGCCTGTACGGTCACGTCAGCTGTGAACTGACGCTTTGGGGACACGTTGGGCTAATGAAAATGAATGCTCCAAAACTAGCTGCAATAAGGTAAAATGTTTTTCCTAACATTTTACACGACAGCCCTGTTTCGGCTTACTGCCATTATCAAGTGACGTCTTGTTGGAAGTGATTACTGTACAGAATCTACAGTAATTTTTTTCTGTCATGCCTTGGTAAGTATAACAATTTTCGTAGTTACAAAACTTAAAAATACTTTTGTATACTGTATCGCGGGCCCAACGGAACGTAAAGTTTTGGGGTAATTTGGAATTAGCCACTGACGAGGGTTGATGGTTCTACCAATGATCGATTCTGCAGCCACTTCGCGCACCACCTGCAACATTATGGTGCTGCAACCGCAAGACAAGGGTAGCGAAATTAGTCATTTTTACGTAATCTGATTACCTCAGACTTCATTCAGAAGACTTGTATTTTTACAGTAATGAAAAGTTTGCATTCAACTTCGCCCGCAGATGTGATGTATTTTCTCCAGTAGTACTATCTATTTTCATTAGCCTGATGAGTTATTACGCATTCTGTGATTATAAGTAATTTTCTTACACGAGTATCGGCATCTTTCCTCGCGGCCTCTAAGTCGGATAGGCCAAGGATTTGGTGTTGCCACAGGCTGCCATTTATTCATCTATAATTTTATTATTAATATAATATAATCAGAGGTTACCATTTGTTTCGTAATAGTTTTATTGTAATAAAATAAAGGTATTATAATCCTTGTTTCATTTAGTAGTCGTAAGTATCTCTGTTTACAAATTTGGGGGACACATTTGAATATTTTTCTTTGCGACTCCCGTAATTCTACATTTTCAGCCCCATCCAGCAGAACATTTTTAGCGAGGCCTTCAGGATGTAGCTTACTAACCCGAACTCTGATCTATAAACCTCAGCGCCCAACCACAGCTTTCTTTGTTGTTGGATACGACTGGTATCGCTCGCAGAAAAACTATTCGGCGACGGCAGTCCCACAGAATGAGAGACGCTGGACTAATACGTCTTGCTAATACATTAAAGTGCCAAAGAAACTAGTACACTTGCCTAACATCATGGAGGGCCCCCGAGCACGCAGAAGTGCCGCAGCACGACATGGCATGTACTCGACTAATATCTGAAGTAGTGCTGGAGGAAACTGACACCATGAATCCTGCAGGGCTGTGGAGATCTCTTCTGAACAGCATGTTACAAGGCATCCCATATATGCTCAATAATGTTCATGTCTGGAGAGTTTGCTGGCCAGCGAAAGTGATTAAATTCAGATGAGTCTTCCTGGAGCCACTCTGTACTAATCATGGACGTTTGGCGTGTGGCACTGTTCTGCTGAAATTGCCCAAGCCCGTCCGAACGCATAATGGACATGATGGATCCAGGTGATCAGACAGGATGCTTACGTACGTGTCACCTGTCAGTCGTATCTAGACGCATCAGGGGTCCGATATCACTCCAACTGGACACGCCCCACACCAATACAGAGGATCCACCAGCTTGAACAGTCCCCTGATGACTAGCAGCGTCCACGGACTCATGAGATAGTCCCCATACCACACACATCCATCCGCTCGATACAATATGAAACGAGATTCGTCCGACCAGGCAACATGTTTACAGTCATCAATTGTCCATTGTAGGTGTTGACTGGCTCAGGCGAGGCCTAAGGCTTTGTGTCGTGCAGTCATCAAGGGTACACGAGAGGGCCTTCGGTTCCGAAAGCCCATATCGATGATGCTTCGTTGAATGGTTCGCATCCTGACACTTGTTGAGCTGCTGAAGTGTAAAGTCTGTCTCCATTTGCCAAGCTGTTAACTCTGTTAAAAGTCATGCAGTTTACTATGCCAAAAAGTTCTTGCTAGTCGTGTGTCGTTAATTGCTCACAGTGTAATAAATTTGATTCAGAATATCTTAAACAATCACGACGAGTGGCAAACGAGTGTTATTTGGTGAAATTGAATCCTGTTATGGAATGAAGTTAACTGTTTATGGTAAAACGAAGTACTTTTCTATGTGGTGGCGTAAAAGACTGAAGAGCTTTTAGGTGGAAAGTATAACTGTCGGCCCAAAAGAAATCATTCATTTATATGTGAACATTTGATAATTAATGTGAAATAAGTGCTTGACATCGTATTGTTACAATGTCAAGAACCTTATAACAGTATACAGTATACTGCTACAATTCTGGCACAGTAATGTGTATCAAGTCCTTTACTTATCCTGAGACGGTAAACCCTATACAACGGACGTACTCCTTGTTTTGGCTCAGTAAGCCACGCAGAATTTTCCCTTTCGTTATGAGCTGTTTATACCGCTTCTGTATGTTAAAATCTTGACAAGTGAAGCCAAGTAAAATGTGATGGTTTTTATTTGTCTTCGTACAGGAAGCCAGACAAAACGTTATCTTGCTTTATTAATTTGATTAAGAACTTTTTAGGGTTCGTTTTTAAATGTCCATTTGCACAACGGAATTTTCTATCTTGTATTCATGTGATGTCAAATAACAGTTATGTCTTCCAGAAAGAATCCGCCAGATGCAAACTTTTAATTCTGTTCACTAACTTGCTCGAATCTTTATCTTGGAAGATTTACTCAGCTACAGATGAACTGAATCTGTTCTGTGTTAACTTTAAAACGATAGTTAGGTCAGCTTGAATGTGTCGATCTTATCTTAAAGTTAATTCATATGGTAATTCATATGATTAAATGGAATAATAGATCTACTATTACTTCCTTATAATTATCACTATGTCCAATTCCATGTTTTTGGTACCAACTGTTCCCATACTATCTCACAGTTGATTACAGCACAATGTTTCACTTTTCACCACTTTCAAAAAATAAAACTTGTTTCATAATTTTCTTATTCAGTAGTCACATTCGCCATATGTTCTCAGTATTCATTCCAAAACTCTTAAGTGTTCCTCTATATCTACAGCACTCTCATGTCATTCACCCTCGCTGAGCAACCCTGTGCCGTCCGGAGCCTCGGTCGCTTTCTCTTCTGATGGTATCGACGCTACTGTGGCGTCCAATACCCTTCCTTACGTCGCCGGTTCTGCTTTCCGCCGACTGCTCCCATAGTTTTAAGTGAAATGCCAATGCGTTAAACATTCTTCGAAACAATTTTCTTTTCTTACAGTTTTTTTTTCTTATCAAACTTTAGCATAAAAATCACATTGAGTTTAGGATGGATTTATTGACTTATATGACAGTTTCAATTATTCAGCTATGAATATTAATGTGGATGACATTAAGATCTCCGAATATGTGGCTACCTTGCAATGGTTTAGATATTTAAAAGGTAATGTTTGAACACTATTAATGAACATATCTGGATAACTGATTTTGCATACACTTACATGACCTATGAAATAGTTTTACAGCGTCCCAGAACTCAGGCATATACGGAAATACGACTGGCAGCTTGCTACGAACTTCCATCGACAGACAAATAAATTCAGCCAGTACTGCCATCATAGATCAGAAAGGGGTAGCATATCCCCGCGTAACACTAAGAATAATTACCATTATTACTGTGGCGTTTGCAAGAAACGTTACAAGGGACCTCACTTAAGAGTTTACGATTGGAAGGCGTTGGCAGCTTAATTATAATAGTGTCACAAATGCCTAAATCATAGAGTCTGAACTGCTAATAACATACATTTACTTATCTGCGAATAACATTTGACAATTATATTTTTTAGACACTGACTTAATAACAAAAATCAACGAACAATTTTTGTAGGAAAGCCGACTACTGTCGCCACCAGCGTATTGCTGGTCAATACGGGCTGAACTAACGCCCAGTTACTGTCAGAGGTAGCAATTTAATTCAACCGACGTATCTTCAAAATGTTCAAGAAAGAGCAAGAACGTGAACTGAGTACACAAGATCACCATGAAAATAAGAAAAAAAATATTCATTTCAGTATTATCTCAAAGAAATTATTTATTATTTCAAAGGGTGTAAGTGAGTGTTGCTTAGTTAAAGTTTTCCCCGAAATTGAGCATGGCTGAAAAACAAAGAAGCATGTAAAGAGTTGGCTGAAGCGCATGCTACATTAGCATATTAGCGTAAGCTAACGCATAGAAATGAAACCCTCTCTTCTCAAACAGCTGAAAATCCTGTCGTCGATAGATCTCTTTGCAATGCGGTCTTACTGCGTCTGCAATGAACCTGCGTCATGTCGAACGCAGCCGGCCGCGGTGGTCTAGCGGTTCTAGGCGCTCAGTCCGGAACCGCGCGACTGCTACGGTTGCAGGTTCGAATCCTGCCTCGGGCATGGATGTGTGTGATGTCCTTAGGTTAGTTAGGTTTAAGTAGTTCTAAGTTCTAGGGGCCTGATGACCTCAAATGTTAAGTCCCATAGTGCTCAGAGCCATTTGAACCATTTTTTTTTTATGTCGAATGCAGTGACACTGCGACCGCCACTGCAGGCTGAAGGAGGGCAGGTTGTTGCGTCTGTAGCCGCGGGATGTACTGCCCACCACCAGCCACAAGCGAGAGGATTGCTATGCGCCACCGCCTCCGGCCAACATTCATGGTGTGAAGATGATCTTATAAAAAGGTCGAAACCGGTCACCATATTTAAAAAATGTTATGCGATCAAGACTGCTTCCAGTTTATTTAAAACACTGGTGTCTCCATTAGGCGCACGTTATTCGGTCGACCACCAAGACGACCTAACTGTCATTCCCACGCGGTGACTGGAATCGAGCCAGCTGCCTACCACCAACTACACTGCAGGAAAAGAAATCGCAACATCTAGAAGAAGCTGCGCGACATGAGCGAAAGTTAGTAGGCGTGTTTCTACATCTGAAAGATGATATCTATCCAAATTTCGAGCCAGTCGCGTAAGAGTGGCGCTAGTAGAGCCACTACGAGGATGCAAATCAGGTTTGCTTTAAATACTCGCTGTAACGGTCTTGGGCGTTATTTACCTTTGAGATTGGACTTGGTGAGTTGTTATTCAATATTGCCTTTAAGGCGGCAAAGACGCCATTATGGACACCTCACTGAGTTTGAACGAGGTCGTGTAATAGGTCTAGGAGAAGGTTGGTGTTCCCTCTGTGATACTGAGTTGTTATTCAATATTGCCTTTAAGGCGGCAAAGACGCCATTATGGACACCTCACTGAGTTTGAACGAGGTCGTGTAATAGGTCTAGGAGAAGGTTGGTGTTCCCTCTGTGATACTGCCGAAAGCCTTGGCAGGAATGCAGAGGAATGTAGGCACTGTACGAAATTGCTGACTGCGGTGATCACGAGAATGGACGGTCGCAAGAAGATTGGGCACCAGACTGCCACAAGCCACTACTGAGACGGAAGGGCATCGTGTTCGACATGCTGCTCTGGCGCATCGTACCGCATCAGCAGAAGCAATGTGAGCAGCAGTTGGTACCACAATGACACAACGAACCGTTATACACCTGTTAGTTGAAAGACAGCTCCGAGCCAGACGCCTTGTAGCGTGCATTCCACTGACCCCCAACCACCGTTATGGTCTGGGGCGCGACTGTGTATGACAACAGGGGAACTTTGGTGGTTATAATGACTGCAAGTTTGTACATCAGTCTGGTGATTCGACGTTTTGTGCTGGCGTTCATGAACAACTTTCCGGGGGGGTGTTGTTCAACAGCATAACTCTCGCCCACCTAGCACTGTTGTAACCCAACATGCTCTACAAAGTATCGACAAGTTGCTTGCCTTCGGCTGCTCGATCACCTGCTCTGCCTCCAGTCGAACACATCTGGGACATTATCGGACGAGAACCATAGCACCATGCACAAAAGCGTTAAACGTCCTTGTATTGACCGACCAAGGGCAACAGGCATGGAACTTCATCCCACAAACTAACGTCTAGCTCCTGTATCATGCAATGCATGTACGTTTGCGTACTTGCATTCAACATCCTGAAAGCTATACCGGATGTTAACGTACCAGCATTTCATGTTTGCAGTGCCTTATCTCGCACTTATATGAACCTGTGGTCTTGCAATAATTACTTAAATATGTTGCCTAGACAAATGTATTCCCGAAATTTAATTACTCAACATTAATTACGTTTTGGTGCTACGATTTCTTTTCTGTCAGTGTAATTAGATACCAAAACAACAATCTCTGACACTCCACTCCTTTTCACATTCGTCAGACATCAGCAAAAACACCCTGTGAGTGTGTTAGCGTATACAGAATAAATGACTAGGCTTAGGAGTGGACCCTTATTCTATGACAGAGCACATCCGTGTATAGCTGTACACAATCTAATTTCAGAACTATTGTCAAAGAAGCACACGAATTTCCATATATTGTTGTACTGGTCCGTGACTGGCAGTACCCAAGATCGGTTGACAACGACAAGGGATCGTACTGTACCAACGTCTCTATGCCGTTACTGCAGAGTATCCTGTTGCGCAAAGTACTCAGGTCACCAGTCGACCACCACACCTTTAATTAAGCACAGTTTCTTATTTTTAACTAGGGGTTAAGACTGCAGAACGCTATCTAATTGCAGAAGACTCCAGTTGTAGAGGAGCCTCTGATGACGACAAGATTCTAGCCCGCGCCGCAATCACACTGGCAATGAACTAATCGGACACGAAATCAGCCTTAGTACAGTTAATATTGCAGTCACCTCAACCGCTGGCCATGCAGACAGCCTGTCTGCCAAATAATGGGAACAACACCCTGCCTAGACACGACGCCGAAATTTAATTTCAGTACCTGATTATCTTGCGTGATGATAAATGCGACATCCAACTAGCAATTGTTATCATTCGCAACGAGCTTTTCACAACGCAGGACGTACTCTCTGACATAAACTCGGAACTGTTTTATTACTTGTACTAAAATACCAGTCTGTCTACCGTCTTGAAATGATTATTCTGTTTGTGGACACTTCCATCACTACTGTGTGGAATTAAAAATTTTTAATTCTCCATTACATATTTTTCCAACTCGACGCACCGATAATGTGTAAGTGATGAGACTTCACATGGGTCACAGAATAACGAATCTTTGTTAGTAGCGAAATCTTTCGCCTTTCAGTAAATAATTCAATTACTTCAATTAAACTTATTCACCATTTAGAAAACCTTTTCCCTTAATTGAAATCTTTTCTTTAATATTGAGAAGATCTACTTTCAATAGATTATTTATAATTTCATTCGTTCAAGAACCTTTTACCAAGCACATTTAAAAACACCACATTATACGTGATATCGACTCCACTGTATCAATTTCTCTGAATTACACTCTTTTATACTTCCGAAAATGATATAGATATATTCACACTAGATACAATTGAATAGACTGGAAGGTTTCCTTTAACCCCAATAAAATTAGATTTATTTTCCTTCTAGGTATCTCAATACACTGGTTATCACCAGTGAACGAGTGCCAGCAAATATATTATCATTCCCCGCAATACGGAAACAAGTAATAAAAAAATCAAACAAAAATCCTGAATGTTACCGCCACTTTTCAACTAACATTAAGTTACAATTTAAAAGGAAATCTTGACCTCTTCAGGCGTTGAGCACACGCGACCCGCTAAGTTCCCTAACATTTAAATGGGCCATTCGTCACCTTGATGAATCAAGTTTTGGTTTAGCTACGTGTAGCTCGTTAAATGGTTCCTTCAATTTACTATCGCTTGTCTACTCAGTGATACGTGCACACCATCACCGTATAGTGAAACAGTTCGTCGTTATATGAGCCAATTCGGTGTCGGCTGCAAGCTAGTGGTCTTGAAAATACAACTACCAACACGTGTTCGAGGCTTTCCCTTCTCGATACACACACGCACAATACCCAAACCACCTCAATAAAAACGACAAGCAACCCAATTACCGCTGGGAGCCTCGCGACCACTCAACATATAATGCAGACGAGATATCGGACACACCGATTCCACAAAACTCAGCACCTAACAAATCAATCTCTCAATTAAATCAGGCTGACGTGGGACTCACCCCAGCAAATTTTACGAACGAAACTGTTCCCACAACTATAATCAACAAAATTCCATGCACTCTCCCCAGACTTAGGTGTCAACTGATTAGCCTCACTACACTACGCAGTGAAAGGCTATAAGATCAGACCTGATATACACCACTACCACCACTTGGTCGGTGAGAGGTCTATCCGGGAACTAACTAACCCTCTTCGTTGTACAATAGGAACCATTTAAAACGAACAAACACGCAACGCCAACTTTTAGCAATTAATGTCATAATCGTCGATGCTGTCGATTCTTCGCAATGGTGGCCGGCTGCTGCGCGTCGCTCAGGCAGCATCTCTGGACGCAGCGAGGGCGAAATGGTGTATCGCTGCAGTCGCCCATGCTCGCCACCTGCTATTCCGTAGAGGCTCTCACATCATCTAGAACACAATTTGATTTTGCTTTTACCATATCATACACGTGTATTATCGTGACCACCAGGTGTTGTCATTGATTTATCACGCAGGAGGCTCAGCACCAGTAAGGGCGAACGTACCCCGTGCGTTTTGACACAGCACATTGTGACATGACAATGTCAGGACAGTAGTCAAGATAACGCCTTACGTCCTGTTTAGTCGAAGTAACGCCGAACACAGCAATATCAAATTTAAATAGAAAGTTCTCTACAAGTTGAAGTTGGCCAATACGAGGTGCGGCTAGAAAAAAACCGGACTAGTACTGGTGAAACAATAAAACGAATGCAATAAGGCAGAAAGTCGCGTGGCCTGTCACATGACTCTTGCTCCGCCTACTGCTCGAGTTTCATCTGCCTCCTGCACTCAGTCTGCCCGTGGCGTCTGTTTTAAGTAGTTGACGTTTTGTCTGTGCGTCGGAAAATGTTGAGTGTACAGAAAGAACAGCGTGTTAACATCAAATTTTGTTTCAAACTAGGAAAATCTGCAAGTGAAACGTTTGTAATGTTACAACAAGTGTACGGCGATGATTGTTTATCGCGAACACAAGTGTTTTAGTGGTTTAAACGATTTAAAGATGGCCGCGAAGACACCAGTGATGACACTCGCACTGGCAGACCATTGTCAACAAAAACTGATGCAAACATTGAAAAAATCGGTAAACTTGTTCGACAAGATCGCCGTTTAACAATCAGAGCAGTGTCTGAGTTAACAGGAGTTGACAAGGAAAGTGTTAGGCAGATTCTTCATGAAAGTTTCAACATGAACAAAGTGTGTTCAAAAATGGTTCCAAAGTGTCTCACAATTGAACAGAAGGAACGCCGAAGAATGATTTGTTCTGACATCCTGGGAAACATTGAAAGTGATCCCACCTTCTTACAAAATGTTATTACTTGCGATGAATCGTGGTTTTTTACTTACGATCCCGAAACTAAACGCCAATCGATGCATTGGAAAACTCCTGGTTCTCCACGACAAAAAGAAGCACGAATGTCAAAATCGAAATTCAAGGCAATGATGATTGTTTTTTTTTTGACATCAAAGGGATTGTGCACATTGATTGGGTACCAGAGGGGCAAACAATGAATCAGCATTACTACAGTAGCGTCCTGGCTACCCTACGTGAGCGAGTACGGAGAAAACGGAACGATTTGTGGAGAAAAAAGTCATGGATCCTTCACCAAGACAATGCCCCAGCTCACAGTGCGTTGTCAGTGAAGACGTTTTTGGCAAAACACAACATTCCCATCTTAGATCATCCACCCTACTCACCTGATTTGGCCCCCTGTGACTTTTTTCTTTTCCCTAAAGTCAAGTCAGCTTTGAAAGGAACTAGATTTGAGACTGTTGAAGCAGTAAAAGAAAAAGCGACGGAAGTAATGTATGGACTTACCGAAAATGATCTGCAGCATTGCTATGAACAGTGGAAAATTCGTATGGAGCGGTGTAGAGACCGAGGAGGAGAGTACATTGAAAGAGATAACATGAAATTGTAAATAATTGTAAATAAATGTTTTTTCCAGCATCAGTCCGGTTTTTTTCTAGCCGCACCTCGTATTACGACAAATCATCCGATTCCGGTTCTAAGTACGGCACTGACATACAAGTCTACGGCGGATGGTTAGTTTTTGTGACAAGAGAAGCAAAAGATTACTCAAGGCTACTCGAGGTCACAGTGGACGCAAGCTGGTGAACCAACAAGTTTACGGCTCTACTAGCAGCATTTACCTTTTAGCTGCGATGTGTTGTCAACTGCATGGCTGCTCTCGCCCTCTGAAAATCTTATAAAAAGCTAATCAACGTCTGTACTGATTTTATCAGCTGAAACTGTCCTATGTTTCTCGTTAGGCGATAAAACATGCAACCATCCATAATCTGAAAATACGGCGATGTACACGTGCATACATGGAGCAGCATGTGCACTTCAACGCCCTCTCAGTTCTTGCAAGAACAGTTAACTACGTGGCTGTTACGTTTCTCCGCTATCAGAGCTCAAGAACTCTTCAGCTAATTTCTAACTGAATGTCAGCCAAAGTGAATGTAGTGTTCATACAAAAATTCCTCTTTTGGCGTTTTACAGAGCGTGATGTGCCCTGTTCTGCGCTTGACACTGGTTCAGAGGAGAGTCCCCAAAGTTTTAGGTCTTGTGTCTTTCGCAACAAACCGTCCCCCACCTGTGTCCTTGCGAGCTTCACGTCACGAATTTTTCAGACCAATGGGAGCCGCTCCTTTCATCTTGTGGAAGCTACCTCGGCCAATCGCAAAGGGCCTACCTTCAAACTGCATCGAAATATTGCCACTTTTACTCCTTTCTAGTTTATTTCAGCCAATCGGAAATTGTGCCCGCTCCTGACGCCAAAATGTTATACGCGTACATACGAATGTAACACTGGCATTTCACGTGATCAACTGCGTCTCTGGCCTGTTTGTATCCGCTACCTGGTGTCCTAGATGTATCGCCTGGCACGTGCGTCGCTGGTCTGTTTGTATCCTTCTGGAAATTCCCAAACACAGTTTTCTAAAGAATTTCTCCATAGCATGCAGCAGTTGCCCGCTACCTGCTGTCCGAGATGTATTGCGTGACGCGTTTGTTGTCCCTCTCTCCGTGGGCCACCGATCCCTTTTTAGAAGCGTTCCGTTGTACTCGGGCTGTGACGGCACAACTCGTATGTGCCCCCAAACTAAAACATTTCCTCCAGCAGCATTCTTCACATTTTGCTCATTAACATGCGGGATTTGGGTTCGGGGTGTTAATGCCGTCGAATTGAACGGCATCCCTTTGCATTACATACTGTACATTTTGATAGGCAAATCTGCTTATTACCGCCGAAGTAGGTCATGTGACATCTTCATCTAGTTGTTATGACATATAAAATCTCTCATGTAAGGTGCGAAATTGACAGTCATTCAGACTGCCACCTTACAAATCAGAAACGTGTTTTTGCACCTGGTCTCATGGCAAGGCAAGTATTCTGGGATTTCTTGTGAATTTTGGTATTTTTGGGATTGACCTTCCCACAAAAACTGAAGTGGGAATTTTCTCAGGGGCAAATATGGCACTGTATAAGAATTTGGGGGCTGTCTAACAAAAAACAAAACAAGAAGTTAGTTTCTGCTGGTGGTCGTTCAGACTCTCTGTTGCAAGTTAGGAACTTAAGAGGCTTCCGCCCCTCCATATTCCTAAGCCTTCCATCACATATAGTCTGAAGTGGACCCTCAGTCCACCTGCCCAGCGGAGCGCTTATGTCCCGCCCGATCCTTGGATTATTCTCGCTGTGGCGGTGCAGTGCAGTGAACTCTGTCTCTGAGCCGCAGTTAGTGTGCGTGGCCCGTATGTAAATCACTATATAAATAGGAATAAAAACGTGAGAAGACGGCCTAGCACAGGCCGGCGTCTCAGAAGCAATTACTGCAGTTTCAAACAAGGACAGGCAGTGAATAGTACAGGATAAACATGTTGACCTACTTATTTTATGAAGTACGGTACATACAAAATCTATGATCAAAAGTAAACTTTGCAAAATCAGAAATGAGCTAGAATACGGTATGGTCTCTGGAATATCGTATGAGCAGCAAAAGCAAGAGAATCCAACATGTCCATAGCTAAAACAAAAGAAAAAAAGAAACGAAGAAAGATGACCTTTTAATGGAGAAAAATATAGCATACAGGGCGTTTAAAAAAGAATGACCTGATTTTTGGACAGTAATAATTACGAAATATGGGAGTTGCTGGCAAGCAAATATGTATTGTTTGAATGAACATGGGTTACAGTTTCAGAAACTCACCGTTAGATGTCAGTCAATGCGTCTTCTCAGTTTGCAGGCAGTCACAAGCAACAGAATGACTGCAACGAGCTATCTCAGATGCTGCAGAACTGGCTTTTTACCTACAACTTCATAGGAACTCCTTTCGCTTCCATTTTACAACAGGATGGAGCTCCACGACACTGGCACAACAAAGTACGTCCGTTTCTCAAAGACCCTCTGTCTGAATGCTGGATAGGGCGCACCAGACACCTTGCACTGCCCTACATTTTTGGCCTCCAAGATCGCCAGACATCATCCCATGCGATTTTTTCTTGTGGTGATATGTGAAGGAAAATATGTTCATCTCCCATCTATCTCGAGACATAGAAGAAGTGAAGAACAAATTAAGAGTTGTCATGTTTTTTGTAAAAATAGTTTACCTACTCTCTTCTCTTCCTATTGTCCAAGTTTCACATCCGTATAGGGCCACACTCCAAACTAAACCTTTCATGATACGCTTCCTTATTTTGAGACTCATGTTGTTGCTGGTAAGTTCCTTCTCCGATTAAATACAATTTTGGCCTTTTGCATTCTGGTCGTAATTTCTTTCCGGCTTGTACCATCTCTTGTGATTTTGCTTAAACGTCCCTGTATTGACTGACCAAGGGCAACAGTCATGGAACTCCATCCCACAAACTGACATCTACCACCTGTACAATGCAATGCATGCACGTTTGCATACTTGCATTCAACACCCTGAAAGTTATACCGGATGTTGTTCGTGCTGCTGCCGGTGAACACCTAGAGCATTTGTAATAGTGTACCTACAACTTCAAGATTTTGTGAATATTTTGCAATCCATACCATGTTCGTAGAATTATTTTAACAGTAAATACGGCGTTTTGAAATCAGGTCAGTCTTTTTGAAACACCCAGCTTACTGGTGCTGCACTGTAGCGGGACCGGACGCCGAACTACGACGCAACTAGGGCTGCCGATAAAAGATTGATATATCGATATTTTTCGAATGGTATCGATATATATCGGCGATCTCTTTCCTCCCTGTATATAGACATAACTATTTCAAAATGACAATATAGAGTACCGATATTTTTATATTATAGTTTTTTCTCATAGTTTGAAGTTGTTCACTTGAAATTGTTGTAGAACATAATTTTACTTTCATTGTGTGAAAGAGTCTTATAGTTTGTTTAGCTTTCATCTCGTCCAGTCTTTCTCTTTGAATGTGTGAAGTAAGCATCGGTGGCACAAAAGAAGTGCGTTTGCACTGGGGGGACGGGTGGGGCGGGAGGAGGGGTGACGGTGTGAATGAAATAACAAGATTTCCGATCTGAAGAAACAGCACACCATCTGCAGCTAGTGTCCTATTTCTTCATATCGGCATTCTCCAAAAACAAATGATGAACAAAAATCTGAACGACAAGATTGGCGTTGGCGGTGGACGGAGACGTGTGACGGGAAACGCTGACGTAATCGGCGCTCGACGATGCCGACAGAAACTGCGACGTTTAGCTTCACCACACAATTTGGACACTCCAGCTGGTAACTCGCTGGCGTTGTTAGAAATGAAAAAAACATGGAAGTCGACATGAAGTGTTCCGGAGAAATCACATATGTGACAAATCCGAGCGATGGACCCATTGGATACCTTCCGTTGTGCCACTTACATGCGATTACCATTGTTAGAAAAGTGATAAACGCCAAGAGTGAATGTGTATCGTTTTCCTTTAAATTCTGGCTCTATGGGGGGATAAGCAGACCGCTAGCTTGTTGGGCACACAATATCTAATAATAAATCAATACTTAAATAAATAGCTCTAAAACCGGCATTGTATTTACAAAGTGCAACCGATATTTTTATAGGCCGATACGTAGATATTTCTTCTGTTCAAATGGCTCTGAGCACTATGGGACTCAACTGCTGTGGTCATAAGTCCCCTAGAACTTAGAACTACTTAAACCTAACTAACCTAAGGACAGCACACAACACCCAGCCATCACGAGGCAGAGAAAATCCCTGATTTCTTCTGTCAATATATCGATATACCACTATGCAGACGCATTCCATCGATATGTCGATTTCCGATAACGATACCTTTAAACCATCGATATATCGCATTAGCGATATTTTTAAAAATATCAACTGTCCTAGACACAACACCACAGTATTACCGTTTTCTCTTTTTTGGTCATCAATCTTCTGACTTGTTTGATGCGGCCCGCCACGAATTCCTCTCCTGTGCCAACCCCTTCATCTCAGAGCAGCACTTCCAACCTACGTCCTAAAGAATTTGCCGGATGTATCCCAATCTCTGTCTTCCTCTACAGTTTTTGCCCTCTACAGCTTCCTATAGTGCCATGGAAGTCACTCTATCATGTCTTAACAGATGTCCTATTATCTTGTCCCTTCTCGTTACCAATGTTTTCTTCAAGTTTCTTTTCTCTCAGATTCTGCGCAGAACCTCCACATTCCTTATCAGTCCACCAAATTTTCAACTTTCGTCTATAGCACCATATCTCAAACGCTTCGATTCTCTCCTGTTCCGGTTTTCCCACAGTCCGTGTTTCACTACCATACACTCCTGTGCTCCGAACCTACATTCTCAGACATTTCTTCCACAAATTAAGGCCTATTCTTGATACTAATAGACTTGCCTTAGCCAGGATTGCCCTTTCTTCCAGTGCTAGTCAGGTTGTGATGTCCTCTTTGCTCCGTCCGTCACTAGTTATTTTGCTGCCCAGGCAGTAGAATTCCTTAACTTCATCTACTTTGTGATCATCAATCCTGATGTTAAGTTCCTCGCTGTACTCATTTCTGCTACTTCTCATTACTTTCGTCTTTCTCCGATTTATTCTGAATCTGCATTCTGTATTCATTAGACTGTTAATTCCATTCAGCAGGTTCTGTAGTTCCTCTTTACTTTCACTCAGGATAGCAATGTCATCAGCGAATTGTATCATTGACATCCTTTCACCTTGAATTTTAGTACCACTCCTGAACTCATTGCTTCTCCGATGTACAAATTGAGCAGTAGTGGCGAAAGGCTACACCCCCGTCTTACTCCCTCTTTAATCCGATTACTTCGTTCTTGGTTGGCCACTCTTATTATTACCTCTTGGCTCTTGTACGTATTGTATGTTACCCATCTCTCCCTATAGCTTACCCCTACTTTTCTCAGAATTCCGAACATCTTGCACCACTTTACATTGTCGAGCGCTTTTTCCAGGTCGGCAAAACCTATGAACGAGTCTTGATTTTTCTATAGCCTTTGTTCCATTATCAACGGCAACGTTACAGTTAACTCTCTGGTGCCTTTACCTTTCCTAAAGCCAAACTGATCATCATCTAACGCATCCTCAATTTTCTTTTCCATTCTTCGGTATATTATTCTTGTAACCAACTTGGATGCATGAGCTGTTAAGCTGATTGTGCGATAATTCTCGCACTAATCGGCTCTTGTAGTCTTCGAAATGGTGTGGAAAATATTTTTCCGTGGGTCAGATGGTATGGCGTCAGATTTATACATTCTACACACTTGTAGCTACAAGAAATATGTAACGTACCTATAACAAATATTGCCTATGTTCGTTTCTGAAAATGGAGTCGATAAGCAACCTGAGCTACCAGTACTCGGAATGTAACCTGCATAGCACTGCGTGCATGTTGTGTGAGTGTCAGTTTCACTGTCATTAGAGCCCCCAACATATCGTTGCATGAAAAATTTAAAACTAAGGTTTGGATAACCATCTGACTGCGTATTTGAATACGAAAAGCTACAGGAACACTGAACCTGTAACAATGAATACCTAAGCTATCTGACTGCGTTTTTGAACAAGAATTTACAAGTGATATAGAACCTAGCTTGTGGAACGGAATTTAATGGATTAGAGTACATGACATGCTGCGGTGTGTCAGTGTCTCTGTTTTGGCGCTATTGCTCTCACCTCTTTAGATGACTGCTTTTTTACAAGTGGTTTACAGCAATTCGCAGCAGCATGTAGCAGTAGCAGCTAAAGCTTATTGTTGCTTAGAATGCATTTAATAAAAAGGACTTTACTTGTGTCGTGTTAACTACTAAATAACTTGTAGGAAAGGATTTCATAAATTAAGTTTATTTAAAACTTCAGAAATCATCATGACCAATAACAGACAATGACAATGACATAAGTATCAATAATGGCTGAGTGCCAGATTAACAAATTATTTCAATTTCAAAGTTACATTAACATTTAATAACCACAGCATATTTAGTAATTAGATGTGGAGAACAATTATTATTAATTGGAGGATAAGAAGGCTTCTTCAACTGACAAGTAAAACATGGTATTATTGCAAACTCGGACTAACAATCATTAGCCTAATCCTGCAATTGCTTTTGCGCTATGCTTGCGGAGTTTACTTTGAATTCCATCTTGAAGCATAGTTAAGGCATCTAAATCTCTCCAGGCTATGTAAGTGAAATCAGGCCTTGGGTGTGGTAAGAGATGCCATCACTGGCGTGAGGACAGCATTACACGTCTTCTGCCTCCGAGCTCTCGACCGACACTATTATTCCCACTTTCGCAGACAGACCTCATCTCACAACAATGCTTAGAATCGCGCTCCCATTTTCGGTCTCAGATTGTTACTTTCGATATCTGAGTGCTTATTTATTTCCAATTTTACACAATGCAAAAAATAGCGTTAAGTTGGATATACTGTTTTCAATGTAATTGAGAGTTCTGACACACTCCTCACACACCAACGTGCATAGTCGTTTTGTTGCCACTTCTCCCAACGATTTTAGAAATTCCGTTGAAATGTTATTTATCCCTTCTGCCGTATTTGATTTTAAGTCCTCCAAAGCTCTCTTATATTCTGATTCTAATACTGGATCTCCTATCTCTTCTATATGGACTCCTGTTTCTTCTTCTATAACATCGGAAAATTTTTCGTCCTCATAGAGACCGTCAACGCACATTTTCCACCTATCCGCTCTCTCCTCTGCATTTAACAATGGAATTTCCATTGCACTCTTAATGTTACCACCCTTGCTGCTAATTTCACCGAAGGTCGTTTTGACTTTCCTATATGCTGAGTCAGTCCTTCCGACAATCATTTCTTTTTCGATTTCCTCACATTTTTCATGCAGCCATTTCGTCTTAGCTTTCCTGCACTTTATGTTTATTTCACTCCTCAGTGACTTGTATTTCCATGTTCCTGAGTTTCCCTGAACGTTTATGTACTTTCTTCTTTCATCGATCAACTGAAGTATTTCTTCTGTTACCCATGGTTTCTTTGCAGTTACCTACTTTGTGCCTAAGTTTTTCCTTCCCACTTCTGTAATTGCCCTTTTTAGGGATGTCCATTCCTCTTAAACTTAACTACCTATTGGGCTATTCTTTATTACTGTATCTACAGCCTTAGAGAGCTTCAAGCGTACATTATTATTTACACAAGTTATAAAGACTTCAAGATTACGCTAGAAATAATTTGTCATTACATAAAGTTATCCTTACCGTCACATAGCATAGAAATAGTTACTGTGCTTGTGTCGCCTGCTATGGCACGTAATTAAACTGTCCTCTGGGCTGGGTGGCCAGAAGGTGGCGCTGGCGAGGGCCCTCCGAGTTCCGGCCGCACCTGTCACGCTACTCGCAGCCATTTGTAAACGCCGCAGTGTTTGGCGAGGCGGAGCGGCGGTCGGACGGCAGCTGGGGGCTCCCCAACGTGTTACGGCAACTGGCTGCGTGTCCTCGTGCGCGCCTACTGTTTGTGGAGAACGTCGCCGATCCGAGGGATGCTCGGAATAACAGCCGCTTGTCACGTAGTATGGACGTCCCGCTACCCATGTTTACAGAGCCCCAATAGGCTACCCATGTCTTATCCTGGATAATTAACCCTTTCACTGCGCATTTACTCTCAGTGGCTCCCGCCCTGTGCGCGTTATTTTCACCCGGTGCGTACACATACGACTGTAGCAGTCTACCTTTATTATTGAGATAAAAATGAGACACAAAATCCAGTATTGTCGACGTAAATCGTTTCATTTTGTAAAATCTTTGTTCAGAAAATCTTATATTGTTCAAAAAGGTTTTTTATTAGGAGAAAAAATACAAAACATATGACATTCAAAGTGTGATATCTCTCGAAACAAAAATTCAAACATAAAGACACATTACATTTTACACAAATGTATCTTGTGTCACTTCGTTTATCATGTTTTGCACATACAATACACCTTCTCTGGGCGGCCTTCTTCTTTGAAGTTCCTGGGACTTGCGAGATAATGTGGCGCTCAGTGAGGTGTAAGGGATTGTCACCATCAGCCGATCTCCTTCCACGACGTCCCTCTCTTCGCGGTTGGTGGTGAATCTCTAGGATCACCTTGATAAGTTTCTGTTGAAAATCAGATACTGAAACATTTCGTCCAGTGTGAGTTTTATATAATGCATGCGCATTGACCAAATGAAAAAAAAAACTTTTTATGCCATTTTACAGTTTTTCGTACACATCATGTCGCTCCTGTCGACGGCCCCCATATTTTCAGTGTAGCTTACGATGCAAGCTGGTTTTGTTTTTGGTTCATTCGTGGTTCTGTCAATTTTGTCAGTCGCTGTAACTTCGCTTGTATGAAGAGTTGAAAGCATCCTCGTTTCCCGCTTGTCCTGCCACTTCAGAGCAATAAGTTTATCTGTTGACATAAACTCGATCTCGCCTTTTCTAAATTTTTTGATAAAGCAGGCATGCCTTTGCGGTTTGTTCTCCCAGTTCCACAGGCATTAGTCACTCTGTCATGCAAATAAGAAAATAACGTTGGGCTAGTGTACTAATTGTCAACATATAATGTGTGACCTTTACCAAGGTAACGTTCAAGTAAAGTGAGAACAATGCTTCCAGGTATTCCAACATTTACACCAAAGTCAGTTTCTTCTTGCACGTCTGTTGCTGCACCCACATAAATTATAAAGTCAAGAATATAACCAGTTTCACAATCACATAACACAAAAATTTTACACCAAATCTGTGGCGTTTGGAAGGAGTGAACTGCTTGAAGAAGACACGACCTTTGAAGAGAACTAAACTTTCGTCAATGCACAAATTTTTAAAAGGATAGAATGCACCTGGAAATACTTTTCTTAAGTGATCCACAATTCCCAGGTTTTGTCATCTGCAGGGTCCTTAATGTTATCAGCAAAATGTTACCTTCTAAGTAGCACAAGATATCTATCTCTTGGCATGATTTGCGCAAACATTGGAGTAGACAGTAACTGCTCATTGGTCCAATAACTGTTTATTTCATTTTTTCTCACTTGAGCCATCAGAAAATTTACAACAAGGAAACAGTAAACTTCGTCACTGTTTGTGTTTTTCCAACGTCGCGGTTTTGATTTATCACTGGCATCATTGAAAAGGTGTTCATAATATAAATTACATTGCTCAGCTATGTAGCTCACAATTTCTTGGCTAAAAAAACTTGTAAGCAGTCTTATACAGTACATAAATCATCTAAATTGACGATTTTGCAACCGGAACCACTGTTATCGAAATTATACACTTTAGGGTCCAAATCAGAGTCTTTCCATCTAAAACCAACTGTTTTGTGTCTCTTAGGAGATTTTTCAGGCATCCGCTCAGGCTCTTCTTCGGAATCGGAGAAAGAGTCGACGATAACATCAAAATCTGGAGCTGCATTTACTGGTTCAACATTTGTTGGTTCATAATTATTTTTTATATTTGTGGTGACAGATTTATCTGCCAGCTCGTCGTCGTCATTATCTGTCCACCCATAATCAGCTGGATTGGGCATGATGATGTCCTCGTCGTCACTTTGGTTTAGAATACTCAGTAGCTCATCGTCTGTAAACGGGCGGTAACGTCGCGTCATTTTATTCGGTAACGCGGAAACGGCCGCACACAAACAAGGTAATATAGCGATACAAATGAACTCAGCAGAAAGAGAATTCAGCATTCAGTAGTCGTTCAGGTATTTCCTGGTATTCCAACAATTAAACTGCATACTTGCGCAACAATTACCTCCGACTCGCTGGTCCGATGGTCGGCGATATACGTAACTCAAAGACCTTGTAAAAATAACTAGACTCACTGATGGCGCTGCAGTCGCGGGATAATTTGAACCTTCGGCTGGACGCCATTATAGTGGTTGTAGTCTGATGTGTTGTGTAGTATTGTTGTTTATGAAGACCCTGATTCAACGTTGTATATTTGTTGGGGCGTACATACAGTATTTGTTACTCGTAATTCAAAAGAAGTACAATGGTGAAGAGTTGTGCAGCGATTAATTGTACAAATAAATTCGAGAAAGGAACGAATATTACATTTCACAGGTATGTGAATATTTTAAGTTGTTTCATTTATATCAGTGCACTTGCTTAATAAATGTTTTTGTGACACGATATTAGCATAATGTCTGTGCATCTATTTGAAGGTTTCCATTCTCAAAACCACAGCTGTTACAAAAATGGTTACATGCTGTCAGGAGGCAAGATTTCCGACCTACAGAATACCATTTTATATCTTCTGATCATTTTGATCGGTAGTGTTTTCATGGTCTAGGTTAGGTTGAAACTTGATAATTTGGTCGTGAGTTGCCAAAGCACTATGCCATATATGACGCACTTCTCGTCATAAAATTTAAACCAAGGTAGAGTCAAAAAATATCTATTATTATAGTGGGCAAATCTTCGAGTATTCGTAAATGAACTACGAAAAATGCAAGGGGGGCAGTACATAACTTTTAGCTACGGCAGATTCCATGTAGCACGTAAGATAAATTCATAAACAGTGACTAGTTGCTGTTTGTTCATAAATTAAAAAGTATATTGTTGTATTTAAATGAGGCGTTATGTTTGTGACCTAACTCAAGGGAAGGCATTTTATAATCAAAAGCGGTGTATAAACATTCGAACTCCGCACGTCAGTTTACCACTCTAATGGCCGCCGCCCAGCTATTCAATTTGTCCGCTCTTCACAGTCGACCACTCGTGCGGTTGTGGGGGCCTGACGTAACTATACGACTGTAGCAGGGAACCACTGTATTTTTTATAGCAGATAATATTTATACGTCTGGAGCACTGAAACGATTAGCGTAGATGTGGACTCTGGTCACAATCTATTGGTTATGAACTGTAGATTACAGCTGAAGAAATTGCAAAAATGTGGGAATTTAAGGAGATGGGACCTGGATAAACAGACTAAACCAGAGGTTGTACAGAGTTTCAGAGAGAGCATAAGGGAACAATTGACAGGAATGGGGGAAAGAAATACAGTAGAAGAAGAATGGGTAGCTCTGAGGGATGAAGTAATGAAGGCAGCAGAGGATCAAGTAGGTAAAAAGACGAGGGCTAGTAGAAATCCTTGGGTACAGAAGAAATATTGAATTTAATTGATAAAAGGAGAAAATATAAAAATGCAGTAAATGAAGCAGGCAAAAAGGAATACAAACGTCTCAAAAATGAGATCGACAAGAAGTGCAAAATGGCTAAGCAGGCATGGCTAGAGGACAAATGTAAGGATGTGGAGGCTTATCTCACTAGGGGTAAGATAGATACAGCCTACAGGAAAATTAAAAAGACCTTTGGAGGAAAGAGAGCCACTTGCATGAATATCAAGAGCTCAGATGGAAACCCAGTTCTAAGCAAAGAGGGGAAAGCAGAAAGGTGGAAGGCGTATATAGAGGGTCTATACAAGGGGGATGTACTTGACAACAATATTA
The DNA here is from genome assembly GCF_021461395.2 of Schistocerca americana. Taxonomy (NCBI): domain Eukaryota; kingdom Metazoa; phylum Arthropoda; class Insecta; order Orthoptera; family Acrididae; genus Schistocerca; species Schistocerca americana. Next base: position 156,243,876 of record NC_060122.1, read on the forward strand.
TGGAAATGGAAGAGGATGTAGATGAAGATGAAATGGGAGACACGATACTGCGTGAAGAGTTTGACAGAGCACTGAAAGACCTGAGTCGAAACAAGGCCCCGGGAGTAGACGACATTCCATTAGAACTACTGACGGCCTTGGGAGAGCCAGTCCTAACAAAACTCTACCATCTGGTGAGCAAGATGTACGAGACAGGCGAAATACCCTCAGACTTCAAGAAGAATATAATAATTCCAATCCCAAAGATAGCAGCTGTTGACAGATGTGAAAATTACCGAACTATCAGCTTAATAAGTCACAGCTGCAAAATACTAACACGAATTGTTTACAGACGAATGGAAAAACAGGTAGAAGCAGACCTCGGGAAAAATCAGTTTGGATTCCGTAGAAATGTTGGAACACGTGAGGCAATACTTACCTTACGACTTATCTTAGAAGAAAGATTAAGGAAAGGCAAACCTACAATTGTAGCATTTGTAGACTTAGAGAAAGTTGACTGGAATACTCTCTTTTTAATTCTAAAGGTGGCAGGGGTAAAATACAGGGAGCGAAAGGCTATTTACAATTTGTACAGAAACCAGATGGCAGTTATAAGGGTCGAGGGACGTGAAAGGGAAGCAGTGGTTGGGAAGGGAGTGAGACAGGGTTGTAGCCTCTCCCCGATGTTATTCAATCTGTATATTGAGCAAGCAGTAAAGAAAACAAAAGAAAAATTTGGAATAGGTATTAAAATCCAGGGAGAAGAAATAAAAACTTTGAGGTTCGCCGATTACATTGTAATTCTGTCAGAGACAGCAAAGGACTTGGAAGAGCAGTTGAATGGAATGGACAGTGTCTTGAAAGGAGGATATAAGATGAACATCAACAAAAGCAAAACAAGGATAAGGGAATGTAGTCGAATTAAGTCGGGTGATGCTGAGGGAATTAGATTAGGAAATGAGACACTTAAAGTAGTAAAGGAGTTTTGCTATTTGGGGAGCAAAATAACTGATGATGGTCGAAGTAGAGAGGATATAAAATATAGACTGGCAATGGCAAGGAAAGCGTTTCTGAAGAAGAGAAATTTGTTAACACCGAGTATAGATTTAAGTGTCAGGAAGTCTTTTATGAAAGTATTTGTATGGAGTGTAGCCATGTATGGAAGTGAAACATGGACACTAAATAGTTTGGACAAGAAGAGAATAGCAGCTTTTGAAATGTGGTGCTACAGAAGAATGTTGAAGATTAGGTGGGTAGATCACGTAACTAATGAGGAGGTATTGAATAGGATTGGGGAGAAGAGGAGTTTGTGGCACAACTTGACTAGAAGAAGGGATCGATTGGTAGGACATGTTTTGAGGCATCAAGGGATCACAAATTTAGCATTGGAGGGCAGCGTGGATGATAAAAATCGTAGAGAGAGACCAAGAGACGAATACACTAAGCAGATTCAGAAGATGTAGGTTTCAGTAGGTACTGGGAGATGAAGGGGCTTGCACAGGATAGATTAGCATGGAGAGCTGCATCAAACCTGTCTCAGGACTGAAGACCACAACAACAACAACAGGGAACCACTGTATTTTTATAGCAGATAGTATATATATGTCTGGAGCACTGAAACGATTAGCGTATATTTACGTCTGGAGCGTGTAAGGGTTAAGTCAATATAAAACATAACGAATTACAAAATATTACATGATTTGGCTATACACTTTGTATGTTCATTATTTAGAATTTTTGAGTGTTCATAGTATTGTATGATGGAAAAGGAAATGAGATCAGGTGTTCAAAAATGGTTCAAATGGCTCTGAGCACTATGGGACTTAATATCTATGGTCATCAGTCCCCTAGAACTTGGAACTATTTAAACCTGACTAACGTAAGGACAGCACACAACACCCAGTCATCACGAGGCAGAGAATGAGATCAGGTGTGAAGATGTCTATGGATAACACCAAACATCTTGTGGTGAGCAGAGAAGGGTGAAAATAATTAAAACACCTTGGGGCAGTACCCAGAAAACGTACACGGCAAGCAAGCACCGAGCTGGGTGGCGCAGCAGTTAGCATAACGGACTCACATTCAGGACGACGACGGTTCAAACCCGCGTCCGCCCATCCAATTTGGGTTTTCCGTGATTTCCCTAAATCGCTCCAGGCAAATGCTAGGATGGTTCCTTTGAAAGGGCACGGCCGATTTCCTGCAACATCCCTGATACAATACGAGCTTGTGCTTCATCTCTAATGACCTCGACGTCGACGGGACGTTACACCCAGTCTTCCTTCATTCCTTCTATAAAACAGCATCATCCGATTCGACATTCCCTCTTCGCACGCTGGGTGAGAAGTTACCGCTCCTACCCGCCTCTATCGTTGCGCTGCGAAAGCTTCCCTGTTCGTCATCAGAGTCGTGTGAGTCGTGAGCGTCACATTGTTGTTTGTCTATCGGTGTCTCGTGGTCGCGATTCCTCGTTGCCGCGGCGTTGCGCCATGATGTCGTCCATTGACCCAAGAACGTTCATTCCAGGTACTGTAAGTTTTGGTTTCGATAAGTCCACGCGTCATGTTTAACCGAGTTCGTCAGAAATTTATAACTGCTTGTAGATATGATCAAGGTCACATCAGAAGAGGTTCACACGGCGTACTTCGAGTCTGAATCGTATGTTTTATGTCAAGTTTAATAGACCCACTTCTGGTAGACAAGCTCGTTTTGCGGCAAGGACAACAAGTCTCTTTCACTCAATGCGATGACCCTAATAGCTTGGTTATTTTGGCGAACACGGAGGTAGAATATACGAATGTTAGGGTGTTTAACCTTCCGCCCGAAGTTGATGACAGTTTACTCGAGACCGCCCTGCTTCCGTTTGGGGACATAGGGAAAATACGGCGGGAACGGTTGTCCGCTCAACATCGTTTACAAGTTTACAGCAGTGTCCGAACCGTGTACATGGTGGTCAAACGGAATATTCCCTCCCATTTGTAGGTTTGTGCATACCGGGTACATATAGTTTACACAAGACAAGAAGGGACCTGTTTTATATGTAATGAGAATGGACACCTCCGCCCAAATTGACAGCGCTGTGTCACGACCTTAAAATCCACTTATGAACATTGTAAAAGGCTAGATTAAGCGTATCTGGTTCCCCAAGGGACATTGTGCATAAGCAGGTATCTGAGGGTCAAGGCGAACCATTGCGTAAAGGTCCTAGCGGATTTCCACCGTTACCCTCGAGCACGGACTTCGCCACTGTAGCTTCCCCGCCTCCACCACTTTCACTTCAAAACAAGCGTAGATGGACGCAAGATGGTGTGGAGTCAGACGATTCATCATCGCCTCTCCGCTCTACTGAAAAGATTTTGGTTCCCGGCCTCTCTCCTCCCTGAGTTTAGACCGGATGATAACATGTCGGTTGCTATTCAAGATTCGAAAGCGTCCAGCACTCCGACCTGATTCGCGAGACCGAGACCTCCTCCTCAGAATCACATGAGGATGAACCTGTTCCGGAGCTCCGTACTACGGAATTGCCAGATGTCCCTGAGTCTGTAACGTATTCCCATCCTTCATCGGCACCCCCGAATGGGGTAAGCACGCCCCAATCCGCTGCTGATCAGAACCAGATCGGCCAAAATGTGCCAGTGGCCCCAGTAGCCGGACCGTCCACCTGTGGAAGAGTGGGGAGTATCCTCTATACCTGGTACAGTACTGAATTTCGGAAGATCCTCCCCTCCGGCCCCCCATCCCCCCCCCCCGCCCCCCCTAGTTGCCCCGTGAGGCAGTTGCCTTCCTGCACAGCCGCAGGGAGGGATCCAACTCTTTACATTCAGATTCATCCGTTGATCTTCCATGGAGTGGTAACGGTTATTTGCAAGTAATCAACTATATAATTTTCGTAATCGATAGAGGCAGACCCATTCCTTGCTTACCTTGATTGTGAACAGAATTAGTTCCGAGCTTAGACTTGCGGCTCTGCGACAATTTATTTACGATTAAGATGCAAACTGTTTCTTGCATGAAATTTTATTTGAAAATGTTCCACCTCCCGGCTTTTCTACTTTCTTTAATGTGGCTCCTGAAGTATCTACCGGTAGTGTGTTATTTTACGGAGAGAGAATACGACTGACTGATTTCGAAGTATTTGATACGGCAGAGGAATAGGCTGTACTTTTTGTGACCTTACTTCAGTTCTTCTTTATGCCCCTTCAGGATTTGGTCGTTCCACAGATCGTGCGCGTTTTTATAAAGAGGATGTAGTTTATTTATTACGCAAAACTCCGCAGAAACTTTTGTTAGGTGGAGATTTTAATGGTGTTTCGCGGCCTGTGTATCAGACCCCCAATTTTAATTTCAGTGAGGAACTAGACGAGTTGGTACATTCTTAGAAAATACGAGATGCGTGAATATGTCAAAGCCCACTCCCAGCAGTCGATTCGATCACTTTTATCTTTCTGACTCTTTATGGGACAGCTGTTGATGATAGATGTGATACCCGCTAGTTTCACTGATCACTGTGCCGTAGCAGTAACTTTGAATCACGTGCCACAACCATGAAAACTGTATCTCCTGCCCTGGATGCTGAACACATCCCTCTTAAAGGATCCTTCTCTCGAGACTGGGCCAGCAGTTTGCGTTCGCAGCGCCGTTATCCTTCTATTATGGAATGGAGATCAGGGCATGTCAAAGCTTTGCTCCGGAAAGCGTTAATGTGTTACGGCGCTGAGAGACTGAAGGACCTCCATTGGATCCATGTTTTTTATTAATCCGTTTAGGGTCAACTTTATGATGATGCCAAACAAGCTCCATAACGGATTATGGATGTCCGCCATGTTAAGGCGAGGAAACAACTGAAAGAACTGAGGATGCGATGAAAATACCGCTTCTTCCTACAGGATGAATAGACTTCCTTATATAACCTTCTCCGGTTGCATTTATCACGTCGCTTACTCACATCGATAGTCACATACTGACATACCAACGTGACATTTCCACAGCGATCTATAATTACTTTACCGGCCTATATGATGGCCCTGCTACTGATACAATTGTCCCTGATGGGTTTACTACTCTCCTCGATTGCGTGGTTACTGCCGCATTAAATGATGACTTTCTAAGTTGACTTTAGTTGCGATAATATATATAGCCTTATTGATGATTCACCATCGCCAAAAACCGCCGGGACGTGACCGTACTCCCAAGGAAATGTATGTACAGTTTTGGCCTCTTATGGGTGATACCATCACGTCACTGGCAAATAAGGTGATCCGGGGAGGTTTGATTCCTGAGCCCTTCGGGGTTGGTAAAGTCGTTCTAATTCCGAAGGAAACCAGACGTCCAGACCTTGATAGGCCAAATTCCACCCTATCAACTACTTAATTTCGATTACAAAACTGTTCCGGGAGGTTAACAGCCGTTTCCGATATTGCTAGGAAAATTCTTGCTGTCCACCAAAGTTGTGTGCCTGGGCGCACGATTCTGACTTCTGTATTCGAATGCCGCGACATTGTCTAGGTGGTGGCAGCGACTTCTGTCTCTGGAGATTTGTTTTTTATTGATTATAATAAGACATTTGACCGGGTCAGTCACGGTTTCTTGGTACAGGTGCTCAAGGCGACCGGTCTCAGTTGTACTGCGTGTCAGGTATTATCCAATCTTTTTACTGGTATTCACGCATCTGTCGTAGTGAATGGACAACTGACTCCCCAAATCACCTCCAACCGGGCTTACCGCAGGGTTGTCCCATCTCCATGTGGCTTTTTGTCTCGTCCTTAGAATCGCTGCTTCGCCGTATTGTTGATCAATTAAGTGGCTGGAAGATACTAGGAGAAACCTTCTCTGTACGAGCATGCGCTGATGATGTTACGGTACTGCCACGTCATGTCGATGATGTATCCTTGCTCAAGGAAATATTGGATTCCTTTTGTTCTCTCTTTGGGCCTGCATTAATGAAATGTATCCTATTACAATTTCAGGGTGTAAAACACGTTGTCATTTCATGGACAACGGTTGTTACTCACCACAAATCGTGGGAAATTGCCGTGGATCGTTGTCCGATGAAAATGGCTGCACTCAGTTGGTGGGAGGTGACTAAACGAATTCTAGGGCAACTCGTGAACACGAACGCCATTCCTTTACCCTTCTTCATAAAGTGCGGTTCTTAGACTCCTACTTTCTCAGCAAAGCGCACTATTTTGCACAAAATATTCCCACTCCCCGCGACGATGGCGCCCAATTGTAGCAAATGTCCGGTCTTTTCTTTTCGAAAAGTCATATTTTTCGACTTCGATAGGAAGTGCTTACAAGGCCTCGTCCCCTTAGAGGGTTGGAACTTCCCAATGTCAAAGTGAAGGCTTCATATTGCTTACACGGCGTACCGTTTTAAGCAACTGGAGCAACTCATTTTATTACATCTCGCTTGTTTAAGTGTCTTCGACCGTCTGACTTCGCCTGCCGATGTTGGCCGGATCAACACTAAATTGCAGAACCTACGTGAATATTCTGTTGTAGTAAGTTTACCAGGAGCTGACATTTTATCAGTGACGCACCTTACCACGAGATCCTTGCTTTCTCCTTGGGGAGTACTATCATCCCTCTTTCCAGCTGAAATGACCGCGCTATTGGCATCCTGGATAACAGTGTGGTACCACGCTAGTCTTCCTGTCCACACGATGGAAGACGCCTCGTCGTGGTGAAGGATCACTGATAATCTGATCCCGGTTAACGAACGCCTCCATCGCATTGGTCTTAGTCCGCCTCGTCTTTGCAACGAATGTCATCAACCTGATACTTTACCACACAGGTTTGTCTCTTGTGGACGAGAACACTGACACTGGATTCGTGGCCAGTTGGCTCTCCTTACCCAACCAGCGGAATCTGCTTTCTCGGTTGACCTTCTGTGTCCAGTCATTCAGTCGTATGGTTCCTCGGACACAACGCCCACTATGTAGTCGGGTGCGACAACGATCCCGACCCCTTGTTTTTCACCAGTATATGGTGAATGCTCCTTAGAAGTAGCAGGTTCCCACGTCATCATGCTTTATTTGCAAATACACTATGTGATCAAAAGTATCCAGAAACCAGGCTGAAAATAACTTAAAAGTTCGTGGTGCCCTCCATCGGTAATGCCAGAATTCAATATGGTGTTCCCCACTCTTAGCTTTAATGACGGCTTCCACTCTCGCAGGCATACGTTCAGTTGGTGTTGGAAGGTTTCTTGGGGAATGGCAGCCCAATCTCCACGGAGTGCTGCACTGAGGAGAGGTATCGATGTCGGTCGGTGAAGCCTGGCACGAAGTCATCGTTCCAAAACATCCCAAAGGTGTTCTATAGAATTCAGGTCAGGACTCTGTGCAGGGCAGTCCATTACAGGCATATTATTGTCGTTTAACCACTCCGCCACAGGCCGTGCGTTAAGAACAAGTGCTCGATCGTGTTGACAGATGCAATCGAAGCACGTGGGAAGCAAAAAGGTGCTTTAAACATCAATGTAGGCATGTGCTGTGATAGTGCCACACAAAACAAGGGATGCAAGCCCCCTCCATGAAACACACGACCACACTGTAACAACACCACCTCCGAATTTCACTGTTAGCACTACACACGCTGGCAGATGACGTTCACCAAGCATTCGCCATACCCACTCCCTGCCATTGGATCGCCACATTGTGCACCGTGATCCGTCACTCCACACGACGTTTTGACACTGTTCAATCGTCCAATGCTTACGCTCCTTACACCAAGCGAGGGATCGTTTGGCATTTAACAGCGTGATGTGTGTCCTATGAGCAGCCGCTCGACCATGAAATCCAAGTTTTTTCACCTGTCATAGTACTTGCAGTGGATCCACATTACAACCCTCGTCAACTGTCGGCGGTATCCGTCAGTCAACAGACGAGTTCGGCCTGTATGCTTGTGTGTTGTATGTGTCCCTTCACGTTTCCACTTCACCATCACATCGGAAACAGTGGACCTAGGGATGTTTAGGGGCGTGGAAATCTAGCGTACAGAAGATGACCCAAGTGACACCAATCACCTCACCACGTTCCAAGTCCGTGAGTTGCGTGGAGAGCCCCATTCTGCTCTCGCACGATGTCTAATGGCTACTGAGGTTGCTGTATGGAGTACCTAGCAGTATATGGCAGCACAATGCAACTAATATGACAAAGGTATGATTTTGGGGGTGTCCAGGTACTTTTGATCGCATAGTGTATGTTGCACCTTGCCTTTAATCGTCAAGCGTTTTTTTGTTCGTATTCTTCCTAGAGAAAAAATTTGTTTTGAGTCCCGAAATTCTGGAATTTTTGTCTATCAAGTTTTCTTTTCATAAAACAAATAACAACTAAAATGAAAAAAATTAGAAAATATAAAAAATCACTCTAGTACCATGTCCATGTGAGGGACCAGTACAATGTCACGCGGGGAGAGGGGGGGGGGGGGTTGGAGGCGTAGTGGCCAGGCCTCAGGTTTCGACTCCTTCCCACTTTGTGTCCACCTTGCCTTGCCGCTGGCTGTGTCCGCATCCTCCAAAAAAATGGCTGAGTGGATAGTAACGAAAAAAAGAGAGAGACAGAAAGATGGTTTAGTGGTCAGAGCATCTGCCTAGAAAAAAAAGTGGTAAGACGACCGTTAAAAAAAAAAGATTGCGTGGCGCAGTGGGTAGCACAATGGACTCGCATTCAGGACGACGACGGTTCAAACCCGCGTCCGGCCATCCAATTTAGGTTTTCCGTGATTTCCGTAAACGGCTCCAAGAAAATGCCGGGATGGTTCCTTTGAAAGGGCACGGCCGATTTCTTGCACCATCCCTGATACAATCCGAGCCTGTACTCCGTCTCTAATAACCTCGATGTCAACGGGACGTTAAACACAATCTTCTTTCTCTCTTTCTTTAACACAGCATCAACAGATTTCCGAAGAACTTTGCTGAGTGGAAGAAGAGTCAAAATAAGCGAACACGTGTCTCGGATTATCCGTAGACGCTCGATCGTTTCTGAAAAGACGACGTGCAAAATCTTAGAGGCATTTTCCAGGGACATTGAGTGCCTTTTACCCCCTCCTCCCTGACACCCTAAGACGACATGGTGGCCAGTGGTCAGTGTCGCGGCTTCTTAATTTTCCATCTCATGTTTCACACCTGATTACTGTTTTATATTTACTTTATTTTTGTAATCATTTATCTACCCATATGCGAAGAAGGAATGTTTCTTACCAAATTATTGGATACGGTGGCGTTATATTATATACAAAATTGAAAAAGTATTTCACAATAAGTGCCACAAATTCATTATATAATATATGTGCTTATGCTATGTTGAGAGGTTACAATCTTTTTAAATTCTCATATTCTGGTATTTCATTCTCATGTCAATATTCTGAATGACACAAGCATCGTGCGAAGGCAGGTTGTTTGCCACAGGGAGGTTTCTTCGTGTGACTTTCACGCGGGAAAAAAACGTGGTTAACTGGTGGAGATTCTCGAGTTGGCAATAACTTCGCGGCTAGTCATGGTTAACGGATCATTTTTCCGAAAACGGGCGCTTCCGATTGATTATGAATCAAGATACACTATAGGAATTTCACTGAAAACAATTTGACATAATTTTCCCATTCGTTTAAAAACTCATTCGTCTTATGTTCAATTAGGAGAATAATCAGGAACACGTGATACAATTCCCCACGAGGCTCAACACTCTTCGGTGAGTTCGTGCTTGGCCACTACGGGGCCTCAGCCTTCGCAGCACCTCTTTCCTTCCTGTGCTGCATGTATATACTTCTGCTACTTTCTCGCCTCCCTTGGAGAACATGTCTAGGATATTTGTGGGAATGTGGTCTGAGGTTTTAATAGCCTGACATCAGAGCAGCCCCTAACCTGTTTTTTCTTTCCTTCTTCAAATGGCTCTGAGCACTATGGGACTTAACATCTGTGGTCAGCAGTCCCCTAGAACTTAGAATTACTTAAACCTAACTAAGCTAAGGACATCAGACACATCCATGCCAGAGGCAGGATTCGAACCTGCGACCGTAGCAGTCGCGCGGTCCCGGACTGAGCGCCTAGAACCGCTAGACCACCGCCCGGCCGGCCTTTCCTTCTTCGTTCTCCATCTCCTACCCTTCTTCCATTTCGTCGTTTGAGGTTCCTCTATGTTTATTCTTCTTTCCTGTGCACTCGTGAAGGCCGGCCCACACGTATGACGCGTAACACGTGACTTGGTAACGCGTAATTACCAGCACTGGGTCAACAGGTAGGGTTTGCACGTACCCCGTAGTACAGGCCAGACCCAGGGACTGGTAAGTGCCTGAGCTATTACCTTCCAAAACTGCCGATTGGTCACTCAGTCAGGGGTTCAGGAGGTGTAACTGAGGTGTGAAAAATCATTTAAATCATCTAACGCAGTTGAGCTACCCCCCCCCCCCTTCCGAGATGGGGGGGGGGCAGTTGGAAGGAGAGCGTCATCGGGGTTGCTGGCAATCATGGGGGATTTTTTCGCAATCAGTTGAGCATCATCTTCTGAACATAAACGAAGTGAGGCTAAAGTTTCAAAGAATCTCCCGGCTGCGCTTCGGTCCTTCATGGTATCACACTGAAGAAGATCAGTTCTTTGCTGTATTTAATCCGTTTATTATTCAGAAAAATGTTGTTGCAATTGTAAGTCCTGTGAAATCCTGCTCTCGGTTATATAATGACACTTAGCTTCTGAAGACCAGTTGTGATTTTCAAGCGCAGCAACTGCTCACGGTCTCGCTCCTCCACAGCTATCCTGTTCGTGTAAAGGCCCATCGAACGCTGAATCCTTCATGTGGTGTTATTTACACTCGGTCGCTTTATGGTCTGACTGAGGGAGATATTCAAGCCTTCTTGTCTGCTAAGGGTATCACTGGAGTCCATCGGGCATCACTGGTGCAAACTTAGTGCCAACATACACTTTTTTCTCGTGTTTGATCGGGTAGTGCTTCCATCAAAGATGAGAGCAGGCTATGAAGGTATCACGGTCCCACTGTACATTCCAAACTCGAAGCGTTGCTACCAGTGTCAACGTTACAGCCATACTCGAATGTCCTGTGAAGACATGGCCAAATGTGTTACTTGTGGTAGGGATCCTCACAAGGGGGATTGCCCACCTCCTTCTCCCCGCTGTCTCACTTGCAATGGCAACATGTAGCCTCAACCTGAGAATGTCCCATGCATCTCGATGAGTGCGCCATCCAGGAGATCCAGGAGAAGGAAACAGTACCTTACCCTGTCGCTCGCAAGTTGTTGGCTAGTCGAAGGCCCTGCATTCTACCGTCTGGCACTTTTAATACCGTTCTTGCTACGCCTTACTCCACAAAGAACATGGCCACACGCCGGCCGGAGTGGCCGTGCGGTTCTAGGCGCTACAGTCTGGAGCCGAGCGACCGCTACGGTCGCAGGTTCGAATCCTGCCTCGGGCATGGATGTGTGTGATGTCCTTAGGTTAGTTAGGTTTAATTAGTTCTAAGGTTCAAATGGCTCTGAGCACTATGGGACTTAACAGCTGTGGTCATCAGTCCCCTAGAACTTAGAACTACTTAAACCTAACTAACCTAAGGACATCACACACATCCATGCCCGAGGCAGGATTCGAATCTGCGACCGTAGCAATCGCACGGTTCCGGACTGCGCGCCTAGAACCGCAAGACCACCGCGGCCGGCAATTAGTTCTAAGTTCTAGGCGACTGATGACCTCAGAAGTTAAGTCGCATAGTGCTCAGAGCCATTTGAACCATTTTTTGAACACGGCCAGACAAACTTGTAACATCAAATTCAGCACAGTATTTGTAAAATCGTTGAGTATCCCGGTAGCATCCCCGTCTCCTTCTCTTCCAGGTGCGCAAAAAGCCACCAAGTCTACGCCTCAGGTGGTGAAATCACCTGCTTCACAACCGGCGGGCTGGAAAGGACAGAAGGATACTCCCACAGACATCTTACTTCCCTCCAGCAAATTAACATCTGAGTTTTCATCTGCCAACCGCAAAGGCTCTAAGAAATCAAAGACAAACGTTCTACTTCCGCAACCCAGAGATCCTCTTCAACGGTTTTGCCACCTGATACACACACTCAGCCGACTTCCATTTCGCCAGTGCGCACTGCCTACCGTTTTGCTATCCTGGAGTCTGCTGGCCGTCCCATAGAGACTGCCGACGCCTGTGTAGACCTCATGCAACATGATCTTCCATCCTCTGCGCCCTGTAACAGTAAGTCTTCGATGGATGGCACTCGGTGTCTGCTGAGGTGGCAACCCTCCATTTGTTCCCTCCTCCCCTTTCCCTGTTATGACTCTTCTCAATCGAAAGTTCGTGGCATTAGAGCCAACAAGGAGGAATTATGGTTGTTTTTGAAATCACAGAATCCGCTTGTTGTCTGCTCCAAGAAACAAGATCGCATCCTTGCGTCTACTTTGACCTCTCGCATTTCCTTCCAGTCTGATTTGACCTTCCCCCCGAGGGCGGCATCCCATCTCATGGTGAAGTCATGCTGCTCATCCAGGACGACATTCATAGCCAAACCATCTGCAAGCTGGTGCAATCCGCATTATCCTTCCTCACATCATCTTTCCTCTTTGAAATGTCTATATCCATCCTTTATTCAGAGTGTCACCACGGCAGACTTGGTTCAGCTTCTTGACGAACTCCCTTTCTCCTGCTCGGCGACTTCAATGCACACCGTCCCCTTTGGGGCTCTTCCAGAACCTATCCGAAAGATGACCTTCTCTATCAGATCAACCACATTTGTCTAAACAGTGGAGCACCCACATCCCTTTCAGACTCCACACGCACCTATACCCTTTTGGACCTCTCATTCTGCATTGCCTACCTTTACCATCGTCTCGAGTGGGCCGCTCTCCCTGATACATATTCGTGCGACCATTTCCTGTGTGCTGTCCCTTTGCTGACTCCTACCCCACCTACGTATAAACCCACAGGCGGCTTTCTAATGCCGACTGGAGGTTTACTCCTCCCTGGCGACCTTCGACGAACAACATTTTTCCAGTTGTGATGACCAGGTAGAGTACCTTACAAACATTATCCTTACCACCGCAGAAAGTTCCATACCTCACAGTTCTTCTTTACCGTACACTGGTGGACCGAGGCGCTCCGCGATGCGATTCGCCCATGGAGAGATGCTCTCCACGTTTCTAACCATCATCGTACGATGGCGAACAGTATTCGTTATAAACTGTTGCGTGTGCAGTGTCGTCGTGTTCTTCAGGATTGCAAAAAAGCTAGCTGGATTTCATTTACTAGTTCTTTTAACAGTTTCACTCCGTCTTCTGTTATCTAGGGAAACTTCCGGAGGCTTTCTGGAACCAAGGTCCATTTCCCAACTTCCGGTCTACCCATAGCAGATAACGTCATCCTGGACCCGATTGGTATCTCCAACACCTTAGCCTACTATTTTGCGGAGATTTCGAGGTCAACCCACTATCACCCCGCCTTCCTCCTTCGGAAACGAGTGGAGGAATCTCGTGTGATACCCTTTTCCCAGAACAGTGAATTATACAATACCGTCTTTACTATGAAGGAGCTAGATCATGCTTTCACATCATCCCATTCTTCCGCCCCACGGCCGGACGGTGTTCACTTTCAGTTGTAGCATCTTTCTCTTGCTGGCAAGCACTTTCTCCTTCATATGTACAATCCCATTTTGGTAGATGGCACCTTTCCCAGACGTTGGCGTGAAGCCACTGTCATACCTACACCTAAGCCTGGTAAGGACAAACACCTTCCCTCTAGCTACAGCCCCATTTCTCTCACCACCTGTGTTTGCTGTGATAGAATGTATGATTCATGGCCGGCCAGTATGGTGGCCGTAATCTAGCACTCTACTAACAACTGTACAATGTCGATTTCGAGCTCGCCGTTATGCAGTTGACAGTTTCGTCACTTTGTCAACCGTTGTCATGAACACCTTTCCGCGGAAGTGCCAGATTGTGCCCGTGTTTTCTGATTTAGAGAAATACTACGACACCTGCTGGGGGACTCTGTACCCTACACTCCTGGGGCTTTCGAAGCCGTATGCAACGTTTCCTTCAGGAATTTTTAAAAGACCGATCTAGTCGGACACCTTTACCCAGGAGAACGGGGTGCCTCAACCCTCTGTCCTGAGCGTTGTCCTCTTTGCTATAGCCATGAACACTGTTATGGCCTGTCTCCCACCAGGCATCTCTGGCTCGCTTTAGGTCGACGTTTTTGCTCTCTATTGCAGTTCTGCATGGACTTGTCTCCTTGAACAGCTTCTTCAGCGATGTCTCTATCCTGTTTGCTACTGGAGGGTCGACAATGGCTTCCGCCTTTTTACTGACAAAACCGTTTGTGTAGATACCTTGCCGTGCAATAGGTTTCTTCCACCGTCCTTACATCTTGGGACTATTACTCTTCCGTTCGCTGGAAGTACGAAATTCCTGGAACTTGGTCCTCCCACGTGTCTCATCTGGCCGCTTGCTGTATCCATTTCGTGAATGTCCTACGTGTTCTAAGCAGTACTTCCTGGAGAGCGGATCAGGCCACCCTCCTCCGTTTTTACCGATCCCTTTTCCGATCGAAACTAGACTACGTGTGTTTCGTTTATTCATCTCCACGTCCATCCATCTTGTGCCGTCTTAATACAATCCACCATCGTGGAATCCGTTTGGCCACTGGCGCCTTATACGCTAGCCCAGGTGATAGTCTCTATGAAGAAGCTGCCAAACTACCGCTGTCATACCTGCGTGATGTCCTCCTCAGCGGATACGCATGCCGTTTGTCTGCCATACCCGGCCACCCATCCTATGCCTCCCTTTTCGATGACTCGCTTGGCTACTAGTAGGGGGTCTGTTACCACCCGGAGTTCGCTTCCGACTATTGTTCCGGCTGCTTAACTTCACGCTACCTGACACGTTCCCAATCGGTGTTCATCTTGGACTTCATTCGCTTCCTAAGGAAACCACTAGGATTCCATCTATCGCTGTTAGGTTGCTTTCGGAGTATGCTGATGCGTTAGCTCCATACTTAACAATCATATACAAGCGTTCGCTCGACGAAAGATCCGTACCGAAAGACTGGAAAGTTGCACAAGGTCACACCAATATTCAAGAAAGGTAGTAGGAGTAATCCACTAAATTACAGGCCCGTATCATAAACGTCGATATGCAGCAAAATTTTGGAACATATATAGTGTTCAAACATTATCAATTACCTCGAAGAAAACAGTCTATTGACACACAGTCAACATGGGTTTAGAAAACATCGTTCCTAGCTCTTTATTCACACGAAGTGTTGAGTGCTATTGACAAGGGATTTCAGATCGATTCCGTGTTTCTAGATTTCCGGAAGGGATTTGACACTGTACCACACAAGCGGCTTGTAGAGAAATTGCGTGCTTGTGGAATATCGTCTCAGTTATGGGACTGGAATTGTGATTTCCTGTCAGAGAGGTCACAGTTCGTAGTAACTGACGGAAAGTCATCGACTACAACAGAAGTGATTTCTGGCGTTCCCAAAGGTAGTGTTATAGGCCGTTTGCTGTTCCTTATCTATATAAACGATTTGGGAGAAAATCTGAGCAGCCGTCTTAGGTTGTTTGCAGATGACGCTGTCGTTTATTGACTAATTAAGTCATCAGAAGACGGAAACAAATTGCAAAACGATCTAGAAAAAATATCTGAATGGTGCGAAAATTGACAGTTGACCCTAAGTGACGAAGAGTGTGAGGTATCCACATGAGTGCTAAAAGGAACTCGTTAAACTTCGGTTACACGATAAATCAGTCTAATCTAAAAACCGTAAATTCCACTAAATACCTAGGTATTACATTTAAGAACAGCTTAAACTGGAAGGAACACACAGAAAAATTTAGTGGGGAAGGCTAACCAAAGACTGCGTTTTATTGTCAGGACACTTAGAAAATGTAACAGATCTACTAAAGAGACTGCCTACACTACGCTTGTCCGTCCTCTTCTACAATACTGCTGCGCGGTGTGGGATCCTTACCAGATAGGACTGACGGAGTACATCGAAAAAGTTAAGAGAAGGGCAGCACGTTTTGTATTATTGTGAAATATGGGAGAGAGTGTCACAGAAATGATACGGGATTTGGGCTGGACATCATTGAAAGAAAGGCGTTTTTCGTTGCGATGGAATCTTTTCATGAAATTCCAATCACCAACTTTCTCCACTGAATGCGAAAATATTTTGTTGACACCCCATTACATAGGGAGAAACGATCACCACGTTAAAATAAGTGAATTCAGAGCTCGTATGGTAAGATATAGATGTTCATTCTTTCCGCGCGCTATACGAGTTTGGAATAATAGAGAATTGTGAAGGTCGTTCGAAGAACTTTCTGCGCCGGCCGGAGTGGCCGAGCGGTTCTTGGCGCTACAGTCCGGAACCGCGCGACCGCTACGGTCGCAGGTTCGAATCCTGCCTCGGGCATGATTGTGTGTGATGTCCTTAGCTTAGTTAGGTTTAAGTTCTAGGGGACTGATGACCTCAGACGTTAAGTCCCATAGTGCTCCGACCCATTTTAACCCTCTGCCAGGCACTAAAATGTGATTTGCAGAGTATCCATGTAGATGTAGATGTAAATGTAGACCTTCGCACATAACAGCGATAGCACCTTCGTGAACTCTGATGGCGCTAAGACTGATTAATGTGTCGGGTGTGCCTTTGTCGCTAGCACCGACAATTTCGGTATGAGCTTCTAGAACACTGCTCAATATTTGGAGCACGGTTCTTCACTTTCTATCAGGCCCTGCCATACATCCGGCGGCACGGACTTTTTAATTGTGTCATGTGCTCCGATTCTCTCAGTGCTCTTGAGAGCCTCTGTGTGCAGTACACAGTCCACCCCTTAGTACAATGGGTCCAAGAAAGCTTCCACTTGATTGCTCTTGAGGGAGCACCTGTGATGTTTATGTGGGTTCCTAGATACGTCGGTCTAACGGGAAACGAGGCTGCTGACGCTGCTGACACTGCTGCCAAGGCTGTATTGCTCCTACCTCGGCTCGGTAGTCCTTCAATTTCTTCGTCTGATTTCCGTCTTTTCGTCTGTCTACAAGTGGTTCAAATGGTTCAAATGGCTCTGAGCACTATGGGACTTAACAGCTATGGTCATCAGTCCCCTAGAACTTAGAACTACTTAAACCTAACTAACCTACGGACATCACACAACACCCAGTCATGTCGACAAGTGGTGTCACTTTGGATCACCACTGGTCTTCACTTCACGGAAACAAGCTCCGGGGTATTAAACCTCTCCAAACGGCTTTGCCGATCTCCTCTGGGCCCTCTCACTGGGAGGACAGCACTTTAGTTAGGTTACGCATTGGGCACTGTCTTTATAGCCATCGTCATTTGTTAGGTGATGATCCCCCACCGTTATGTGCTCACTGTCGTCAACTTTTGACAGTTCGAAATTTCCTGGCCTAGTGCCCTTTCTTTAACCGCTTGCGTCCTAGTACAAAAAAAAATGGTTCAAATGGCTCTGAGCACTATGGGACTTAACATCTTAGGTCATCAGTCCCCTAGAACTTAGAACTAGTTAAACCTAACTAACCTAAGGACATCACACACATCCATGCCCGAGGCAGGATTCGAACCTGCGACCGTAGCAGTCGCGCGGTTCCGGACTGCGCGCCTAGAACCGCGAGATCCTAGTACATGTTTGCCGTCTGAGTTATCGGCCGTTTTGGCAAACGCCGCGTTTGTTTCCGACTGCGTTTTACCTTTTATCTCTCGTTGCAATATGCTGAAGGATATTTAATCTTTAGTTCTGGACCTCCACTGTCTCTACAGCGTACTTTGTGGATTTTTCTCCAAGAGGAAATTCTTCGTCTGAGCTCTCTTTCCTTCCGTCGATTGGGCTTAATTTCCTTTTCGTATTATTGTTCTAAACTTATGACATGAGCGCTTATGACTTTAGTTGTTTTTATGCGCACTCAAAAACACAAAACAGATGTTACTTGAATATACACTGGAAAACATTTGTCTAGCAATCTCCTATAGACTTGGGCATATAAATGAAAAACCAAAATAAGTTATAATCGGGTTTCGATCCGGGACGCAAAATTAAAAAAACAAAAAAGCAAAAAAAAACGCATTTCTAATCACTGTGCCACCATTTGATCTGAGGCTAATCGCATAGTAAAAGGCAAATAAAGTACCCGAAAAATTCCTCGAAAACTTCGACCATAGCTTTTTAAGAAAAGGTCGAGTATGTACAAATAACCTGGGGAACGTTTTGGCATATTTCGCTCTATCTTCCACTAGGCGAAGTTTGTGGAAAATCAGGTTATGGCACTTGCTGTGCTCCCCTAATCAGTGAAAGAATTGAGACAGACCAGGAAGTAATAGCAAGAATTCAACCAGGAATAACATTAAGGTTTGGACTCGGGCAGCTTCTGAAGTCCCGGCTTCTGTCGAGGACTATGAAAATTAAGATCTTCAGGAATGAGGATCTACAGGAATTAGGATCTACAGGATTGTAATGCAACCCCTGGTCCTATATGGAGCAGAGAAGTGGACCCTGACCCAAAAGACAGAAAGAAAATTCCTGACGTTTCAGTATGAGATTCTGAGATTGGTCCAGTGAAGAATGGAGACGACTGAAGGTCGAGGAACAACCTCTAACTGCAGAAATTGTACACGTTGCAGGACGTTGAGGTGGTGAGTAAAGAGAGGAAACTGAAGCGTTGTAATGCGTCGCGAAGGACGGACCACCAGGCAGGTGGTCGAAGATGTCATAGGAAACAAACCGAGGGGAAGACCACGGTTGACAAGGGGACCGCGCCTACTCGTCATCAGAGATTTCGTCGAAGTATATAATATTAACACGTTTATGGCATATACTTCTGGCTTGGCCACAACTGAAAGTGACAGCAGTGGGTACTCCTGATGGCCAAGCGTTTAGCAAACGACAGCGTTTTTGGTGAGGATCGGGCGAGACATTAGTTACGTAGGTTTATCGTAGTTTTCATACAGAACGGTAATCGTACGGTGAAGGGATCGTGTCCTTCTCCGAAAAACTCCCTTTTTGCTTTCAGTTTTTACGTTTCTTAAACTGCAGATAAACCAAAATAATGTTCAGTATATCATATTTAATAACATTTTCGTAAAAGGCATGAAAAATAAAATTTGGGATTGAAAATAAATTTCTGCGAAAGTATTGTAAGGCGTACAGTGGAACTTTGTACATAAATATAGATAGCTTTATTAGTTTGCAGTTGATTTACACGTGCTGGAGTAATGATATTCGTTGTAAACACAGGAGAGGCAATAATTTTTCGGCATAATGTGCACGTTATAGACGCCGCATTATCATAATTATATGGTTGTTTTGAAGTTTCTGTAGAGAAACAAACCTGCTTTAGGTTGATAAAACATTCTCTCCCACCGCACAGACTGACAGCCAGCCAAACATTGTCGAGGATAGCAGACGATTTTCAATGGAATGTGTTTTTGACGGTTGCCTCGGGAAGTGATTTCTTTTTTATGACGAAAAAAACAGACTTCGCTGGGTCTCAACTTGCGTAGTGCATTTGGAAGGAGTAACTTCAACACTGCACGATGGCAGTCGTTTCTCATCTTAGAAATTCTCATCGTATAATGGGGGATTTGTTTGCCCTCCTGACGATTCAATTCAAATAGTTATCCTGCACGTAGAGCTTCAACACGTAAGTCAAAAACTGTTGTCTAAGGCTGTTGTAAGTTTTCCAGATTTTTATGAAGTACTTACGGTATTCTTATGTTTTACCATGTACTCCTCCACTGTCATTAGATTCCTCGGTCCAAAAGAGCTAGTATTCTCTTGTAGGCATACGTAGATTGTTGGGAAAAATTTTCTAGAAAGGATTACAGCATATTGGGCTCTATACGAGTGGGTTATTTTGTTCATATCCTGTCGTTTCAGGAGAACTACTTTTGCCTCTCAGTGTTCCAGAGTTCGGTTATAGGTGGATTGGTACCGGTAATCTGGAAAGAGAAGTTACGAATGTTAATATTTCATTATACCTGACGTTTGAAAGAGTATTTCGACTGATACTGACGAATGAAAGTTCTCGACTAACTTGTCTGATCGATGCTGATAACAAAATGCTTTGCTAATTGAGGATAAGCATCTAGTCTGCACGGGTTTCCTCAATAGTGGCAGTCTCTCTTTTGGACAAAAATTGCGTAATTTTCCTCTAACGAATTGTAAGCTTTTGTGTGAACTCGCTCATCCATGATTCCGAACGTTCGCTTCGAATTCCGTATTAGAAAATGGTCTCATTTGAGCAAGTATCCATTGCTGCAAGTTTCTTGTTGTGACTTCAGTTAAAGCTCCGGGCTTCTAAAAAGCGATCATATGTCCAGGCATCAATTGCGTTATATTTATCGTTCCGAGATCCATCGTTTGTAAACTATTCGTCCCAAATTTTCAAATTTCGCATATGCTTCAAGCGAGATGTTCTTTTCATCTGGAAACTCTTCAAATTCCACTGTCGATGTGTGTTTGTAAGATTAACAACAATTACGTTATCGAGTGGAACGAAAATTGAATCTTCTTTCACGATTTTTTCATGTGATGCCTAGTCGTCGCTTGATGAATAGTACCATAGAGGTTGTGAGTATGATGGCTCATTACCACACCTAAACTGACTGCCACAGATCTCGTGTCTCAGGCGGCCTCAATGAAACGAGCCTGCCCAAGTTAGATGGCGAAATAAATATTGATAGGCGATCGAGATCACATGTTATTATTCCACTCAGTATCAGACCGTTGAAAGGCATGGACTATGACACTACTTGAAGGGAGCCCCTGATTTGAATCGATACCGGGGAACAGTTGGTAGGAATCGCAACACAAATAAAAGATTTAGGAACCAGCACGAAGAGATGTATTCTGAATTTAGTGTAGAACAACGTGCATTTAATCGCAGGCAGCCTCCACTGACGTAGTCGCATTCACAGTACGGCGTATAGAAATAACATTCACCTAGAACTGCACAAATTTAACTGGGGACCGTGCGAAGTTGGTTCCGGCAGCGCAGAGGGGGTTGCAGACTTCGGTGAACCTTACTGCATGGCTGGCGCTGCTGCTCTTCCATAGTATCACGAGATACTCGCGATCGCCAATCGATCGAGCGACGATCGAATCAGAGTATCGTTACTAGACTGCGCTCGAAGTAACGAGCCGTTAAACTTTACTGTAGCATGGCAGGAGGTTCTAGCGGGCGAGACGGCAGCTGCAGGACCTTCCAAGAAGATGTTGCCGAGTGGGAGCGGCGATTTGTTAACAGGCCGACACCTCACACTAGTGAGCCAGCGGCTGAAAAACATAGTTTTGGTGCCAGTTTGCTGGGTGGTCAAACGGCTAGCTGTCGCCTGCTGCGCCATAGAGTCGCCGCTTCCTTTTTGCTCCAGAGGTTTCCTAACTTGGCAAAGCTCTGGCCGTTGGGGGGGGGGGGGGGGCTTTTCCGTGTTCGTGCGCGTCTCAAGACCAAGAAGACGATTCGTTTAGACTTGAATCTTTTTAGTCGTCGCCGCCATATTGAACAGTTTATTAATTCTTCTCTAAATGACAACAGCAGAATTCTGTTTACTGCTTTCGGTACTTCTATTTGTAGAGAATTACTATTACAAGGTTTCTTTCGTTTCTGTAATTATTTAGGTGCTTTAATTCACTGCTGAATCTTTAGACACTTCGAAATAATTGATATTCAAATTATGCATAGAGTTTCTGTTTGTTCCTGATTAAAAGGTACCAAATCTGTCAACTGATTTCATATACATCAATAACTTCTCGACTCATCCTTAGTTTCCGATCTTGCATGGACGCCCATTCCCTCGTCAATGCATGTGGCGTTATAGGAAGGGTTCGTAACACGATGTGTTGTAATGGGATTAGATTCAGAAGAATACATAGATTGAACGACATCGAGCAGGGTGATTGGTGAGGCCGAAGACTGACTGTAGCTTGTGTGACCAGTCTGTTAATTAAGAAACTGTACTGTAGTATCTTACGAAAACGAAATTTAAGAGGTAACTTTATTGGCCTCATTTATGCTACATTCGTAGTCCAACACTCTGTAACAGATTTCAAAACATCTGAAAAAATACCTTGAAACGTCCCCTTTGAACAGTTATACAAGACTGTGCTTAAACTGACACACAATATTTTGTTAGCGCAACGCAATCTGACTTTCAAAATTCCCTACAAAAGAATGGCCCTGACTAACATTAAACTATACCTTTCACAAATCACTTACCTCACAAAAATCTTCGCTGCTCAAGCTACTGCAATACAGCGAGCGCCACTACTTCCAGCTAAATAAAAGATTCAAACTATGGAAGGCACTAACTACTGATAGGGATAGTTAGCAAATGAAAGATATTAATAGAGAACGAACAATGTATTTACCTTGATATCATCATATATAAATATAGCAGTTCATGACAAATTACAAAACTCCGCCATCTCTCTCCCCACATCCACCACTGCTGGCGGCTCACCTCCAACTGCGCAACGCTACGCGCTGTTCACAGCCAGCTGCCTCTGCCCAACACTACAATGGCGAGTATTACAACAATGCAAAGCAGCCACAGACTGCACACAGCACAGCCAGTGATTTTCATACAGAGAGCGCTACTTGGCGGCGGCGTTACCAATATAAGAACCTAAACAGCCTACTTACATAAAGAAAACATAAACAGCCTACTTACATAGCCCCCATGCTCCCCACAAAAATTTTTACAAATTGGATTGGGCAGTGGCCAATAATGATTTGATAAAATTTTTCATAATTACAATAACAAAGAAATCAAATGCACACACTTATTGATACAATGTTGGTCAAAAGCTAAAAATTTCTCACAGTCCATAAAGACAGTCCACATTGTTCATCACAGTAAAAATGCAGAGTTTTTCTCAAAGTCTGAGCAGTAAAAGAAAATGCACATAGAAGTAGTGGATTTCCATACAGTCTTGAAGAAGTAGTGTTGTCCTTCCAACGGAAAGACAGTGCTGACTCTTGACATGCAGACAGGTAATGGGCCACAACATAGCAAACCCACAGCAGAGTCATTCGACGTTTTGAAGAATATTGGTAGGTAGGTCATCACAGAACAGACCCACTGGAGTCCTGGTAGAGATTACGGTATTGGTGGGCCACCAGAGGTGCAGACCCACTGCAGTCCTTGTAGAAATAATGGCATGGTGGGTCATCATAGATGCAGACCCACTGTAGTCCTTGTAGAGATAATGGTACTGGTGAGTCATCAAAGATGCAGACCCACTGTAGTCCTTGGAGAGATAGCCAGCAGCCATCTGCTGTGACTGTGCAGGTGCACAATCACCATTGAAGAGTCTTGCGGATAATATAGCAAGTCCATAAACCACCACTTGTGCACTCACAAAGTTTTTGAAATTGTCCTTAGAACCCACAATGCTGTTATCCAGTCCCTTGCTGAATCATTAACACACGTGCAAACACTATCAGTCCCTACTTCTCACATATTGTCCATATACTATGACCAACAGAAACGTGTGCAGTGAAATGTAACTAACAAGTTAATAATAAGATGAACTGGTGTCAATTACAATTTTATAAATTTACAACATGAAAATACAATTACAAAGGTACAAAATACATCATTAAAGAACATAATAATACAGATAACATTTGTAGTACAGGCTTTACAAAAGAATAGAAATAGACATATACATCAGTGTTACAGGAATTATGACATAAGTAAATACATAAAAGATCAGAATAACTTTTGAAACATCAACTTTACACATGAGCATTAAAACAAAACAGAATTAATGTCTAACATCTTTACAAAGTAAATAACATATTATTAACGCAAATTATATTTGAGGATAACAGTATTCCTCATCATAGTTCATGTAGCTGAGTATGAGAAAAATTCTACAACAAAAGTCTGATGAGTTAAACATATAAAGACAGGAAGAACATATATACACAAGGGTACCCAAACACATAGTGGGATAACACAAAAGGAAAGGACAGGGTTTGTTTCATTGCAGTATTTTGCAAACAAAACTTTCTTTGCTTCTTGGAGATCTCCCTTCATTCATCATTATTCCCAAAAGTCCTATCTAAGCCTGCCTTCTGTATTTCGTTCACATCCTCTGTCAAAAATAGTTTTTCTCTCTGCTTTCTGTATTCTGTTCACATCCTCTGTCAATAATAGTTTTTCTCCACTGTACAGTATCCTTTTTATTTTGCCAGACCATTTTCTGATAGCTTCTCAATGCATTTCTTATAAATTTATAATAGTTAGTTTCTTATATAGTCTCCTCTTAAGCTAACTTAAATCTACTGAGCTCAGATACTAAACTAAGGGACGAGGCAATGCAGCAGCACATAACAAATTAACACAAACAGCAATGCAAAAAAAATGGAAAATTGCAAAGCAAGCTACAGTAAATATAAATTACCAAGCAATGCAACATTACAACTAATATGAGCCAATGTACAGTAACAAGAAAAATAAGGCAGTAGTAAAACTAGCTTAACAGAGTAACACAATTTAAAATTCAGTAGCACTATGCCTGGCAAACAGCAGCAGCAAATATAAAAAATATAAAACTTTTATCTATACATGACAAAGCTCAAGCAGAAAAGATATTACAGTAAAACAACAATGCAGATAAGGGAAATATATAATCACATCTTAATGTCTATGTAATTAAAGTGGTGCACCACAACAACTGATTGTAAAAGGAAATATTACCATGTACTTGAAAAGAAAATTATGTGTTACTGTTACTATTTCCTTCTTATTGTTCTTTCCTTTCCAAGTGCTCCTTTTTTAAAGAATGTGGATCATAAAATAATTATTTAATAGATCTGTTGACAGAAAGTGTTCACATTAGCAAATGCATTTTATTTTATAAAAGCAATGCTGCAACACAGCTGGAAACCAGATATCAAGTGAAATAAGCAACTACGAAAAGCAAAGCATAAAAATATCATTCAATAGTCATGTGGCATTTCGTAAGTCAGTAGCTCTCAACTCTCATAGAAAGACACTTGTCATAATCAGGTGTGCAGATGTACAAATATTTCCCATCAATTCATAAGCATTGCAGTAATTAGCACAAAGTACGAGTAATCATATGTTTTCAGGTAATGAGCATGTAATATTTGCGATGCTTTCTACAAAGGAATGTCAATAGCAAGGTTAATGGAAGTAATGAGGGTGTCGATTTGCAATATTTTCTCTAAAGGAATGCCAATGGCGAGGATAAAGGCCTGCCTTTTTTCTTTTTTTTTTCTACCTGTGCTTCCGGAAAGGCACACCCTAATGGCTTGTTCTCCAGGTGTTTGACACAGCTGCGTGCCCACGACGCATTACGTGCAGGTGGTCACTTAACTTTCTTACGGAAATATTTACGACACCAGTTTCCGCTACAGTGACAGTCTCACATAAAAAAAATTTCACAGGTCAAGAATTAGCGTTGCAAATCTGTAGAAAGAAAATCCTATGAATATAACGTTGTCCAAAAAATTTTCGCTGGCATTGTGATACATTCACGCATTTACACACATTTCATAACTCTTAAAGTACGATTCTTGGTTTCCAACATCCTTTTTCACAAGTCAAGAGTCCCTACCCACTATTCATTACTCCTTACCTTATTCGTCGACACTTCTTCAATATTGCATCATAACAGATAAGTATCATAATCAAATAACTCATATAGCATCAGCCTATTAATCATAAACATACCTCAGCAGCATAATACACATCGTCGTCGTAAAAATAACATCATAACACCTCAGTCAAATCTCAAAATCGTCGTAGCTTCCTCCAATAATTAAAAAAATTCTCTGCTCATGTCAAAAGTGTCATCTGCCTCAAACGTACCTTAAAAATCATGAATCCATACCAAATACATCACTCAAAGCTCTCATAGTATCACAATGGTTCCAAAAAAAATATGAACAGTTCACACAGTACAGACAAAATACAGTTTCGTAAGTGTGAAGAAATCCAACTCTGTAATTGCGTAAACATATGTCACTGATGTAATAAAAAAGTTTATCTCTCAGTTACATGATCAGATAGCTGTGTAATTTGTGTGTTAGAGAAATATGGTACCGATGTGTAAAGTTGTATAAGCAAATACCATATTAGCTAGGGTTCCTTGTGGTTGCCACCCACATGATACACAAAGTAAGCGTGTACCCCCCTGAGGATCTGAGGCGAGCTGTTGCCGACCAATCGATCGATAACGCTTCCCTGTTCACTACCGGTTTCACTGTCTACACCATTGTTTGCCGCCCGCTCCATTTCCCTATGCGCAATTACCAAATTACTACTTTGAACATTAGTTAATTCATTATCCAGTGGTGCTGGCAAGCTACGCTCGTCGTCACTATCAGTTCTCAATTTACTTTGGAGCCTAGTGTTGCGTTTTTCACACGCCATAATTGTCACAATATTTCACACGATAACACAGAAAAGCACAATTTGAAGTGCAAAAATAGTAGAACACATTAACATAGCACTGAAAATAATATCTAGTTAATTGCAAGCGTAGCTGCGAAATACTTGGTGCAAATCTATATGCATGCCACAACTGTTTTACTGTACAACAATGAAAGGCTACAACTACAAAGGGGATTCTCTCTACAATTACGCGCTAGCAATAAACAAAAGCTACACTAAATACACAAACTACAAGAAAAAATCAGAAGATTCCAGTGAGGTATCCTAGGCTAAGAGTCGACATATGAAACGTCCCCTTTGAACAATTCTACACGAGACTGTGCTTAACCCGACACACAATATTTTGTTAGCGCAACGCAATCTGACTTTCAAAATTCCCTACAAAAGAATGGCCCTGACTAACATTAAACTATACCTTTCACAAATCACTTACCTCACAAAAATCTTCGCTGCTCAAGCTACTGCAATACAGCGAGCGCCACTACTGCCAGCTAAATAAAAGATTCAAACTATGGAAGGCACTAACTACTGATAGGGATAGTTAGCAAATGAAAGATATTAATAGAGAACGAACAATGTATTTACCTTGATATCATCATATATAAATATAGCAGTTCATGACAAATTACAAAACTCCGCCATCTCTCTCCCCACATCCACCACTGCTGGCGGCTCACCTCCAACTGCGCAACGCTACGCGCTGTTCACAGCCAGCTGCCTCTGCCCAACACTACAATGGCGAGTATTACAACAATGCAAAGCAGCCACAGACTGCACACAGCACAGCCAGTGATTTTCATACAGAGAGCGCTACTTGGCGGCGGCGTTACCAGTATAAGAACCTAAACAGCCTACTTACATAAAGAAAACATAAACAGCTTACTTACAACCTGATTTATTTGTAGTCCCACACTCTGTAACAGATTTCAAAACATCTGAAAAAATACCTGATTTGCATCTTTAACCTGTGGATCAGGTTTGGTTGGTATCAAAAATTTTTCTATGACTCAATTAGTTCAACTGGCTGCTTTCCTGCATGCCTGCTGTAGTAATTTGTTCCTTTGTTCAATGTGTTTGTTTCATTGCAACACAGACATTCAATCTGCACTTTTCATACGGCGAATCACGAAATTTTTTGAACATTGGTATACTTGGCGATGTTATCATGTTCTACGCTGTGGAAAAGAAGCGTATCTTAAGGTGGCTTTACTATCTTGTAGGAGAATATAGCGAGTTCTTCTTGCAGTGGGTGAACAGACAAGGTAATAGCTCAAATAAAGAAAGTTACAGGTCTTCTGCAAGTAACATGTTACACGTGTAACTAAGCTATTGTATTTAAATCTGCTTTTCGTTTGCTCACTCCTTAAAAACATTGTATATGTATCAGGAGAATAATGAATGAGATATTCACAGATACTGTTAGGATAATTTCACTGCTGTTAACAGGATATCTTAAGTCTCATTCTCAAGTATTTTGTCCGCGTTTTTTTTCTGATAATCAGCCACTAGACAACAAAGTGGTAAAACGCAGCCCACTGTATTTTATTGCATTTGCGGACGTTAATACAATTCCATGTATTGAAATCAAATACACCCCCATGCTTTCATACATTGCGTGTGTCAAACCCTCAAATGAAGAGAAGTTAACATAATTCCAGCCGTGCATCCTCACAAACATCGTTAGGATGACCAAAACACTGTATATGTGTCAGACATCTTACATCCACTGTTTGGTAAAGGACTATATCTCTTCACGTAGTCCTTTTACACTTAGTAAGTGATCTGGCAGCTTCCAGTACGTCTTCATCATTCCTTCCGTCTTAGAACCCAGATAGGAATTCTCTTGGATCATCTTAAATAATTCGGCTGGTTACGTAACACCTCTACCTCTATTTTATTTCCATTACAGTCGTAGCTATGTGTTCGATTCCGGTCTATTCAACCAACTATTTGCATGTCTTCCTGTTTCTCCTTAGTAGTTCCCAACACGCATGTTCCTGTTAAATGGTCGCCAACTTTCAGGTTTTTCATGGTTTTAGTATTAGAAGTCCCTGCATACTGTGATAATTGAAAACTAGCAATACACAGCAGTTAGGATGAAATAATATGAATCCTTTCTTTCCCCTAAGTTGTAATACTGCGGAAGTGGCAGGAATGGTCTAGGGCAACGTTTCTCAATCACCAGATCCTACCACATTGCTGTTTCTCGAATACATGTCAGGAGTGTCGCGAGATTTTTAGTGTCTTCTAATCTTCCGATAATATAACTAGAACGTACAAAAATTATGGCCAAATCGTTTCTTGGAGTACCCAAATTTGCAAGAAATCGCGCATCATTATAGCTGATTACAGGCATAATAATAAAATATGTATTATATATATGTCATGTGTTTGCTTTTTTGCGTCTAGGAATAAAATCACATGCAGGGGTGTCGCAAAAGTTTGAAACGTCCTTTCGTATGGCCCAAAGGAAAAATGGTTTAGAAATGTGGGTCTAGTGGGTACAGCACTAGACTCTGCCTCTGGAAGTCTCGGATTCAGTCCTATGCATAGCTCTTGCTGGATGCTGGAAAAGTTTCGCTGTCACAGTATACGTAAATACAGCTCGTGTAAGTGTGTGATGTACCAATTGGGCATCGAAATGGAAGCAGACAGATGGACACTAAACGAAGAAAGCCGCCTACACTGTCACAATCCAGCACCCAGCATCATGCTAGAAATAGTGATATAACTTCCAGTTTTATGTATTTATATTCAATAGAAAGTCACGAGTTCTAAAATACCTGTAATGGTTGAGCTTCATATGAACAGCTGTTCTTTAGAGGAGTTTCTGAAATATGTTGAGGTGTTCGTGAAAAGCGGATGTAGATATGCGAGACTGGGCCATCCCAGTCGCAACTGAGACGAACATTGCTGGTTTCAATTCTTCTTCCACTTGGTTGAGCAGATTGAAGAAATCATACAGTATCGGAGATTACAAAACAACAAAGTTAACTGCAAGCAAACGTGTAGAGGAGATGCCGTTAATTCGCAGTTGACGTGAAGGCTTAGTTTGCTGTTATCCCCACCACATATGCTGTGTCTAACTCATATCAGTAAGGTTTTCGTGCAAGAGCTGCGAGCAAACCGCACTTATTATTTCGAGACGAAAAAGACAAAAGTTGGTTGAGCATTCGATTAAAGCTATCATACATTCGTATAAAACAATGAAAATTACAAATACGACTGGATTACTGTTTCCATAGCTTTATATCTGTCTTCCGGGACCTCAAGACGTATTGGGACCAAAAATAAAATGGACTGTGTACAGGTAAAAATCTTATAATCGTCCTATCAAAAGTAACATTTTATTCGAAACAGTTCCTAAGTAGTGGGAGTATTTAACTCATTGCTTTTATTGGACTCTTGGCCTGTACATAACGATACCTCTGTCTTTAAGGAGGACGATGGAAAGATCCACCTGGAACAACCAATGTTACTCTCGATAAACAAGTTTTTAGATTGTGGAAAGTGTTTTTAAGAAAATTGTCGGATGACATAAGTTCCGATTGCTCCGAGTCATTTCAGGTTTGTGTGGAAAACAGTATCCTTAAATTTCAGTCATTTGCGCATTATCGATTTGCATCGGCACGATTTACAAATTGCTTTACGTATGCTCGATATGCAGAGCAACGGCAAGACAGTTTCTTGATCCACCGAAATTCTGTTCAGATAAAACTACTAATACCTGTGACTTCCATGAAAGTATTAATTTTCGGTTCGTCAGGTGTGCCTAGTGTAAGGAAATGGAATACGTTCGTATCGACAGCTAAACTTTTACACATGTAATTGTGACGTGACTACCAGAGGAAAATAAATTAAAGCAGTACTTCATTTTACATTATAGATGAATTCCATGAATCATGAAGTATTTCTTACACATGCCATTTTGTAACAATTCCTGTAGCACAGTTCTTATACTTTTTGAATAATACGTACGTTAGTCACAATGAAATAGTTTCTTGTTGATTACGCATAGTCGTCACAATAAAGCGGAGTGTCATTTGAATGACAAAAACAATCATTTTCCTTACACCAGACTCACCTGCCGAAAGAAAAATTAATACTTTCAGGGACGTCACAGTTATTAGTAGTTTTAACTGAACACA
Source organism: Schistocerca americana (assembly GCF_021461395.2). Lineage (NCBI taxonomy): Eukaryota > Metazoa > Arthropoda > Insecta > Orthoptera > Acrididae > Schistocerca > Schistocerca americana. The sequence goes on from NC_060122.1 coordinate 156,274,454, forward strand.
ATATCGGTGGAGTAAGAAATGGCCCTGGCTGTTGCTCTGCATATTGTGCTGCATATCGAGCATACATAAAGCAATTTGTAAATCTTGCTGATGCAAGTAGATAAGGCGCAAATGACTGAAATTTAAGAATACCGTTTTCCTGATAAACGTAAAATGACTAGGAGTACTCAGAAATTATATCGTCTGACAATTTTCTCGACAATACTCATTAAAACCAATTATTAAAAACAATGATACGTAACATTTTTTGTATACCTTAGGTGCTTCAAATTCGCCAATAGTTTATAGCTAAATCTGCCGCTAGATGTTCGATTTTCCATCTCTAGCTTTAAAATAAAAATATCTTTAACTGCAATGTCAGCTTAGAATGTAACTGATCTCATATATCGCATATAAAAGTAAACAAGAACCACAACTCCAGGTAGCATATGACCGCAGGATTTAGTCTTGTGCATCATTGCTTGTCACGGCCAAATACCAAAATGTAACACATATTTACTCGAGACTTTAAATAGGTATTGCTCGCTATCTTTCTAGTGTTAAAAACAATTTAATACACAGGGTGGTAAAGAAAATTCTGAAAAGTTTCTAAGAATGTCAGAGGATTGGTTGTACTGAGAAATAAATTTTCAACAAAAAATTCCATACGCTTCTCCGTTTCCGAGTTAAGAGCACAACCTAGCCTTATAACACCCCTACAAGCTTCTCAGATTGTTTCTGACCACACTTTATAAGCCAAATTTCATATTCAGCAATATATGACCTATAATCTACATCTACATTCACAGCCATACTATGTAAGCCACCTGACGGTGTGTAGGGGAGGGAACCTTGAGTACCTATATCGGTTCTCCCTTCTCCTCCAGTCTCGTATTGTTCGTGGAAAGAAAGATTGTCGGTATGCCTCTGTGTAGGCTCGAATCTCTCTGATTTTATCCTCATCGTCTCTTCGCGAGATGTACGTAATGTAATGTACCAAGTGTGAACTGTCCAGCAACTATATTCTTAATAGATTTTTCAAATTCATTTCAATATAAAGTTTTGAAAATATGTGCAGTAGCTGACTTAATTTCGGTGTATACAATGACTATAAGCAATAATGAAAAGAGTCATTTCGCTATCATGTTACGATCTGATACTACAAGGCGAGAAAGAATGCTTCTTTAATCGATTAGTTTCCTCAAAATTGAATGGAAAGGACTACATAGTGGAAAACATCTTTTATGCAAAAAAATAGCAGTTTTACTGAGAAACTAAATACAGAGATAGATGAAGCTTTGCTTCATTTACATAAAACATTGATGAAATTGACTAAAGTTAAAACACTTTATCATCCAAAGAAGACATGGGGCCACGTTACTTCTATTCGCACATGTACGCCACTGCCACCAAACACCACATATGCAGCTTGAAAATTTGTCATTGTTGTAAACTGTATTTGCAACAAAACATCCGATTTGTGCAAATGTGATAATATTGTTAACTGTGGCTGTGAAACATCAAAGAAAATACCTTTCATTAAATTGAAGTTAATTTACACTCTACGAGTTAACAAAATTCGAAAAATTCGAAGAGTAGACATGCCAGAAACAAAAGAAAAGAGGAAAGTAGCATTTGACAGGGGCGTACATGGTATCTCGAAACTGTTGCGTTCACATTGTAGCGTTCATGTTGTTCAAAATGAAAACCAATACTTCTAAGCAACAACGAAGATGTTATAACTTAAAAAAGCCGAATAAACCAGTGGAAGAACCGTAAGTTTTCAGTAATTTTATCCTTTGACTGTGCTCTACCTTTAAATTAAGTAAAATTTGTTCATGGCTGCTTCAATTTTGACTGCAATGATCTGACGAATTCAAATAATACTTGATCATTATTTTCTGTGGTTCTAATACACAACAATTTGAGCTGTTGCGTTTGGGAAGTGGCAAGTTGAAAAGTATTAAAAATTATCGTTGTAAGTTAGTACGGTATTTTACCACCTCACTTGATTTGATTGATATGGCACATGCCATACTTTGGACACAATTAGCTTATTTCGCATAATGAGGAGTGTAATAAGCAGTGGGCGCATAAGTGGCTTCCCTGTACACAATATTAACAGTCCCTTCTTCATTTGCATGCAGATATATTCGAACATTTATATAGCAATAAGGAACTGAAGTGAAAGGGGCCAGTCGGTCAGGAAAGCATTAGCGAGGCACAACAAACCGACCCTAACCGCAGGAAATCAATTTAAGACGATAACGGTGTGGACTCCGCACATCTCTAAGGCAGCTGGAAAAAATACCTTTGCGTTGCTATTTTAGTAAACACTTGGATCATGTGATCATGTCATGTACAGCACGTGGCCTCCACATGTGCAGACACCTGCCCTGTCGAAACTCAGACGCTGATTGAACGAAAGGAAGACAAAGCGGGTGCAGGCGACGTTATTACGATGCAGAAGTTTACTAGGAAAATTCTGATTGCTCAAACAAGCAAGTAAGGAATATACTGACAGTCCCCATTGGCCGATACCAGCGTTGGTGCGAGGTATGGCTGCAGTACAGTGGGGGAAGTTCACGACAATACAGTCGGTAGTGGATGAATGATTGGGGCTCTCTTTGAGGCGTCGAGTGTTTCACGGGGCGCTTACGACACTGTGGTGATCCAAAGAGAAGTTTTTCTATGAATATTTAAGGTTCATTGGGCTCTTTTACAGCAATATTTGTGCCGAAGCCCTTGTAGATCTTCAACGGGACGAGTCGTTCTTGTTAACGTACTTGAGAGAACTTTGAGGGCAGTATTTCGTCCAGCCTTAGCGATTGTACGGTGCCAATTTGTCTTAGCCCAGGGGCAGATACAGGCTTCCCCTTCACGGAGGGACAGGGAAGTTTTCCACCAGCTAAATTCAGTCTAAAGGCAAGCATAGTGTTATTAGGTTGGTTGGTTATTTGGCTTAGAGACAAAGGGCCCAAAATACAGGGTCACCAGTCACTTTTTCCACATTTAAGCACGGTACTTAGTAAAACCGGTCCCCAAAAGAGTCTGGGAGGTAAAAATGCGGAAAACGGACAGGGAAACACACTGGAAGGGAAACCGAAAGAGGCAAGACAAAAGGAGTAAACATGCACAAAAAGGGAAAAAAGTGGTAAAAGGTATAAAAAGAATAGAGCAGATGGCTGGGGCTGGCCGATCACAATAATAAAAAAAAGTATGAGATAGCCACTGTGCAACACACTAAAATCTCCAGCCTAAAACTCAAGGCTAGAGGATCACGGATAGTGGAAAGACAATCAGTGAGGAGAACAAACAGCAAATAAAGAGCGAGGTAGGGTTAAAATGGGGGGAGGGTGGATAAAAAATGGTTCAAATGGCTCTGAGCACTATGGGACTCAACATCTTAGGTCATAAGTCCCCTAGAACTTAGAACTACTTAAACCTAACTAACCTAAGGACATGACACACACCCATGCCCAAGGCAGGATTCGAACCTGCGACCGTAGCAGTCCCGCGGTTCCAGACTGCAGCGCCAGAACCGCACGGCCACCGCGGCCGGCGAGGGTGGATAACTGGGAGAGAAGGCATGACACCCATCCTTAGATTGCGTGATGAAAACCCGCCTTACGAATAAAACGTAGAACTAAATCAGCTGTTGAGGCACTGTCTCCCAACACTATAAGCAGAATGCTGGGAAGGTTAAATGTCCGCCACACATTTGGTGTCTCCTTGATAACACATAGTTTATTTGGTGTACTGAGAGTGCACCATTCAGTATCCCAAATCCCATAAAACTTTGCCATCTAAGGCCGATCTGAGATCAGTCTCCGGCGATCTCCAGAGTTGGTTTACCGGTAGCCACTGTGTGAATTATCTAAGTGCGCTGGTTCCCAATATGTCCTGGGGTGCAAATAAAGGACACTGAACATCCACTGTTTCGTCTCCTGCACAGTCATTACCAAAGGATGGCGAGGGAAGCTTTGGTCTAGAGCTTGTAGGTTGCTTAATGAGTCACTATAGATGACGAAGGACTCACCTACACAGGAGAGCCGGCCGCTGTGGCCAAGCGGTTCTAGGCGCTTCTGCCCAGAACAGCGTTGCTGCTACGGTTGCAGGTTCTAATCCTGCCTCGGGCATGGATGCGTGTGAAGTCCTTAGATTAGTTAAGTTTAAGTAGTTCGAAGTCTAGTGGACCGATAACCTCAGATATTAAGTGCCATAGTGCTTAGAGCCATTTGAACCACTTTGTACAGTAGTGGATACGCTCAAGAGCGCGAGAGATGGGTATCAACTCTGCAGTGAAAACACTGCAGCCATCCAACAAGGAGCACCGTTCCATATGGCCGGTGTGAGCATAAGAGAAGCCAACGTGACCATCGACCGCCAAGCCATCTGTGTAGACTGTCTCTGAGCTTTGGAACTCGCCAAGGATAGAGAAAAAGTTTCAGCGGAGGGCCTCATGTGGAACTGAGCCTTTTGGGCCTTGTAATAGGGTCTAGATAAAGCTGTGGCATGGACCATAGAGGCATATGTGAACAGACCCAAAAGCATGATGGTGGAGGGAGAGCGGCTAGTGCAGTGAGATGGGCTGGACACAGACTACAATCAGAATCTGGGCCACTGTTGTGGGAGATGGATCGCTATGTTAGGCAAAAGAGTAGGTAGTTTGGATGGTGAGGCGAAGTATGAATGTTGGAGGTATAATTCGCAAGCAGTTGCTGTCACCTAATCTGCAATGGAGGAACATTAGCATCTACGAGGAGGCTGTTCACTGGGCTGGTTCAGAAAGTTCCTGTCGCAAGCCGAACTCCACATTGGCGTAAAGGGTCCAGCATCCACAAATCTGGGGGCAATGATGAACCATAAACCAAGCTCCCACAGTTAAAACAGGACAGCACAATGGCGTTTTACAGTTGCTGCAGCTTTGGGTGATCAGCACTCCAGTTGATGTAACTTAGGCATTGTATAATATACTTTCCCTTAAAGTGATGGGGAAAAGTTAAGGGGACGTCGAAGGCAAGTCCCAAAAACCGGTAAGTCTTCACTACATTAAGTAGTTGGTTAACGAGATAATGTTCCAGATGGGAGTGAAAAGCACGGCGACGACAGAATGGATGACGCAAGTCTTGGTGAATGAAGACTGAAAGCCTGAGTGAGGGCCCATGATTGTGCCTTTCATATGGTTACCTGCAGTCAACGTTCAGCCACACTATAGAAGAGGAGCAGAAGGAAATACAAAAATCCAAAAATCGTCAGTATGTAGCAGGGGAGGTACTGAGGTCCCCACTGCTGGTGCGAGACCATTAATGGCAATTAAAAAGAGTGCAACGCTCAAGATAGAGCCCAGACGGACCCCATTCTTAAGGATATGGGACGAACTGTGGGAAGCTCTGACTCGAACTCTGAAAGTGCAGTACGATATAAATTTCCATATAAAAATCGGGAGAGTAGCGTGCAGAGAAGCGAGGATGTGATGTTGTCAAGTGACATCTTAGGCTTTGTCAGGTAAAATATGACGGAAATAAGATGCTGTCGTCAGGAAAAAGCCGATCGGGTGGGAGACTGCAGGTAAACCAAGTTGTCAGTCGTGGAGCGCCCCTGGCGAGAACCGCCCTGGAATGGAGTTAGAAGACCAAGGAGCCAACAAAACTGCTGGCTCACCATCTGTTCGAGTAGCTCGCACAGAACTTTAGTGAGGCTGATAGGACAATAGCTATCCAAATCTAGCAGGTTCTGTCCAGGCTTTAACGATGATACTTTCCCACCACTGCGACTGGAAGTCGTCATCACTCCAAACGCAGTCGAATATGACAAGGAAGTGGCGCTGGTATTCCGCTGACAGACGTTTAATCATCTGGGAATGGTTGAAGTCTGGTGCAGGTATTGTGTCAGGACAATCGGCAAGAGCACTGAGAAATTCCCACTCAGGAAAGGGAGGCATGGAACAGAAGATAGGTATTGTCGTTCCCACCACTGTTTTAGGAGACGAAAGGTGGAACACCAATTCTTAGATGCAGAGATGCGAGTATAAAGCTCAGCAAGATGCTCTGCTATTACCTCTGGATCAGCAATATAGCTCCATGTGTGGAAATTCCAGGGACATTGGCAGGGGTGTGGTAGCCATAAAGGCACCTGAGCTTAGTCCAAATATGGGAAGGAGAGGTTTATGATTCAATGGTGGAGATATATCGATCCCAACACCCCTGCTTCCATTGTTTGATGAGTTGACCGACCCAGGCATGGAGCTGTTTGAAGGCAATGAGTTGATCCAGGGATTGGTGGTGCTTATAACGTTGGAGGGACTACCTACATTCTCTAATGGTTGCAGCGATTTCTGGCGACCACCAAGAGCTGACTTCTGCTGGGACAACCTGAGGAACAAAGGACTGTCGATTCAGCTACAGCAACAACGCCAGTAGTGATGGTCCGGATCAACTCATCGATGTTACTATGCAATGGAGATTTTTAATGGTGGTAGCGGACCTGAAGGCATCCCAGTCAGCCTTGATAAAAGCCCATCTGGGCTAGTGTCCAGATGAGTGATGTTGGGGGGAGGAATAGGAAGAGCAGAAAGTGGTCACTACCACACAAGTTGTTGTGAGTTCTCCAGTGGATATGCAGGAGAAGGCCAGGACTGCAAACCAAGAGATCAGTAGCTGAGTATCTGCCATGTGCCACACTGAAATCGGTGTTGGCACCTGTATTTAAAAGGCAAAGGTTGACTTCAGTTAGTAGACCTTCGACATCTTTACCACAGCTAGTAATCTTGGTTTCACACCACAAAGGGTTATGGGCATTAAAATCACCCAACAGTACAAAATCTGGGGGGGGGGGGGGGGGAGTTGGGAAATTAGTGCAGCCAATACGTTGTGCGGCACTTCACAATCTGGAGGAAGGAGGATGTTACAGATGGTAACATCCTGTGTTATCCTCACCCTGATAGCCACAGCTTGTAAAAGTGTTTGAAGGGGCACAGCTTCACTACAGTAGGGACATAGATACAGACTCCAACTGAGAGTCGGTCACAGTAAGTACAGTTTTTGTAGTACCCCAATACACATGATGGGTAGGGGTCTGCACTGCAGGAAATCAGGTTTCCTGAAGGGCAACGCAAAAAGAAGATGTAGTACTTGCCATAACTCAGCGAGATAGGAGAAAATACCGCCGCAATTCTTCTGGAGGATGAACTGGTATGGCCATTGCAAGGAGTACTGATGTCCCAAGAAGATGGTCCTCTACTCCTTGGCATACCTGGGGAGTTTGCAGCTCAGGCATCAGCAGTGTGATCTCTGTGTTGTCAGGAAGCTACAACCAAGAGGATACCTGGTGGCCCCACCACAACTGACTGGCTACCGTACTGGATCTTGGGTGCAGAAAAATTCAGTATTGTAATGGGACAAAGTCCGCATCTCGTGGTCTGGCGGCAGCGTTCTCGCTTCCCGAGCACGGGGTCCCGGGTTCGATTCCCGGCGGGGTGAGGGATTTTTCCTGCCTCGAGATGACTGCGTGTTGTTGTGTCGTCTTCATCATCATCATCATTCCTCATCATTACGGTCGGAGGAAGGAAATGGCAAATCACCTCCACTAGGACCTTGCCTAGTACGTCGACGCGGATCTTCCTTATCGCTCCCCTACGCTCTGTCCAAGTGTATGGGACTTCATCATCATCATCATCAATGGGACAAAAGAGGACAGCAAAGAATGGAAGAAGATGAAGTACCCCAGACAGTGTCCCTGCTCAAATAGCTGAATTGTGGGAGGAGTTGCAGATCCAAGACAGTAAGAGGCACGGAAGATCTAACCACACTATAGATTCTTGGTGCACCACGTAACATGTCCTTCTCCAGATGGCCCGCACTCCTGTAGAATTTTGGAATTGTGAGGTCAAACTCTTAAAGGGCATCAGAACGTTTTAGGCCGAAAAGTGCGAGACTTGCTTTAGTCGCCTCTTATGACAACAAGAATACAACAGACCCACTCTAACAGTGTTATTAGGTTGACAGGTACAGCACACACTGTACGCTGCAGCTGACCACTGCCGCCACTGTTGCTGCACCCTTCGAAAGGTAAATGTTGAAATCATTAGCATGCTTTCACTTCAGAACTGCGTAAGATTGGAGTGCTAGTTAGAATTCCCTTTTGTTCGTGATAGTCAATTCGTCCTGAGGTGTAAATTTGAATAAGGCATAGAGGTCATAGGAAACACTGTTCAGCTACATTAGCTTGGGTTATGTTGTCAGATTGAATATTTCCTACGGTAATTTTAGTTGAGATTTCTACTTTAACTTCTGTCATATTTTTTTGTATCAAGTTTTGTTAAATTTCATGAATATACTTTTCTTGCCTTTCCTTGACATATTTTAGTTACACTGACAACAGCTGTTCTCCTAATTTCTAACACTGGGTGTGTCTGGGATCTCCATTCTGGGTAGGGGCTGTGTTCAAAGGCTTAATATTTTGTCATTTTCAGAGCATACCTTGTTCAGTAAGTGGTGGGGTAGATCACATACTGACCAGAGCACTCAGCAGATCTGATAATGGTGACCGCACCAGGATGCTTAAATGGTTGTTGTTCTGGTCATGAACAGAATAGGGGCAATATTTTGCTCGAAATAAGACTTGGAAACTTGCCAACATATTTAATTATTATTTACTAGGAACATTATAACCATCTGCAATGATTCTCATTTGATTGATGTTCTGTCAGTTATTAGCACTCGTAGGGTGCATTATCCAGTTAGAAAAAAGTTTTTACTCCAGAGTGATGCTGGACCAGAGAGTGGAATTTAAAAGTAGATGGTGGTTGACACAACTGCCTAAACAATTTATGTTTTTGATTTTATATGTAGATACATTGTTTAAATGTTAAAGTCAGCAGTTAGTGAAATTTCTCTGTCTTCCATTACTGGCACACAGGTGACTGTCTCGTCGTTGTTGGGTTGCATTGCATTCTATTCCAACAAACTGAGTTTGAAAATACAACTTTGCACTGAAATTTCGATTTAAAATTGGGGGCTATTTATGTTGAGTTGAATGAAGTCAAGCGCACAAACGTCGTAAAGCTCAGAGATCGTTCGAAAGATCCGAAATGGTGGAGAGAGAGAGACCAGGGTAAAGACCGGTTGTTGACGACCTGGATAGGATCGAGCTTGACACGCAGGAAGATGAACTGCATTAACAGTACGATTTAGAGCAAGGAATGTCGCATGATGGAAAATGCATGGTTACACAACAATTGCACCTGGTGACTGATGGTGAACATGGGGACGAGGGTTTGAGTGAGACAGACGTGGATTCAGATGAGGTTCAGTTACAGTGTGTAGAATCGAAAGTAATCATACTGTACCAACTAGCACAATATAGGATCGAAAGAATGAGTTTTAGTGCACCAGCACTGTGTCCTGGACTCAATGAATCGGCACTGGAAAGATAGAATAGGGGAAGATTACTTCATTGACTAGAGGTGTAGGCACGAACGTACCAGATAATAAGCTTGCATTGTTTCAGTACTTACATCAGTCCACGCAAACCTTACAAATGGGGCTGCAGGACACACAGAAAAAGACGAGTACAGGCACACGAAGCCTTGAAAAGGAACAGAAAAAAAGTGTGAGGATACATGCGAAAAGATCTAAATAAACAATTAGATTAAATTCGAAAATATGTGAAAGAATCACGAGACGTGATTGAAACGCTCATGGCTGATGACAAACAAATGTGGATGGATGTACATAAAGCACAAAAGGACATGAATACGTGGCGTGACGATACTCAACAGAGTGTCCAAAAACTAACAACTGGTCGAAGTATTTGCAACGAGGGCAACTTGTAAAGCGATACGTGCAATCGACGAGACGAAAGTACGGAGAAGGGTTATGAAAGCAGCTTTAAGGCGATTTTATAGCCGAGTTCTAAAAAAAGGGAGCGATTCCAATGGCTCAGATCAGAACTGATGCAGAGTATTGAAGGTCGGAGTGACTATGGTAGTGCGTGTTGAGGGTCTATTGCGAAGTAAGAACTGAACAGTAGGTCCCAAAATAGCGCCGTTTAGGACGCGGCAAAATCACCCGCATGTGGTAATGACAAGGAAAAAGATCGCGAAGCAGTTAACAGACTCCTGACGTGTCGGACTCTGGTGCGTTGCACACGGAAATCTATCTGAGAAACTGATTGTCCTTCTCGATTTCATGTGCTGGTTGTCAGAGTGCACTGGAATACTGGACTTTTGCTGACCTTTCGCACGTCTTTTTTCTTCCCTTTCCAAATTCGTGCACTCAGACGTGCAAAGTGTATCTTACGCTGATAGATGTCGAACAAATCAATACCCAGCTCGACAATAGTCGAATCAGGTAGCACCAGCTCACTCTATAGGACAGTACATACCGTACAGTAGTCCAATCCACTGGCGAGACAGGACACAGACCCTATAATGAACAGCTTGTACCAAGGTCGCGAAGCCGGCCAGTGTGGCCGAGCGGTTCTAGGCGCTTCAGTCCTGAACCGCGCGACCGCTACGGCCGCATGTTCGAATCCTGCCTCGGGCATGAATGTATGTGATGTCCTTAGGTTAGTTAGGTTTAAGTAGTTCTAAGTTCTAGGGGACTGATGACCTCAGATGTTAAGTCCCATAGTGCTCAGAGCCATTTGAACCAAGGTCGCGAAGCATTTCCTGTGACAGACAGTTCAGCACGTACGGTGCAATTTGAGACACATAACTGCGACCTGTTTCGACAAAGTAACACGTGGCTTGATGACAGTGGAAATCTGCAATACTCAATGGTGGTACAACTTACAGGCGAAAGTAATGTAGGTACAGTAAGAGGGAGCAGTGGTGTATTAGAACAAACACAAACTGTGCCACGGCGAAATTTGACAACGACCACTTCCTGACATAAGACCTTACTACAAATTTTCAAATTTTTTCTACTTTACAAAATATGGAAATACTCGTACCTTACATTCCAAAACATTCATAAATCAATTTCAAGTGAGATTACCGGAACATTTACCTTTATCTTCTAAAGTAGACTTTATTTGTGCTCGTATGAAGGGCGCAATTGCAGAAACAATGCAAAAAGTAGTGTTAACCTGCAAGTGATATGATGAGTTTATTTATTTGTTTCTCTCAAGTGACTGGTCAACTGAAGCACAGAACATAATCAAATATGGACTGCTTCACAAGACATTATACAGAAATTCAGGAGCGAAAAGCCCAGTAAAATTCTTTGAGAACATGGGGAAGAAGAATCAGTCCCTAGATAATCCATAGAGCGCTGGAGAAATTTTCGTCTCTGTATGATGAAGCTCGCATTGTGGTATCAACAAACATTGCTCGGAAGAGGAGAAGATAACGTACACGACTTTCAAGGAATCATCCGTGAATTAGAGTTCATATTCAGTGAGGACGATGCGCATAAACATAGAAATCATGAGAAAATAAAAGTGATAGGCCGAGAAATGGAAATGGATACACTGGGTAATAATGTTAGTAATGGAAGACAGAAGCCAGGGCGGAATTATTGTCGAAATGAAATAAATTGTAACCCACCACGAAATAGCAATAGATATAACAATGGGTTATACAAAAGTAATGATACTAACAGTAACAAGAACTGGAGGAACAATGACACTAGACCAAATGGTTTCCAGCAATGTAATACGAACAATTTGAACACCAGTAGCCTTCTAGGTGTTGCAATAGAGTAACATAATCCGAACACATGAGGTGATCAAAGGTGAAACGAACCACAACCTGAGATCGAGGTTAGACCGCCCAACCCAGGAAAACATGGAAGTGGAAAGCCAGGCGGATAATGCATGACCTACTGAAAACTGCGGAGTTCCCAGTAAACAGATAAATTGTCTAATTTATAATACAGAAAACGTGGTGGAACAAGGGTCAAAGGTGGAACAGATGGATGGAAAGTCACATCATGTTGGGATACTAGGGCCAATTCCCATCACTAAATGTAACACGAAGTGAAGATGACGATGGGTTAACTGTTTGTTACAAATGTACATCCACTACAAAACTTGATTTTCGAAACCGACTTAGCTATGATTCAACTGAAGTTGTAAATTGACGGTGAAGGGACAGAGAAAAAACATCCATGGTATGTTTGGACAGACAAACCAGCTCCCACAGATGAGTAACTTATAGATGAAACAAAAATTCAACAATTGAGTGACATCTCTGGTTAAGAAGTGCTGAATCAAAATTTGCTTTAAACATAGTGTTAAAAATGATGGCACTCAACAGCTATTTTATCCTCCATATGTGAGACATAAAGGAAAAGAATGTAATGCAAAGAACGCTGAAGAAAGTGTGTACATACATTTATGTTTAAGTCAAGGGTAATACTGAATTGCAGAAATAAGATGTTGCTATGTGACACCATTGTGAATTGACTGAGGCCGGCCGGAGTGGGCGAGCGGTTCTAGGCGCTACAGTCTGGAACCGCGCGACCGCTACGGTCGCAGGTTCGAATCTTGCCTCGGGCATGGATGTGTGTGATGTCAGGTTAGTTAGGTTTAAGTAGTTCTAAGTTCTAGGGGACTGATGACCTCAGAAGTTAAGTCCCATACTGCTCAGAGCCATTTGAACCATTTGACTGAGAGTTGTAGTAAAGATAAAACCAAAAGTATTCTATAAAGCTGAAGTTGAAAGCATTCCTATCGAAGGATGGGGCGCGTTGTCATCATGATTGTTGAATGTAAGATCCATAAATACTAAATTGAGGAAGGTTTGTGATCGAACATCTAAAGATATTTGGGTTCAAAGCAAAGGACTATGAGATCTGACATTTTTATAGGACTTGATACAAGTTTTAAGGACCTTTGATAATGATTAATATGTTTGACAGGAAAGGCTGTAAGCAGCATTTTTTAACTGGCATTTAGGAATGCAAGTTGGACGATTCGATGACAGAAAATTCGTAATAAGGGGAGAGGGGTTGACTAAGGAGGAGTAAGTCAGTGAGGATTTAACTTTCACGTAACATTAATAAGCCTTTATTCTGCATATGAAAAAAAAATAATTGTCATAACAGTTGTACGTACAGTTAAGGAGAAGTGGAGCAAATACCTGGAAATTGGCACATATATCATGCAGAAGAAATTGCTATAGAAAAGATAAAGAAGAAGGAAGAGTGAAAAAAGGTATAGTGAATAAACCACAGGTATTCAAATGATAATTTGGATAATAATTTTGAGAAACCTGTTGAGTGAAACAGAAAACCTAATCAAGATAATAAAAGCCTATGCTTCGAAGATCTGTGTTTCAGCGACAAGCAGGAAAGATGGAGTACTGATGGGATGGGCAACTACAATGCTTTTATAGTGGCGGAGCCCAACATGCAAAAAAAAAAAAAAATTATATTACTAAGCATGACCGTACTAACCTTCTCGTTTATTTAGATTCTAAGGTGAAGAGGAAAAATGTGATGAACTAACTGCACGATATGAGTAACCTTCCAAATCGTGCATCACCATGAGTTCGCACTTGTACTTTCTCTATGAATCTGAGGAATCTTTTAAGGTTTGGATCAAAAATGTGATGTTGCCACTTGGATGCAACATCTGAAACATTAATTTTTATAAGTTAATATTAATTCCTTTTGTTGTAATTTAAATTTATGTTGAGTTAATACACCTATTATAAAGGCCAGTGCAGGGCGTCATGTGAAGGTAGGATGAAATTATTATAGAGGAGAGTTTAAGAAAGACAAACTTGTAAGAATGCGATGTCGGCACTCACCACAACACAAAGCCACAATTTGATGACGACATGGAGACAGCATGAACTTCAAACGTCTGATGATATGGCAGTGTAAAGGTGAGAGGAGAAGATGAAAAGAGTGAGTGGGCACACAACTGTAACTACCTCTCATATAACTGCAACAGCTTCCAATTCTAAGAAAGGCAGATAGCAGAGCAGTGTAATGCTAGAGGGCGAACCAGGCACGAAGCGCCCACAGGGGCATCTAGAATTTAGTAGAGCTGTTTGACAGACAGCAGAAGCAGCAAGTTTTACGACGGGAAGCTCGCTGATAGAGGTTGTTTTAAGGCTCTCAAGAAGGATGAAATCTGAAGACTATATCACGCGCTGGAAGCGTGAAATGGACTGCTAAAAGAATGTGTTACAGTATCACATATCATATCTGATCTAACAAATATCTTGGTAAATTAAATCCACAAATTCTGTATTTTAATATATTTCACCATATCCCATCCCAAAGAAGAAAGAAAATACAAGACAGAATAGAGGAAGACGCAGCAAGAGCAGAACAGAAGACCGTCAGGAAAGGGGGAAGAAAGAACATGAAGCACGAAGAATTTACCTTGCCAAATCAGATCCTAGAATTTTAATCATTAGGATGAGACTAGAATCACTAAACTACATTGGAACAATTTAAATGTATGCCGTATCCATATTGGCAGCTCATTTTTTTTCTTTAAATTTACAGCAATGTCCGATGTAATTGACTCCAAAATTTAATTGCTACAACTACTATAGAGTGGCACCATCTGATATCTATGACCCACTTAAGAGGCCAACCGATGCTCTGCCAAACCACTTTCCTAATTAAGCTTATCTCTCATGGCACTGTCCATGGAGGCAAAACGTAACATTCTCCTAGTACATGATCTAAGCCAACACCATCACTGAATTCTTCGATCAAACATCATCACCCGCCACATTCTAAAGATTACGGCTCTGCTAGTGACAAAAAAAGTATTGGTTTTGTGAGACTATGAATCGCAGCTGATTAACAAAAAGCAAAATTGTTCAGTGTTGCGTCATGAACACTGCAATACCATGTGAGTGTTACAAAGAGTTAAATTCTTGGGTTCAACAGTTAAAAAGAGTTATGACAGAAATGTGTTGAACAAATCTTGTGCTTATGCAACAGTGAATATGTAAATGTGTACTTTTATTTGCCTCTGTTGTCACTGATAATATTTCTGAGCTCAGCATATTTTGAATTAATGTGATCTAATATTTTATATGTTATCAGTTTATGTATATTCAGTGGAAACAAGATGTTTCTATGTTATATACGTGTATGCTCATATGCGCTAATTACTGATGTTATTATTTTTATTATATAGTTGACATATGTCAGCAACAACGATAAAATTGCCTTAAGACAGATCTAAGATAACGCACATTAAGAGAAAGTTTCCTCATCTTCACTCACTACCATAATCACAGTTTAAGTAAGTAGTAAGGATGAGTTATTATTACTATGATTTTTTAATTTTAATTTTGAATTCACTAAACGAGTTAGGCTCTAGTTTGGTGGAAGTTTCTAAAACTCATCACACTTTAAATTTAGTAGTAGAGATAACCCCCAGTTTTTCAGAATTGTAGAAGGTAATTGAGATAGTAGTATCACCACAATTTACTTCAAGTTAGTACCAAAACAGTAATTTCGATAAGAGTTAAAATATCATTATCAAGGTTGGTTACCATGTGGTTATAAGAAATTTGTGCAGTAAAGGTTTATCTTGATGTGAGATGTGTAAAGTGTTATTTATACATGGAGATGTATGCAGACAATGTAGTGCTTTTCCATGTTGGTTTTTTAGGGGCTTTACAGTAACAAGTAGCCGAAATTAGCTAACTGCACAATTAAATAAAAATCACATTACAGCCTACTATGGACCATGTTTACATTTATTAAACATCTGGAGGCTGTGGATCCTCACAAATACAAAATTATGATTTAAAATAATTGGAGGATGCAGGACAGAGTTGAATTACCACACCGAGAATTTTATGTAATTTTGGCCTGGGTTAATCAATGTCTAAACAATTAATAAAACCCAGCCCAAAATTAACTTGTGTTGGGAGAGGATATGTATGGTGGCAGGAATGTTACCATCTCACATGTGATTCTCCATGACACTCTGGTTTGATTGTCATGATGCGTGCCATTCTTAGGACATCATTAGATTAATTTGTTGCATAATGAGGAGTGTAATGATATAAGGAGACATATCTGACTCTCCTGTACACGGTAGTTGTAGTCCCTTCCTCATTTGCATGCAAATAAATGTGTAAATTTATACATCAGTGTAGAACTGTAGTGAAAGGGGGAAGTCGCTAAGGTTAGGACACAGAAATGTGACATGGAAATCCACTTAAAGAAACATTAGCGAGACACAACAAACCAATTCTGACAGCAGGGAGCCAATTTAAACGATAATGGTCTGGCGTCTCGCCTCTGTGCATCTCTAAGACAGTTAGAAAGAACCATCTGCACTGCAGTTTTAGGTAACACTTGGATCATGCTTTCCTCTCATGAATAGCACATAGTCTTCACGTTTAAAGACACCTGCCCTGCCGAAACCCGGACGTTGATTGTACGAAAGGAAGGCAAGGAGGTAGAAGGCGACGTTTCTGCGATGCAGTTAATGTTTATTAGGAAAATTATGATTGGTCAAACATGCAAGTACGGAATACACTGTGTGCTCCCATTGGTCGATATCATTGTTAGTGTGAGGCAAGGCAGCGGATCAGTGGGGAAAGTTCGCGACATTGTAATCAATTGCGGATGGATAATTGGGGCTCTCTTCTAGGCGACGAGTGTTGCACGGGGTGCTTACTACCCTGTGGAGATGCAGGGAGAGATTTTCCTGTGAACGTTTCACGCTCACTAGGCTCCGTTGCAGCCATATTTGTGCTGAATCCCTCGTAGATTTCCAAAGTAAGGAAAACCGGCCGAGTCGTTCTAGTTAACTTTGTTGCGAGAACTTTGAGAGCAATGTTGTGCACGTCACCCAGGCTTGGCGACTGCACAGAGCAGCTTTGTCTTAGCCTAGGGACACGTACAGCCATCCGCTTCACGAAAGCTTACGGAATTTTTCAACTAGTTAAATTCCGTTAGAGGCCAGCATAGTGTTATAAGGTTGACAGGTAGAGCACACGTCGCAAGCAGCAGCCGTCCACGGCCGCCACTGTCGCTGCACACTTCGAAATGTAAAAGACACATTATTGAGGCACTAAATATTGAAGTCACTAGCGTTCTTTCACTTCAGAACTGCGCAAGCTTGAAGTAACAGAATTCCCTCGTGTTCCTGACAACCACGTCATCCTGAGGTTTAAATTTCGATAAGTAATAGAAGTGATAGGAAACACTGTCCATTTACAAAAATGGCTCTGAGCGCTATGCGACTTAACTTCTGAGGTCACCAGTCGCCTAGAACGTAGAACTAATTAAACCTAACTAATCTAAGGACATCACACACATCCATGCCCGAGGCAGGATTCGAACCTGCGACCGTAGCAGTCTCTCGGTTCCAGACTGTAGCGCCTAGAACCGCACGGCCACTCCGGCCGGCTGTCCATTTAGAATAGCTTAGTGTATGTTGTCAGAGTTAATATTTCTGACGGCAATTTCAGTTGAGATTTCTGCTTGCACTTTTGTCATACTTTTTCGTCTTAAGCTTTTCGTAAATTTGATGAATATACTTTCCTTGCCCTATATTTTTGAACATTATTTTCCTAGACTGTACAGGATTTTCCTAAGGTTACCATTTTCACATCCTTAACCTGAATAGGTAAACTAAATTACATTATAAAAAAATTGTGTTCAGGGGACAGACTGTTTGTTTCTTCTAAAATAGAGGTCCCACTTTGTGATTGACATATTTTAGGCACACCGACAATAGCTGTTCTTCTGCAGTCTAACAGTGGGCATGTCTAGGATCTGCATACCTGGCAGGGTCGGGGTTCACGGGATAAATATTTTCCTTCAGACCACTCCTTGCGCGTAAGTGGTGGGGTAGATTACACAGAATCCAGAGCACTCCATGCGTTAGATCGTACAAAATATGAATGTTTTCATATTTCCCAAGGCTTTAGGGCACTTGCGCGACCGAAAGATGTGAATCGAGTTCCTTTTTTTTTTCCTTTTCTTCATCTTCCTACTTCGCATATTTTCTGAAACATTATGAGATGAAAACAAATTTAAATTTTTTCGGCCCACCCTTATACAGTGGGATTCTAAAATTTTCTTTTCAGATAAATCGCAAGCTTAGATACATTTATAACTGCAATATTACTTACAGTCATCGTCATATACACTGAAGAGCCAAAGAAACTGGTATACCCGCCTGGTATCGTGTAGGGCCCCCGCGAGCACCCAGAAGTGCCGCAGCACGACGTGGCATGGACTCGACTAATGTCAGAACTAGTGCTGGAGGGAATTGAATCCTACAGGGCTGTCCATAAATTCGTAAGAGTACGAGGGGGGAGGAGGGGTGGGGGTGGAGATCTCTTCTGAACAGCACGCTGCAAGGCATCCCAGATATGCTCAATAATGTTCAGATCTGACGCGTTTGGCGGCCAGGAGGAGTGATTAAACTCAGAAGAGGGTTTTCCTGGAGCTTGTCTGTAGCAATTCTGGACGTTTGGAGTGTTGCATTGTACTGCTGGAATTGCCAAGTACGTCGGAACGCACAATGGACATGAATGGATGCAGGTGATCAGACAGGATGCTTACGTCCGTGTCATCTGTCAGAGTCCTATCTAGACGTATGAGGGGTCACATATCACTCCAACTGCACACGCCCCACACCATTACAGAGCCTTCAGCTTGAACAGTCCCCTGCTGACATGCAGGGTTCATGGATTCATGAGGTGGTTTCCATACCAGTACACGTCCATCCGCTCGATACAGTTTGAAACGAGACTCGTCCGACCGGACAGCATGTTTCTAGTCATCAACAGTCCAATGTCGGTGTTCACGGGCCCAGGCGATGTGTAAAGCTTTGTGTCGTGCAGTCATCAATGGTACATAATTAGGCCTTCGGCTCTGAAAGCCCATATCGATGACGTATCGTTGAATGGTTCGCACGCTGATACTTGTTGATGGCCCAGCAGTGAAATAGGCAGAAATTTGCGGGAGGGTTGCACTTCCGTCACGTTTAACGATTCCCTTCAGTCATTTCCGGCCGCAGTCGGAGATTTGATGTTTTATCGGATTCCTGATATTCACGGTACAACAATGATATGGTTGCATGGTAAAATCCCTACTTCGTAAATACCCTTCGATCGTGAGCCGCCTATAACACCACGTTGAAACTGACTTCAATCTTGATAACCCGCCATTGTAGCAGCAGTAACCGATCTAACAACTGCGCCAGACACGTGATCTTTTATATAGGCATGGCGGATCGGAGCGCCGCATTGTGCCTTTTTACATATCTCTGTGTTTGAATACGCAAGCCTATGCCAATTACTTTGGAGCTACAGTGTATATTACTTCGAAGTTGCTTAGCAGTACGGCATTAATCAAAATTAATGATTGAAACATCACTTTCAAGATTTCGTTCAACAATAGTGAAAAATACACATGTAGTTCAGTTATTGTTTTCGTTAAAAGCTTTATTTTATAAAAGCAATATAGAGGGTGCCATGTGTTGACAATCTGATTAACTAAAACCTAGATGACAGATCCTACATTTGTTTAAATTCTTTATACATGTGTAGTCTGGCACGCGATTTCGGTGATGCACGACGATGTCAAGAATTTAGAAGGCGCCGTGTATTGACAATCTAATTTTGCTACAATTCACAACAGTGGTTAGAGATTTTCACTTTTGAAGACGCGCTAAGCGTTGTCAATCGACATTTCAGAGACATCATAAATAATAATCTCCCCCACGGAGGCAAAATAATTCTGTTTGGTGGAGATTTCCGTCAAGTTACACATGCCAATAGAAGAGCTATTGTCTAAACAACAGGCAAACAATAAACCCTATGGTCTCATGTTAAAATTCATAAGTTGATTCAAAATTTGAGATAAAATGGTGATCCTGTTTTCACTGTATGGTTTCTTAAGTTGTATGACGCCGATTTATAAAATCAAACAGATTACTTCAATAAAGTAATTCTTATTGTAATTAAGATATTTTTTGTACTACCAAACTGAGTGCCAGAGAAATCAATGAACAAAATGTTTCGCCATTTTGTTCAGCGGAACTTCTGTATCTAAGAAACAGTGAGTGAAGAACAATTAATGAATCTCTCATTTCCAATTTGTTACCTGGAGAAGCCAAGGTTTTGATCCTGTACAACTCGAAGAAACAAACAACATTCAATTGTAACCATTAGAAACTCTTTAAATTCGTCCGGTTTTTCACCTCGTTATTTGGTTTTAAAGAGAAATACTATTTTTATATTATAGATGTTAACGCTAATCAAGATTAATTAATGTGCAGCATTCCAGGTAACTCCCTTAGGCGAGTACATCATCACTGCTAAATCTATAGACTCCGATGGAAATGGACACATACCCCGCTTTAATCTTACACTTCCTGATCCAGCCACAGCTTTCCAAACGATACGAAAACAAATCCCAATAAACGCAGCCTTTGTTACGGGTATCAATAAAACACAAGGTCAAACAAAAGGGCAGAATCAGATTTACCGGAACCTATTTTACGTGGCTATTTCAAGAGTTCACAGTCAAAGAATTTTAAAAAAATAAAATTAATCTGACTAGGACAATATTTGTTATTTTGCAATTAACGGTATTGTACGACCTCTGGCAATAAAGTTAGGGACTATGCGGGATAGCCGCGCGGACCGAGACATCTTGCCACAGTTTGTGCCGCTCCCCCCGACGGAGGTTCGAGTCCTCCCTCAGGCATGGGTGTGTGTGTTGTTCTTTGCGTGATTAAGTTAGATTAAGTAGTGTGTAAGCCTAGGGATCGATGACCTCAGCAGTTTGGTCTCATAGGAAAATGTGGAAATTTCCAAAAAATAAACTTCAGTGAATAGTCCTGTAAAATTAACGTAGATGAGCTATGAACTACCGTTATCTTAATGACCTTCGAAATAGTCAAAGAAAATGGAGAAAGTCCTACGGAAATGGCTCTGAGCACCTTAGGGCTTAACGTCTGAGGTCATCAGTCCCTTAAAACTTGGAACTACTTAAACCTAACTAACCGAAGGACATCACACACATCCATGCCCGAGGCAGGATTTGAACCTGCGACCGTAGCGGTCTCGCGGTTCCAGACTGAAGCGCCTAGAACCGCTCGACCACTGAGCTCTGTGATACGTCAGGAACATCGTCAAATCTCTTCCCCTTCAAAGCGAGTTTGTGTCGAGGGAATAGCAAGCCGTCTGCAGGATTCAGATCCGGCGAGTATGGTGCATGTTCAAGTTGCACCACCCCATTTTTTACCGGAAACTATTTGACGATAATGGCTGTGAGTGGGCGAGCGTTGTCATGAACAGAAAACCAGGATCCTTGTTGTGTGTACTGGGGTCATACCCTGCCTAACGTTACATGACACGGATCAAAATTTCAATTGTACCATGCAGCGTTCAGCGTCGTTCCCTCAGGTAGAAATTCCTTGTCGATAATGCCTTGACTATCGAAAAAGGTGATGACCACCGTTTTAAGGCGTGATTTTTCGTCTGTGAGGTTTTTCCAATGAGGTAATGTTGGAGAACGTCATTCCGTGCTTTGCCCTTTCGTTTCAGGGTCATACCAGAGACACCAGGTTTCATCCTCAGTGACAATACAGTTCATGAAATTGGGTGTTGCATTCGCTGTTTCTACAAAATCCTGTAAAGCCTCTTAATGTGCCTGCTTCTGATCGTCAGTCAAGTGATGTGGCACAATACGACAATACGTTTTCCTCTTCCCTGGGTAAGGATTTGTTGCATGGATTCGCAGTTCATCTGCAGTTCATCCGCTATCATGCACACAGTTAACTGGTGGTCGTTCTTCATTAATATCCTCACTTTTTCAATGTTTTCGTCGCTGACGGCGGTCGCCGGTCGTCCGCTGTGGAGAATGTCAGAAACACTTTCCCAGCCTGCTCGGAAACGGTCGAACCACTCGTACACACACGTCACAGACAGTGCTTGATCCCCATAAACACGTACCATCATCGCATGTGTTGTTTTTGGTGTCTTGTCAGGCTTAAAACAAGACTTTAAATTGATCCTTTGCTCGTTGATTATCCTGTTCTCAGTTCAGAACCAACGCACTTAATAAGCACTTCGTCCAACACGGAACATACACGATACTCAGCTGAACTACGGTGGGGGCAGGTTGTCAACACGAGCCGCTACGCAGTTTGTGAGTGGCCAGTGTTGCCCGATCGACCGTTCTGACTTCATTCACCGAACTTTATTGTCAGAGGTTGTATGTAAAGATATAAATTTTTTACAGTGAGACTAAATTTGTTTCTGCTATCCAGAATATAATACCTTTTATTAATAAATACATGCATTAACTAATTTCTCCATTACTATATTAGCGTTGTCATGAACAGAAAACCAGGATCCTTGTTGTGCGTGTGCCAATTAGTTGGTATTTACCAAATTCTTCTAATCATTCTTCCATTTTAATTAGCAAGAAAGTTACCAATTCTATGTCTATCGCTATATGTACACTGAAAGGCTAACGTTAAATAACAAGAATCAATTGTAGAGAGTTGCGCCAGAGAATCAGCTCGCTTGTGTGAGATTATAGCGTGTTTCAGCGTAGTTCTGAAGGAAATACACTTTTCAGTTATGCAAATAATATTCCACAGTCGTAAATGGAAGGATGTAAGGGGAAATTCGCTGTGCGTGCAAAGTGAAATTTGTTACACGGATATTCTAAGAGGAGTTGGGAGTTGCAGAATCAAAAGAAGTCGAATTACATCGATCGGTATTCACTGATTTCTTGTCGCTGCTAACTTTAGCTAGTAAACAGTGGAGTGTTTCTAGCACCTGCACGTACGAAAGGAGACATGATACAGAGCGTTAATTATTTATCAAGCGTTTAGAGTAACAAAGCTTGGAATCATATTATCCCTTTTAGACAGCTTTAAATCGGAGTTGATTGCTAGTTAACGTTGGCTGCGAGCGGACACTGATCCGTAACTCTCATTCGATTTCTGTCAATTTAGCTCCTCCCCTGAGCCATCTTGACGAAAGTCTTAGATTGTGCGTGTAGTCCATTTTCTGTTCTGCTAAAAGGTAAAATAGTTTCATTTATATCTGTACTGCAATTACGTCCATACTGCGTACTGTTACCATCGCCTGTATATGTAACAATCGTTACGAAGACTGCAGCACTTTTTCTTTTATTTGTGCTTCGTCAGAGAGCGATTGGTAGTACATTAATTCGTTTTCCTTACTGCTTTTGCGATATGAAAACTTCCTCATGAACCCGCAGAGAGTACAATTTGTGATAAGGGATATTCTTGACGGACTCTGATGTCTCTCTATCCTAATGGAGAAAGTCCTATGGAAACTGTACTATGAGCATATAACTTCTTCACTGTCCTGATACAGATCGAACCAACGTCTTGTTTGTCGAAGGTTTTCGCAAAATCTGTTACATGGGCTTATTCATAAACACCTCAGGGATATCAGAAAATGACTGTGCGAAAACTTCTAGACACAGGAAAACTATGTGAATCATCGGATAGAGAGTCTCTCCAAGTTTCGATTCGTAATACGTAGCGTTCCGTAGTTGCAGATTTCCAGGGGCCAAACGTTTGAGAACACGGTGTATAATGAAGCGATGCGAGCATTTTCTCTCCTAGAATTCACTAAATGTGAGTCAAATGTGACGATCCAGCGATTCGCGGCATACGTCAGGTAAAGGCTCCCAAAGATAAAACAATCAACGGACGATACGACACATTCCCTAAGATTGACTGCATACGTGGTGTGACGGAAACAGGCCGGCCGGGACCCTTATTAAAGAAAGTGAAGCGTGTATGGGAATCATTGGAGAGGAGCCCGAGGAAAGTCTGCTACGAAATGAAAATTCGAAAGATGTGCCTGTTTGTGTATGTCCTGTAGTTTTCTCACAATCGTCTTCTGAAGCCCCAGAGATACTTATCCATACCCTGTATGTATGCTGACAGAAACTATATATGCCATAGTGGTGTAGGTGAGGTCGAGATGAACAAACTGATCTGTGACATTGTAACACTTCTGGTCTATCATTCCACGAAACAGCCTCAAATTTGCTTGTAAAGGACGCTTAAGCTACAGCGCAACGTCGCGCGAGATTTTGTTTGCAAGTGTTTGAATATTAGAATTGTTCTCGCAATTTCGGGGAGTAAAACGGACGTCTGTGTAAATTTTACCACAAAGTATTGTGAATTTTGCAGCATGAAATTAACAATTAAAACCAGAAATTCGATGATGACTGGGTCCATACCCTTCGTTAAATTTTTAAATGTAATCATCCCGCATTAGACTGTTAAACCACTATTTATTGGGACTCCAGTTTCAACATTTGGTCATTTTCAAGTCACTTGTGAAATATAATACACATAAATATGAAACTGACAACCGTTGAAAATGAAATCTGAAAGATACTTACGTGGGATGTTGTAACATAAAAAATAATATTAAGCAGTGACATGCTGAGTAAAGCAGTTGCATGTGGTGAATTTATTTGCTGTTTATAAACGTTAGAAAGCTGGTGGAACAATTACATAAACACTTAAGTTTAAATGACGTGTGGCAGACGTGGTAAATGGATTACAACAGCGGTAAAGATGTGAACATCAAAGAGTATGAGTTATGGAACAGAATCGAGAACAGTGTCATAGATATGTGTTAAATAGAAACGGAACCCACAAATGGTTTTGAGAATGTAGATTAAAAGTAGGTAAAAGGTGACGTGGTTGTCAAGTAATAATAAAACAATACCCAAAAAGAAGTGCAAGTACAGAAGAGGATCAAAAATTGCAGATATAGATGCAAGAAGCGATCCACCTATGCAAAACAAGAGCAAATAGTACACAAATGTAGGAGAGAAATAGGTGCTAAGTACTAATAAGAGTAGGATGGACTAGTATATTTGCCAGGATTAACAAGGCTAAAGATAATCATATTAAAAGCACTAGATTATAAGCTGCTCCGGAGGCAGTCAAAGAATTTCGTATTTTTAAGATCATTTCAAAATGTTTTCTACCTGATCTCTACATGTTAAATAAATTCCAATTTGTTCTGAATAATTAAGCTGTCGTCCTTTTCCCATCCTACGGAGAAAATCTAAAGAGTTTCTGACGTTATCCAGTTTCTGTTTAGTCGCCCAAATATAGTTCGCAAACAATGATTTACAATTATCTTTGATATTACTCTGTTATCTAAAACGAATGTTAAAACTTCTACCAGTTTGTCCTGTATAAACGTTATTGTATTCTCATCAGTTGATTTTAAAAAGTCCCGAAGGTGTGTAAATTTTACCGGGTTGGATACTATGATACATGGTCAGACCTAACAATTTGCCGGAACCGAAGCCTATTCTTACTTTTCTGTGGCGAAATTGTTCAGTTATTCATTCAGAAACAGATCAGAAACAGTAACAAATTATTAGTTTTAGCTTCTTCCTATTTTTTCAATGTGATCTCATTAGTTATCTATCATTCATGCAATGAAACTGTTGTTCAGTGCTATTTGTCAAAGGATCGCTAATTCTTAGTCAGTTTCGTTTTGTTCTACCAGAAGACTGCTTAGTCTGTGAGTCATAAAATGGAAAAATGCCTTCTTGTGACTTCGTGGGTGGCAGTAATTATTGTGGATGACATTATCAGTGCAAGTAGGTTTATGATAGATGCCAAATCTGCAAACATCAAAACAACAAAAAGTCAGCAAGCATACTCGCTACACAACTAACAATGACAGTGTCCTCTGCTTCTGAAAAAATTTCATCGTTAAACCTGAAATAGTTGTAAGAGAGTATCAGGTGTAATAAGCTTATGAGTTAAATATTTCCTTGTACACTGACTTTCTTCTGTTAGTGAAGATGGTCTTCAATGATTTCATGAGTGTCTTGAATGGGGATGTTGTTAAATAAATTAACAATGTCGAAGGGTACAAATTACTAGCAGGAATGGAGACGTTTTTAATTCTGGATGTTAGTTCAAGGGAATTTTTAACAATATAGTTTTCTTCATAAAAATTATAGTCTTTAAGTAGTGTATCTAATGTTTTGCTGATTTTATAGGCGGGGTTGTTAAGAAATTAACAATGGGACAAACAGGAATACCAGTTTTATGGATCTTGGGTTGAGCACGTAAGGTAGGGTTGCTTGGTTTCGTAACCAGATTAGTTTTACATCGTTTTCAGAAAAAATAAAATCACATTTCTGTACATTTTTTATGACTAAGCGCTAAATTTGTTAGCTGGATCGTTATTTGACTTTATAATACCATTGCCAGAAAAGAAATCGTGTACTTTATTAATTTAATTCTCAATTGATAAAGACCAAACTATTCCCTTTAACAGCCTAAAGTCGAAGATTTCATTTAAAAACAATTAAATCATGGCGTTTACCTGGTATCCTTATAACAAAAGCGATGTGCTTGTAAGAATTAGGTTTAGAGTGAATTACAAACGTAATTAACTTTGGACAACTATTACAAAAGTCTTTTTTCTTTCATTACCCTCACTG